>NC_041387.1:9895913-9907267 GCF_002162155.2 Triticum dicoccoides
GCGATACATGACATGTATATACAAGGGGCCTAATGTTTTGGAGGGTTAGAGGGGTAATGACGCCAATAATAGATGAAAATGAGAAGAGAAAAAAACACCACACATGAGATAGAACAATCACAATATATAAAGCTTTAGCATAGCATGCCATGCTACCATTGTGGGAGCAATATATCTATGGCAATACAAAATGAGTTTCATTGCACCTGGCTCAGTTTTGTTTCATGTACAACGTATCGTGCTAGTCCTATGATCTAATCTTGATTCGGCAAAGACGTGATGATGTGAAAATGCGAGACAAATATTGGTTCCCTAACCCCCATGAGAATCTCGAGATAGATATATTAGATGACTCTACTTAAACATAAGAAAGCTCAGATGACTTACATTTAGAAAATAATATGGAAAATATATTTTGATTAGATCGTATTTTCCTCCGTGACCGTCAAGCTCATCAATCAATTTGATAATCCATTCTTTTATGTGTGTAAACGTACTAATTAGTTAGGCCAATAAATTCAACCCATTAAATATTAAATTGTTGGTGGCAATGTTTGTATTAGTGCCAATGTGCCTTGAGCAGCCCCCGTTCCTAGCACCGGGCAGTTTTTTCTGCCTGTCCCTGCTACCCAAACACTACTTCTTCACAACAAGGCTTTTGAACATAGCTAAGAAGATACACGTTTGGGATTTGGGCAAAAGGATCAACAAAAGTGGCGCCACACTTGTTGTAGGCTGCCCTTGGAGGATTAGCTCACTCTCGCCAACCAAATGCCCCACTTTCTCACCGATGACGGAAATGTAGGTTGGCACCTAGGGATGTGCTGTATATTGCAGCACATTGTCATTCTCCAGTGGAAAACAACTCAAAGAAAACTGCTACATGTTGGCACAAATAAGTATGGAGTTAGTTCCTGAGGCTTCTCATTTCTAATTACTGTTATGTAATTGAGCATCAGATGAGGGGATGGTAGAGGAAGAGAGATCAACTCATTCAAAGCTAGCTAGTCATGTACCTGAAGTAGATCGAGGAGAAGGGGATGATATTATATATCCATGAGGGGAGGCTGTTTTTACAAAGAGAAATATGTAGTGCAGAATTTAATGTGGTGGGTGAATTTATGATCTCGTATCTATGAAAGTTTTTTTTTTGGAAAAGGGGATGTACCCCAGCCTCTGCATCAGAACGATGCATACGGCTCATATTATTAAAAGGATAATCCAGTAACAAAGTCTCGAAAGGTCGTAGTACAAACATCAACAAAAGCGCAAAAGAGGAAAGACCCAAAGCCACAACCGGCTGGCAAAACAATAGGAGCACTACATGCCTATCCTATTACATGACCGCCATCCAAACCGGTTGAAAATATCCCGAGCTACCATCTCCCATCAGGTAGACGCAGTAACCAAACGCTCCCTGGCCTCCGTCGGAGTGAGTAGCGACCACATACGGATGAACGCCGTGGCCCTGAAGATAACCTGCAAAAAGTGAATGGTTGTTGATCTGTTAAAGACTAAATCATGTCTGCAGTTCCATATTGCCCACAATAAAGCACAAATGCCAACCCGAATATGTCTTGCAATGTAGAATCCACCCCATCAAGCCATGTTCCAAATAACATGCTGATGGAGGTGGGCTGATTAATATTAAACGCAATATGAACCGACCGCCATAGAATCTTAGCCAACGGACAGTCGAGAAAGAGGTGTTTGATATTCTCGTTATGATCACAAAAGCTACATCTAGACGAGCCCACCCAATTTCGTTTTGCAAGGTTATCCTTAGTCAAAATGACTTGTTTATGCACAAATCACATAAACACTTTGATACGTAAGGGTACCTTAACTTTTCAAACATGCAACGAGGTAGGGATGACGCTAGAGTTAATGACATCCAGATACATTGATTTGACCGAGAACACACCGTTCTTAGTAAGTTTCCAATGCAGCTGATCTGGCTGCTGAGACAGCCGGACTTCCATTAAACGTGTAACGAGATGGAGCCAGGCCTCCCAACGATTTTCAACAAGCGTCCGTCTAAAACTAATATTGAGGGGAACGGAATGTAAAACATTAGCAACATAGGCTTCTCTACGTCGGGCAATGTTGTACAAAGAAGGATATTGAAGTGCAAGGGGGTCTCCCCAAGCCACGTATCCTCCCAAAACCTCGTAGTGGCACCATTTCCAACAATAAATTTAGTCTTGTTGAAAAAGAGTTGTTTAACTCTCATCAAACCCTTCCAAAAGGGAGAGTCAGAAGGCCTCACATTCACCTGGGCCAAAGTTTTAGCATAAAGATACTTATTGTGCAAAATCTGTGCCCAAGTGGCCTCCGACTCAGATGACAGCTTAAATAGCCACTTGCTAAGGAGACATATGTTTTTGACTTCCAGATTTTCAATACCTAGACCACCTTGGTCCTTAGGCCTACAAATAATATCCCACTTAGCAAGCCTGTACTTACGTTTAAGCTCATCATTTTGCCAAAAGAATCGTGATCGGTAGAAATCTAGCCTTTTCCTGACGCCCACCGGAACCAAGAAAAAGGATAAGAGAAACATAGGCATACTAGTAAGGACCAAATTAATCAGAATCAATCGTCCTCCGTATGACATGAGCTTTCCTTTCCAACAGCTCAGTTTCTTTTCAAACCGATCCTCAATGCATTTCCACTCAATATTAGACAGCTTACGATGATGAATGGGTATACCTAGGTACGTAAACGGTAATGAGCCCAATTCACATCCGAACAATTGTTGATACGACTCCCGGTCCTCATTGGCTCTTCCAAAGCAAAACAATTCGCTCTTGTGGAAGTTGATTTTGAGCCCAGACAATTGTTCAAATAAGCATAACAACAGCTTCATGTTTCTTGCTTTCGCCAAATCGTGCTCCATAAAGATAATAGTATCATCAGCATACTGAAGAATGGAGATCCCGCCGTCAACTAGATGTGGAACCAGGCCACTTACCTGCCCTGCATCCTTTGCCCGGCTTATTAAAATAGTTAGCATATCAGCCACTATGTTAAACAGGTTGGTGACATAGGGTCTCCTTGCCGTAGCCCCTTGTGTGTCTGGAAATAGTGACCCACGTCATCATTCACCTTAATCCCGACACTCCCTTTTTGCGTAAAGGAATCAATCTGGTTTCTCCAGGCCGGATCAAAACCTTTCATACGCAAAGCTTGTTGAAGGAAAGGCCATTTGACTTTATCATATGCTTTTTTAAAATCCACTTTAAAAACTACGCCATCAAGTTTTTTGGAGTGGATTTCATGGAGCGTATCTATGGAAGTTGCCCAACACATGGGAGTATTGAGAAGGCTACATGTCGATTCAATGACGGATACCTACCAATGGCACGAGAAATGACATATTGTTTGATGCCTTCCGTTTTCTTGAAAGATGCACATAACCATAGGTAGAGACGGAAAAGATGATCCAGCTAGCAAGATTTTAGGACCCTCATTCTTACCACACTCGCTCGAATGCTGCTAGTACTCCTGCCAGAAACAACAGCGCCATGGCCGGCATCATCCACAAGATCAAGGAGAACTCCGGATGGACGGTGGCAGCGACGAGCACAAGAAGGCCGGGGAGTGGAGGAGCACAATAAGAAGGACGGGGAGCGCAAGGAGGGCATGATGGAGAAGATCAAGTACAAGATCAGCAGCAACGACCACGGTGACGGCAAGTCGTCCCACGACCACAAGGAGAAGAGGGACAAGAAGCACGGCGAGGGCCACAAGGATGACGACGGCTATAGCAGCAGCAGCGACAGCGGCTGAGTGCGCTCCGGCAGCATGTAGGTACGTACGAATGGTGGTCGCCGTCTCCATGCGTGCGTGTGTGTGTGTGTGTGTGTGTGTCAACCTTTTCTTGTTTCCTTCCCCTCTGTTTTTGGTGTTCTTCGCTTCTTGCGGGATCAAACTCTTCTTTTTAAATTTTTTTGCAGTGCGAGCGAGATGAAAGGCTTGGGTTGATTTGGAGCGTGTGGCAGCATGTGTATGTAATGCGTGACATGTCCCATGGATCTTGTGATGTAATAACCAGCTGCACTGCATTGCACGGTGTTCGTAATAATAACATTAAGGAATCATGTTGGTATCGATGATGCATCTCCATTGGTAATTTGGTACCATCTTATTTTCCAAGCTTTTTGTGTATGTATATGTCGTGTCTCTGTTCATCTCTGGATCTCTCGGCCAGAGCGTGATTAACGTCTGGGATTGTTTAGCAATGGTTATTGGTGTTCTGCTTTTCCTCTTTTCAATTTCAGAACTTGTGTGGTGCTCTGTTTTCTTTCAGAGTTTTGTTTGCAACTTTCCTCTGTTTTTCGATTCTGGATTTGGGCCCGGTATTAATATTAGGAATGCAAAAAATCAAAGTTGTTCCTCACAAGAGCCAATCACCACATGATCTTCCTCTCTATATACTGAACACATATCACATCACATTTAGAATTGTCGCCCATGCTGTCATTAAAAAGATGATTCAACACCCATGCTAGATAAGCTATACTAATTAAATTTAGCATCTTGTCATTTCGGGCTAATAAGGTGCTAATTGATGCTGCCAAGAGGTGCCAGGTATCCCGACTGTTCTCCAAAACTAAATATTCATGATAGTTGATGTCTCTGCTACAGCACGTCATCCTCTCTTATCTGAACGTCTTCCAGCGTATTTTCTTGAACTGTTTTACACATAAGAAAATGCTTAGTTCCCGAGGCCTCTCATTTTATAGATAGTGCAATGCATTGAGCATAAGATGAGAAGATGGTAGAAAACGAGAGAGAAACCTATTCGATTCAAAGCTAGCTAGTCCAGTAGTGACAGATCAAGGAGAGGCAGAGGATATTATATAGACATGAGAGGAGAGGCTGCTTTTGTGAAGATATCTAGTGTAGAATTGAACGTGGTGGGTGGAATTCTGATTTCATATATGTCATAGCTGCATAATCCATGTGATTTTTCAAAAGGCTACGGGTCAAGACAAATGAAAGATAGCCATGGTTGGGACCAGAATGCCATGTAATTTGGTGACCTCGATTTTATAAAGATGAATGTAGTCACAGGAAGAGATAGGAAAGATGAGATGAAGGCTCTTTTTAAAGCACAGACAAGTGTCTGTGTAAGAGAAAGACCATGATCGCGAGTTTCCATCCAACTTTCCTGCAGGCAGTAGCTGTCCCGCACGCTGATCATGCGACGGTAAGGGACTGTAGTTGCATAACTGACTCTTGATGCAGGTCCCGAACCCGTCAAGACGTAATTTGGACATGTCACCCATCACATCTTAACGGGTGTATTTCAAATCACAAATTAAGATCATGATGATCACGGACACAAATATATGGTTGTAAGAATCAAGTCCTCATACTCATGTATGTTTCAATTCTAAGTGTTTACACCCTAAGCTTGCTAAGGTCCGGTTACAAAAAGTGGAATTTAATTCTTTCACAAAGATTTGGTAGAGCCTCCATCGTAGTGTACATCCTATCGTGGGTTGGATAAACTCAGGTCACCCCTTCGGGAAAAGGCAGGGAAACATTTGTTATCCAAACCAGATCTCAAAGGGCTTCAATCTCCACTACTTCCAATTATCTCAACATGCACATGCTCACTTCAACATGCACACGCCCACCTTTAGATTTCATTTCTCATATTATCAGTTGGAAATTCATATTCCAAACAAACAAACATAATCAAAATATATTTCAACCATTTTCCGCAGCAACACGCGGAATATCCTCTAGTTTATTACAAGTCCGAGGACAAAAGGATAACAACATTATAAAGTTTACAGAGATAAAGTTGCAAGCTTCTCGATAGAGGACTCCTTGTTATGCTTACTCCTTCTGATGGCTCTTCAGTGCTTTCACCAACAAGGTCGAGTCAGTTTATAGGTGTTTATTGACCACGTCCCAATTTGCAGTAGCTTGCAAGCTTTCTAGACAGTCATTTGTTTGTGGTTGAATCGCATCCACGAAGGTGCTTCAGACGGCCAAGTCCAGCCTTGAATTTCTACTGTAACATCTCTCTTTACAAATCCCCATCCACTGTTTCATGCCTAGATGTAAAGCAGTATCAATGTTCATCTTGAGTCCGCCTCCTTGGAACTGACACCAGGTACATACGTCTTGTCTCACTGTGCATGGTGCTTCAGATACTTATAAATTGTATGATACAAACGGGAAAGGTTAGTTCCTGAAGCCTCGCATTTCTAAACCGTGCAATGTGTTGATCATTAGATGACGAGATGATAGCATGATGCATTGAGCATCCCACTGAAAGCTAACTTGTTGTGTCGTTGAGGCGGATTGAAGAGAGGGAGAGGATGTTGTATATCCATGAGAGGAGAGACTAGTTCTGCGAAGATATATAATCGTAGAGTTGAAATGAATGTGGTGGGTGAAATTTTGATCTCATATCTATGATTGTTGCACAATACATGTGAGTTTTCATATGGGTACTATTAAGACAGTAAAATATAGTTATGGTTGGAACAGGAAATGACATGTAGTTTGGCGACTTTGATTTAATCAATGTACGTAGTCATGAGATACGAAAGATGGCACACATGGAACACAAGGCACTACTGCCTTTCGTGGCCTACTCATCCTCGGAGGAGTCTGCGACCTGTCCATCGCCAGTGGACGTGAGGTCCACAATGGAAATAGTAGCGCTGGCACTGTCGTCGTCCCACTGGGCCGCCTACTGGTTTGTCAGCGGCGCGTAGGAGGTGCAGCTGATGTTGTTCTCATCCGTGATCGCCTACAACTGCGCCTCCATGGCGGCCGCTTCCTGACAAGCGGAGGCTTGAGCGCAGACGACATTGTAGATGGCACGCTGCTCCGCGGTGGTGTTGGGGTACGCCACAGCCATGGCCGTCGCGTCCTCGCTCGCTCGCTTACCATAGATATGGCCATCCGCCAGTTGGGCCCAGATTGATGGGGCTTCGCGCCGTCGGTTCTCCTGGGGGTCGCCTCCCCCAGGTCTTCGGCGACCGAGGTATTAACCTCAGGCGCCTTCTTGACGGCCTCGTTTGCCCCTCCTCGGCCAGGAGAAGTCCTTCGGGACGACACTTCATTGTCCTCCATGGCAGTAGGCGAGGGGGCTCGTGGCGGCGTGTCGCTCTCCTCCTGCTCGGGCGGCAGGGAGTTCCCCTCTGATAAGGGAGTGTGCGGAACCTCATGGGGAGGGCTGAAAGGCAAATAACAGTGCAACTTACATAACATAGGCAGGAAAACAGAAGACGAACAGTAAGCTTATTTATACTTATGATTCGGCTAGGGGCTTCACCCTGGGAGGTCTCTTGGGGACGTGCTCGGACTCTGAGTCGGAACTATCTGAGAGGGCTAGCTTCCCTCTTTTCGGCACCTCCCCCTCCGGGTCTTCGGAGGCAGTCCTCTTCTTCCTCCTCCCCTTGCGGGGGGAGTCACTTTCCACCTCCTCCTGCTCTTCCTCTTCCTCGTCCCCCTCGTGGGAGGAGTGGACTTTGGTCTCTCTGGACATAGTGTCTGAAGGACCTCTGCGGCGGGGGCCGCCCTTGGCTTCCTTTCCCTTCTTCTTGGCCTTCTTGTCCAGCGCCTGATAAGGCGCCGGGACCAGCATCTCTGTTAGCTGGGGTGTGGCTGGGCTCTCTGGCAGCGGTGCCGGACAGTTGATCTCCTCCACCTTCGTTGTCCAGCCCTGTGCGGAAGGCAGATGATAAAACCTCTATTGATCAAAACATTAACCGAATAGGTGTTCGGAAAAGCTAATGCTTGCCTTTGAGGCTGGTTCTCGATGTTGAGCTCGACGTCCTCGGTCTTCATCGGCCAGCTCTTCTGGGCCTTGAAGAGCGGCTTCCAAATGTCTTCGTGTGTGGTGCCGAAGAAGCGCTTCAAGGTCAGCGGCCCCTCCAGATTGAACTCCCACACGGGGGAGGCCCGGCGTTGGCAGGGAAGGACGCGGCGGAAGAGCATCACTTGCACCACGTTCGTGTGGCCGATGTTTGTACCCAGCATGTTGGTGATTCGCTTCTGTAGCATCTTCACCTCCGTCTGGGACCCCCAATCAAGGCCCTTGGCGTTCCATGAGGTGAGTCTCGTAGGGGGTCCAAATCTGAACTCAAGTATGGCCACCCAGTTGGCGCGACGGGGTTCGGTGATATAGAACCACTCCTACAGCCACACCTTGACGGTCTCGATGAATGCCCCTTTGGGCCATGTGGCATTGGGCAACTTGCTTACCATGGCCCCTCCGCAATCTGCGTGCTGTCCATCGACCACCTTCGGCTTCAGATTGAAGACCTTGAGCCATAAGACGAAGTGTGGCGGGATGCGGAGCAGAGCCTCATACACGACGATGAATGCTGATATGTGGAGGAAGGAATTCGGGGCTAGATCGTGGAAATCTAGCCCGTAGTAGAACATAAGGCATCGGACAAAGGGGTGGAGGGGAAAACCTAGCCCCCTGAGGAAATGAGGGATGAATACGACCCTCTCGCCGGGCCCCAGAGTGGGGATGACCTGGTCCTTGTCAGGGAGCCGGTGCGCAATATTCATGGACAGATAACCCTCGCTCCGGAGATCCTTCACGTCCTTTTCAGTGACGGAGGAGGCCTCCCACTTTCCCTTGGAGCCGGACCCGGCCATGGCTGGGGAAGGTGGTGGCGGTGGAAAGATCGAAGCTTTTTTGGGCGCTGAACCTTGGGGATTGGAAGACAGAGGCTAGAGGAAAGCGTGGGGAAGAAAGGAGAAATCTTTGCCCTCTTATAGGCGATGAAAATGCCAACCATCCCTCTCTTAAGCCTTAAACCTCGCTTATTCCCAATGAGATCGAGCGTAAGGCGCGGTTGGGTTACCCAAATCCCATTGATGAGAATCTCGTGATAAGCGGGCACGAACTCTGTTTTGACAAGACGTGCCAATGGAGGCTCAACCTCGAAACACGAAACGGTAGGTGTGAAAACGATTAGAAATGCTGAAGAGTCAAGTGTGACACTTCGTCAAAAAAAGTTGTCAGTAAAAGACACTATTCCTGTTTAAACATCTTGCCTTCGTGGCTAAGGGTTGTATTGATTATGCAGAGCCGGATACAGTTCATTTATAAGGGAAGCTGATGTACGATATTCAAGAGAAGGAACCCGCCTTGCAATGCCGAAGACAATCCGCGTGCCGAACTCATCGTCATTGAAGACTGGTTCAGGGGCTACTGAGGGAGTCCTGGACTAAGTGGTCCTCAGGCGTCTGGTCTATTCGATATGGGTCGGACTGATGGGCCATGGAGACAAAGGCATAAGACCATCCCCCGTGTCCGGGTAGGACTCCTGTATGCATGAAAGGCAAGATTGGTGTCCGGATATTCTATTTCCTTTCCCTGTAAACCGACTCTATACAACCCTAGGCCCCTCCTGTGTCTATATAAATCGGAGGGGTTAGTCCATAGGGACAATCAGAATACTCATAGGCTAGACAACTAGGGTTTAGCCATTACGATCTTGAGGTAGATCAACTCTTGTAACCCCTATACTCATCGAATACAATCAAGAAGGACGTAGAGTTTTACCTCCTTTAAGAGGGACCGAACCTGGGTAAACATTGTGTCCCATTGTCCATTGTTACTATTGATGCTTAGACGCACATCTTGGGCCCCCCTACCCAAGATCTGCCGGTTTTGACACCGACAACGAGTGCGAGAAAACTATCAACGCTTAATGGCTAGCCATGTTTTTGGCAATTCAGGCGTTTTATTCATAAAACACAAAGTATAGATTAAAAAGTTGAAAGGGGACTCTGAAGTGCGAGCTCGCTGAGAAGAGCGAGAAATGTGGTAATGATTAAATATGGCAACAGCGAAACCCCTAAACTGGTAGTGCTCCTTTTCCATGTAGCCACGAAGCACAAGCTTCCCTGTCACCAGACCCGTCCCTAGGGGCAAGGGATTTTTTCCGACTGTTCTGTTACCCAAGGACTACTTCTTCACCGCAAGGGACCAGACATTGGTAAGAAGACTCATGTTTGGGATTTGAGCAAAAGGAGCAACAAAAATGGTGCCACACTTGTCGTAGGCTATGGAGTAGGTCACTCTCGCCAACCAGATGCCTCACTTTCTCACCGATAACGCAAATGTAGATTGGCACCTGGGGATAGACTCTATATTGCATCACATTGTTATTTTTCAGTGGAGCATAGCTCAAAGAAAACTGCTACATTTTGACACCCATAATTATAGAGTTAGTTTGTGAGGCTTCTCATTTCTAATTAGTGTAATGTAATTGAGCATCAGATGAGGGGATGATAGAGGAAGAGAGATCAACTCATTCAAAGCTAGCTAGTCATGTACTTGAAGTAGATCGAGGAGAAGGGGGTGATATTATATATCCGGGAGGGGAGACTGCTTTTACATAGAGAAATGTGTAGTGTAGAATTTAGTGTGGTGGGTGAATCTATAATCTCATACCTATGAAAGTTGCCCAAAACATGGGAGTACTAAGAATGCTACATGCCGATTCAATGACAGATACCTGCCAATGGCACGAGAAATGAGATATTCTTTGATGCCTTCATTTTTTGGAAGATGCACATAGCCATAGGTAGAGATGGAAAAGATGATCTAGCTAGCAAGATTTTAGGACCCTCGGTCTTACCACACTCGCTCGGACGTCGCTAGTACTCCTACTAGAAACAACAGTGCCATGGCCGGCATCATCCATAAGATCGAGGAGAAGCTTCACATGGAGTAAATTACAAAAAACCACCATAATTGAGGACCCTAATTCAGTAAACCATCACCTTTAGTTTTTTCCTTAAAAAACCATCGTCATTACGCTGATAGTTTTAAAAAACTCTGATAGGTAACTAGACAAAAGTTAACAATATTTCTGACAGATGGGCCCCACCGTAAGTGGTGATGTGCCACCAAAATCTCACGATGTTTGTCCTATACGGTAGGTTGTTTTAGGGAACGTAGTAATTTCAAAAAAATTCCTACGCACACGCAGGATCATGGTGATGGCATAGCAACGAGAGGGGAGAGTGTTGTCTACGTACCCTCGTAGACCGTTAAGCGGAAGCGTTATGACAACGCGGTTGATGTAGTCGTACGTCTTCACGATCCGACCGATCCAAGCACCGAACGTACGGCACCTCCGTGTTCAGCACACATCCAACTCGATGACGTTCCCCGGGCTCCAATCCAGCAAAGCGTCAGGGATAAGTTCCGCCAGCACGACGGCGTGGTGACGATGATGATGTTCTACCGGCGCAGGGCTTCGCCTAAACTCCGCGACGATATAACCGAGGTGGAATATGGTGGAGGGGGGCACCGCACACGGCTAAGGAACGATCCGTAGATCAACTTTTGT
>NC_041387.1:9907709-9969603 GCF_002162155.2 Triticum dicoccoides
CCCCGCCCCCGTATATAAAGGAGCAAGGGGGGAGGCCGGCCGGCCCTTGTGGGCGCGCCAAGGAGGAGGAGTCCTCCTCCTAGTAGGAGTAGGACTCCCCCTTTCCTACTCCTACTAGGAGGGGGAAAGGAAGGGGGAGAGGGGGAAGGAAAGAGGGGGGCGCCGCCCCGCCCCCCCTCCTAGTCCAATTCGGACCAGAGGGAGAGGGGGTGCGTGGCCCACCGTGGCCGCCCCTCTCTCTTTCCACTAAGGCCCATGTGGCCCATTAACTCTTCCGGGGGGGTCCGGTAACCCTCTGGCACTCCGGTCTTCTCCGAAATCACCCGGAACACTTCCGGTGTCCGAATATAGTCGTCCAATATATCAATATTTATGTCTCGACCATTTCGAGACTCCTCGTCATGTCCGTGATCACATCCGTGACTCCGAACAAACTTCGGTACATCAAAACTTATAAACTCATAATAAAACTGTCATCGTAACGTTAAGCGTGCGGACCCTACGGGTTCGAGAACTATGTAGACATGACCTAGAACTATTCTCGGTCAATAAACCAATAGTGGAACCTGGATGTTCATATTGGTTCCTACATATTCTACGAAGATCTTTATCGGTCAAACCGCATAACAACATACGTTGTTCCCTTTGTCATCGGTATGTTACTTGCCCGAGATTCGATCGTCGGTATCCAATACCTAGTTCAATCTCGTTACCAGCAAGTCTCTTTACTCATTCCGTAATACATCATTTCGTAACTAACTCATTAGTTACAATTCTTGCAAGGCTTAAGTGATGAGTATTACCGAGAGGGCCCAGAGATACCTCTCCGACAATCGGAGTGACAAAACCTAATCTCGAATTATGCCAACTCAACATGTACCTTTGGAGACACCTGTAGAGCACCTTTATAATCACCCAGTTACGTTGTGACGTTTGGTAGCACACAAAGTGTTCCTCTGGTAAACGGGAGTTGCACAATCTCATAATTGTAGGAACTTTGTATAAGTCATGAAGAAAGCAATAGCAACATACTAAACGATCAAGTGCTAAGCTAACGGAATGGGTCAAGTCAATCACATCATTCTCCTAATGATGTGATCCCATTAATCAAATGACAACACATGTCTATGGTTAGGAAACATAACCATCTTTGATCAATGAGCTAGTCAAGTAGAGGCATACTAGTGACACTATGTTTGTCTATGTATTCACACATGTATCATGTTTCCGGTTAATACAATTCTAGCATGAATAATAAACATTTATCATGATAATAGGAAATAAATAATAACTTTATTATTGCCTCTAGGGCATATTTCCTTCAGTCTCCCACTTGCACTAGAGTCAATAATCTTAGATTACATAGTAATGATTCTAACACCCATGGAGTCTTGGTGCTGATCATGTTTTGCTCGTGATAGAGGCTTAGTCAACGGGTCTGCAACATTCAGATCCGTATGTATCTTGCAAATCTCTATGTCTCCCACTTGGACTTGGTCCTGAATGGAATTGAAGCGTCTCTTGATGTGCTTGGTCCTCTTGTGAAATCTGGATTCCTTTGCCAAGTCAATTGCACTAGTATTGTCACAGAAGATCTTCATTGGTCCCGATGCACTAGGTATAACACCTAGATCGGAAATGAACTCCTTCATCCAGACTCCTTCATTTGCTGCTTCTGAAGCAGCTATGTACTCCGCTTCACATGTAGATCCCGCCACGACGCTTTGTTTAGAACTGCACCAACTTACAGCTCCACCGTTTAATAAAAATACGTATCTGGTTTGCAATTTAGAATCGTCCGGATCAGTGTCAAAGCTTGCATCGACGTAACCATTTACGACTAGCTCTTTGTCACCTCCATATACGAGAAACATATCCTTAGTCCTTTTCAGGTATTTCAGGATGTTCTTGACCGCTGTCCAGTGACCCACTCCTGGATTACTTTGGTACCTCCCTGCCAAACTAATAGCAAGGTACACATCAGGTCTGGTACACAACATTGCATACATGATAGAGCCTATGGCTGAAGCATAGGAAACTCCTTTCATTTTCTCTCTATCTTCTGTAGTGGTCGGGCATTGAGTCTGACTCAACTTTATACCTTGTAATACAGGCAAGAACCCTTTCTTCGCCTGATCCATATTGAACCTTTTCAACACTTTATCAAGGTACGTGCATTGTGAAAGTCCAATCAAGCGTCTTGATCTATCTCTATAGATCTTAATGCCCAATATGTAAGCAGCTTCACCGAGGTCTTTCATTGAAAAACTTTTATTCAAGTATCCTTTTATGCTATTCAGAAATTCTATATCATTTCCAATCAACAATATGTCATCCACATATAATATTAGAAATGCTACAGAGCTCCCACTCACTTTCTTGTAAATACAGGCTTCTCCAAAAGTCTGTATAAAACCATATGCTTTGATCACACTATCAAAGTGTTTATTCCAACTCCGAGAGGCTTGCACCAGACCATAGATTGATCGCTGGAGCTTGCAGACTTTGTTAGCTCCCTTAGGATCGACAAAACCTTCCGGTTGCATCATATACAACTCTTCTTCCAGAAATCCATTCAGAAATGCAGTTTTGACATCCATCTGCCAAATTTCATAATCATAAAATGCGGCAATCGCTAACATGATTCGGACAGACTTAAGCATCGCCACGGGTGAGAAAGTCTCATCATAGTCAACCCCTTGAACTTGTCGAAAACCTTTCGCAACAAGTCGAGCTTTATAGAAAGTTACATTACCGTCAGCATCAGTCTTCTTCTTAAAGATCCATTTATTCTCAATGGCTTGCCGATCATCGGGCAAGTCAACCAAAGTCCATACTTTGTTCTCATACATGGATCCCATCTCAGATTTCATGGCTTCTAGCCATTTTGCGGAATCTGGGCTCATCATCGCTTCCTCATAGTTCGTAGGTTCATCATGGTCAAGTAACATGACTTCCAGAATAGGATTACCGTACCACTCTAGTGCAGATTTTATTCTGGTAGACCTACGAGGTTCAGTAGAAACTTGATCTGAAGTTTCATGATCAATATCATTATCTTCCTCACTAATTGGTGTAGATGTCACAGGAACTGATTTCTGTGATGAACTACTTTCCAATAAGGGAGCAGACATAGTTATCTCATCAAGTTCTACTTTCCTCCCACTCAATTCTTTCGAGAGAAACCCTTTTTCTAGAAAGGATCCATTCTTAGCAACGAATGTCTTGCCTTCGGATCTGTGATAGAAGGTGTACCCAACAGTCTCTTTTGGGTATCCTATGAAGACACATTTCTCCGATTTGGGTTCGAGCTTATCTGGTTGAAGTTTCTTCACATAAGCATCACAGCCCCAAACTTTAAGAAACGACAACTTTGGTTTCTTGCCAAACCACAGTTCATAAGGCGTTGTCTCAACGGATTTTGATGGTGCCCTATTCAATGTGAATGCAACCGTCTCTAAAGCATAACCCCAAAACGATAGCGGTAAATCAGTAAGAGACATCATAGATCGCACCATATCTAGTAAAGTACGATTACGACGTTCGGACACACCATTTCGTTGTGGTGTTCCGGGTGGCGTGAGTTGCGAAACTATTCCGCATTGTTTCAAATGTAAACCAAGCTCGCAACTCCAATATTCTCCTCCACGATCAGATCGTAGAAACTTAATTTTCTTGTTACGATGATTTTCCACTTCACTCTGAAATTCTTTGAACTTTTCAAATGTTTCAGACTTGTGTTTCATTAAGTAGATATACCCATATCTGCTCAAATCATCTGTGAAGGTGAGAAAATAACGATATCCGCCACGAGCTTCAATATTCATCAGTCCACATACATCTGTATGTATGATTTCCAACAAATCTGTTGCTCTCTCCATAGTACCGGAGAATGGTGTTTTAGTCATCTTGCCCATGAGGCACGGTTCGCAAGTACCAAGTGATTCATAATCAAGTGATTCCAAAAGTCCATCAGTATGGAGTTTCTTCATGCGCTTTACACCGATATGACCTAAATGGCAGTGCCACAAATAAGTTGCACTATCATTATCAACTCTGCATCTTTTGGCTTCAACATTATGAATATGTGTATCACTACTATCGAGATTCAATAAAAATAGACCACTCTTCAAGGGTGCATGACCATAAAAGATATTACTCATATAAATAGAACAACCATTATTCTCTGATTTAAATGAATAACCGTCTCGCATCAAACAAGATCCAGATATAATGTTCATGCTCAACGCTGGCACCAAATAAAAATTATTCAGGTCTAAAACTAATCCTGAAGGTAGATGTAGAGGTAGCGTGCCGACCGCGATCACATCGACTTTGGAACCGTTTTCCACGCGCATCGTCACCTCGTCCTTGGTCAGTGCTCGCTTATTCAGTAGTCCCTATTTCGAGTTGCAAATATTAGCAACAGAACCAGTATCAAATACCCAGGTGCTACTACGAGCTCTAGTTAGGTACACATCAATAACATGTATATCACATATACCTTTGTTCACTTTGCCATCCTTCTTATCCGCCAAATACTTGGGGCAGTTTCACTTCCAGTGACCAGTTTGCTTGTAGTAGAAGCACTCAGTTTCAGGCTTAGGTCCAGACTTGGGTTTCTTCTCTTGAGCAGCAACTTGCTTGTTGTTCTTCTTGAAGTTCCCCTTCTTCTTCCCTTTGCCCTTTTTCTTGAAACTAGTGGTCTTGTTGACCATCAACACTTGATGATCCTTCTTGATTTCTACCTCCGCAGCCTTTAGCATTGCGAAGAGCTCGGGAATTGTCTTGTTCATCCCTTGCATATTATAGTTCATCACGAAGCTCTTGTAGCTTGGTGGCAGTGATTGGAGAATTCTGTCAATGACGCTATCATCCGGAAGATTAACTCCCAGTTGAATCAAGTGATTATTATACCCAGACATTTTGAGTATATGCTCACTGACAGAACTATTCTCCTCCATCTTGCAGCTGTAGAACTTATTGGAGACTTCATATCTCTCAATCCGGGCATTTGCTTGAAATATTAACTTCAACTCCTGGAACATCTCATATGCTCCATGACGTTCAAAACGTCGTTGAAGACCCGGTTCTAAGTCGTAAAGCATGGCACACTGAACTATAGAGTAGTCATCAGCTTTGCTCTGCCAGATGTTCACAACATCTGGCATTGCTCCTGCAGCAGGCCTGGCACCCAGTGGTGCTTCCAGGACGTAATTCTTCTGTGCAGCAATGAGGATAATCCTCAAGTTACGGACCCAGTCCGTGTAATTGCTACCATCATCTTTCAACTTTGCTTTCTCAAGGAACGCATTAAAATTCAACGGAACAACAGCACGAGCCATCTATCTACAGCAAACATAGACAAGCAAAATACTATCAGGTACTAAGTTCATGATAAATTTAAGTTCAATTAATCATATTACTTAAGAACTCCCACTTAGATAGATATCTCTCTAGTCATCTAAGTGATTACGTGATCCAAATCAACTAAACCATAACCGATCATCACGTGAGATGGAGTAGTTTTCAATGGTGAACATCACTATGTTGATCATATCTACTATATGATTCACGCTCGACCTTTCGGTCTCTGTGTTCCGAGGCCATATCTGCATATGCTAGGCTCGTCAAGTATAACCTGAATATTCTGTGTGTGCAAAACTGGCTTGCACCCGTTGTAGATGGACGTAGAGCTTATCACACCCGATCATCACGTGGTGTCTGGGCACGACGAACTTTGGCAACGGTGCATATTCAGGAAGAACACTTCTTGATAATTTTTAGTGAGAGATCATCTTAAAATGCTACCGTCAATCAAAGCAAGATAAGATGCATAAAGGATAAACATCACATGCAATCAATATAAGTGATATGATATGGCCATCATCATCTTGTTCTTGTGATCTCCATCTTCGAAGCACCGTCGTGATCACCATCGTCACCGGCGCGACACCTTGATCTCCATCGTAGCATCGTTGTCGTTTACGCCATCTATTGCTTCTATGACTATCGCTACCGCTTAGTGATAAAGTAAAGCAATTACAGGGCGTTTGCATTTCATACAATAAAGCGACAACCATATGGCTCCTGCCAGTTGCCGATAACTTCGGTTACAAAACATGATCATCTCATACAATAAATATAGCATCACGTCTTGACCATATCACATCACAACATGCCCTGCAAAAACAAGTTAGACGTCCTCTACTTTGTTGTTGCAAGTTTTACGTGGCTGCTACGGGCTTAGCAAGAACCGTTCTTACCTACGCATCAAAACCACAATGATAGTTCGTCAAGTTAATGCTGTTTTAACCTTCGCAAGGACCGGGCGTAGACACACTCGATTCAACTAAAGTTGGAGAAACTGACACCCGCCAGCCACCTGTGTGCAAAGCACGTCGGTAGAACCAGTCTCGCGTAAGCGTACGCGTAATGTCGGTCCGGGCCGCTTCATCCAACAATACCGCCGAACCAAAGTATGACATGCTGGTAAGCAGTATGACTTGTATCGCCCACAACTCACTTGTGTTCTACTCGTGCATATAACATCAACGCATAAAACCTGGCTCTGATGCCACTGTTAGGGAACGTAGTAATTTCAAAAAAATTCCTACGGACACGCAAGATCATGGTGATGGCATAGCAACAAGAGGGGAGAGTGTTGTCTACGTACCCTCATAGACCGTTAAGCGGAGGCGTTATGACAACGCGGTTGATGTAGACGTACGTCTTCACGATCCGACCGATCGAAGCACCGAACGTACGGCACCTCCGTGTTCAGCACACGTCCAGCTCGATGATGTTCCCGGGGCTCCAATCCAGCAAAGCGTCAGGGATGAGTTCCGTCAGCACGACGGCGTGGTGACGATGATGATGTTCTACCGGTGCAGGGCTTCGCCTAAACTCCGCGACGATATAGCCGAGGTGGAATATGGTGGAGGGGGCACCGCACACGGCTAAGGAACGATCCGTAGATCAACTTTGTGTCTCTAGGGTGCCCCCCCCCCGCCCCCGTATATAAAGGAGCAAGGGGGAGGCCGGCCGGCCCTTGTGGGTGCGCCAAGGAGGAGGAGTCCTCCTCCTAGTAGGAGTAGGACTCCCCCTTTCCTACTCCTACTAGGAGGGGGAAAGGAAGGGGGAGAGGGGGAAGGAAAGAGGGGGGCGCCGCCCCGCCCTGTTGGGGAACGTAGCAGAAATTCAAAATTTTCCTATGTGTCACCAAGATCTATCTACGGAGAGACCAGCAACGAGTAGAAAGAGAGTGCATCTACATACCCTTGTAGATCGGTAAGCGGAAGCGTTCAAGTGAACGGGGTTGATGGAGTCGTACTCGTCGTGATTCAAATCACCGATGATCCTAGTGCCGAACGGACGACACCTCCGCGTTCAACACACGTACAGCCCGGTGACGTCTCCCACGCCTTGATCCAGCAAGGAGAGAGGGAGAGGTTGAGGAAGACTCCATCCAGCAGCAGCACAACGGCGTGGTGGTGGTGGAGGAGCGTGGCAATCCTGCAGGGCTTCGCCAAGCACCGCGGGAGAGGAGGAGTACTTGTGAGAGGGGGAGGGTTGCGCCAGAACTTCGTGTATAGCTCCCATGCGCCTCCCCACTATATATAGGGGTGGAGGGGCTGGTTTCTTGCCCTCCAAGTCCATTGGGGCATTGGCCAAGGTGGGAGGAAAGAAATCTCATTATTTCCTTCCCCACCGATTGTTATCCCCCCTTTTTAGGGATCTTGATCTTATCCCTTCGGGATATGATCTTATTCCTTCTAAGGGGGGATCTTGGTGCGCCTTGACCAGGGGTGTGGGGCCTTGCCCCCACTACCCACGCCCATGTGGGTCCCCCCATGCAGGTGGGCCCCACTCCGGAACCTTCTAGAACCTTCCCGGTACAATACCGAAAAATCCCGAACATTTTCTGGTGGCCAAAATAGGACTTCCCATATATAAATCTTTACCTCCGGACCATTCCGGAACTCCTCGTGACGTCCGGGATCTCATCCAGGACTCCGAACAACATTCGGTAACCACATACAAACTTCCTTTATAACCCTAGCGTCATCGAACCTTAAGTGTGTAGACCCTACGGGTTCGGGAGACATGTAGACATGACCGAGACGTTCTCCGGTCAATAACCAACAGCGGGATCTGGATACCCATGATGGCTCCCGCATGTTCCACGCTGATCTCATCGGATGAACCACGATGTCAAGGACTTAATCAATCCCGTATTCAATTCCCTTTGTCTATCGGTATGTTACTTGCCCGATATTCGATCGTCGGTATCCAATACCTTGTTCAATCTCGTTACCGGCAAGTCACTTTACTCGTTCCGTAACACATCATCCCGTGATCAACTCCTTGGTCACATTGCGCATATGATGATGATGTCCTACCGAGTGGGCCCAGAGATACCTCTCCGTTTACACGGAGTGACAAATCCCAGTCTCGATCCGCATAAAACAATAGATACTTTCGGAGATACCTGTAGTGCACCTTTATAGTCACCCAGTTACGTTGTGACGTTTGATACACCCAAAGCACTCCTACGGTATCCAGGAGTTACACGCTCTCATGGTCGAAGGAAGAGATACTTGACATTGGCAAAGCTCTAGCAAATGAACTACACGATCTTTTGTGCTAGTCTTAGGATTGGGTCTTGTCCATCACATCATTCTCCTAATGATGTGATCCCGTTATCAACGACATCCAATGTCCATAGCCAGGAAACCATGACTATCTGTTGATCACAACGAGCTAGTCAACTAGAGGCTCACTAGGGACATATTGTGGTCTATGTATTCACACATGTATTACGATTTCCGGATAATACAGTTATAGCATGAATAAAAGACAATTATCATGAATAAGGAAATATAATAATAATACTTTTATTATTGCCTCTAGGGCATATTTCCAACAGTCTCCCACTTGCACTAGAGTCAATAATTCACATCGCCATGTGATTAACACTCACAGGTCACATCGCCATGTGACTAATACCCAAGAGTTTACTAGAGTCAGTAGTCTAGTTCACATCACTATGTGATTAACACTCAATGAGTTTTATGTTTGATCATGTTGCTTGTGAGAGAGGTTTTAGTCAACGGGTCTGAACCTTTCAGATCCGTGTGTGCTTTACAAATCTCTATGTCATCTCCTAGATGCAGCTACCACGCTCTATTTGGAGCTATTCCAAACAACTGTTCTACTTGGAGCTATTCTAAATTATTGCTCCATTATATGTATCCGGTCTCTCTACTCAGAGCTATCCGGATAGGTGTCAAGCTTGCATCGTCGTAACCTTTACGACGAACTCTTTTACCACCTCCATAATCGAGAAAATTCCTTAGTCCACTAGTTACTAAGGATAACTTTGACCGCTGTCCTGTGAGCCATTCTTGGATCACTCTTGTACCCCTTGACTGACTCATGGCAAGGCACACTTCAGGTGCGGTACACAGCATAGCATACTGAAGAGCCTACGTCTTAAGCATAGGGGACGACCTTCGTCCTTTCTCTCTATTCTGCCGTGGTCGAGCTTTAAGTCTTAAATTCGTACCTTATAACTCAGGCAAGAACTCCTTCTTTGACTGGTCCATCTTGAACACCTTCAAGATCATGTCAAGGCATGTGCTCATTTGAAAGTATTATTAAGAATTTTAATCTATCCTTATAGATCTTGATGCTCAATGTTCAAGTAGCTTAATCCAGGCTTTCCATTGAAAAACACTTTCAAAATAACCCTATATGCTTTCCAGAAATTCTACGTCATTTCTGATCAATAATATGTCAACAACATATACTCATCAGAAATTCTATAGTGCTCCCACTCACTTCTTTGGAAATACAAGTTTCTCATAAACTTTGTACAAACCCAAAAATTTTGATCATCATCAAAGCATACATTCCAACTCCGAGATGCTCACTCCAGTCCTTAGAAGGATTGCTGGAGCTTTGCATACTTATTAGCATCTTTCGGGATTGACAAAACCTTCCGGTTGTATCACATACAACCTTTCCTCATTAAAATCGTCGAGGAAACAATGTTTTGACATCCTATCTGCAAGATTTCATAAATAATGCAGTAATCGCTAATATAATTCCAACAGACTCTTAGCATCGCTACGAGTGAGAAAATTTCATCGTAGTCAACTCCTTGAACTTGTCGGAAAACATCTTAACGACAAGTCGAGCTTTCTTAACGGTGACATTTACCATCATTGTCCGTCTTCCTTTTGAAATCCATCTGTACTCATTAGCCTTACGACCATCGAGCCGTTCTGCCAAAGTCTACACTTTGTTTTCATACATGGATCCTCTCTCGGATTTTATGGCCTCAAGCCATTTATCGGAATCCGGGCCCACCATCGCTTCTCCATAGCTCGGAGGTTCATTGTTGTCTAGCAACATGACCTTCAAGACAGGATTACGTACCACTCTGAAGTAGTAAGCATCCTTGTCATCCTACGAGGTTTGGGAGTGACTTGATCCGAAGTTTCATGATCAATATCATAAGCTTCCACTTCAATTGGTGTAGGTGCCACAGGAACAACTCCCTGTGCCCTGTCACACACTAGTTGAAGAGACAGTTCAATAACCTCATCAAGTCTCCACCATCCTCCCACTCAATTCTTTCGAGAGAAACTTTTCCTCGAGAAAGGACCCGATTCTAGAAACAATCCATATTGCTTTCGGATCTGAATTAGGAGGTATACCCAACTGTTTTGGGTTTCCTATGAAGATGCATTTTATCCGCTTTGGGTTCGAGCTTATCAACCTGAAACTTTTTCATATAAGCGTCGCAGCCCCAAACTTTTAAGAAACGACAACTTAGGTTTCTCTAAACCATAATTCATACGGTGTCATCTCATCGGAATTACGTGGTGCCCTATTTAAAGTGAATGTGGTTGTCTCTAATGCCTAACCCATGAACGATAGTGGTAATTCAATAAGAGACATCATGGTACGCACCATATCCAATAGGGTGCAACTATGATGTTCGGACACACCATCACATTATGGTGTTCCAGGCGGTATTAATTGCGAAACAATTTCCACAATGTCTTAATTGTGTGCCAAAACTCGTAACTCAGATATTCACAATGATCTGCTACTTCACTCTGAAATTACTTGAACCATTCAATAATTTAGACTTGTGTTTCATCAAGTAAATATACTCAACATTTACTCGAATCATCTGTGAAGTAAGAACATAATGATATTCACTGCATGCCTCAGCACTCATTCGACTGCACACATCAAAATGTGTTACTTCCAACAAGTTGCTATCTTGTTCCATCTTACTGAAAATGAGGCTTTTCAGTCATCTTGCCCATGTGGTATGATTTGCATATCTCAAGTGATTCAAAATCAAGTGAGTCCGAACGATCCATTTGCATGGAGTTTCTTCATGCATATACACCAATAGACATGGTTCGCATGTCTCAAACTTTTCAAAAACGAGTGAGTCCAAAGATCCATCAACATGGAGCTTCTTCATGCGTTTTATACCATTATGACTTACATGGCAGTGCCACAAGTAAGTGGTACTATCATTACTATCTTATATCTTTTGGCATGAAAAATGTGTATCACTACGACCGAGATTCAATAAACCATTCCTTTAGGTGCAAGACCATTGAAGGTATTATTCAAAAATAGAGTAACCATTATTCTCCTTAAATGAATAACCGTATTGCGATAGACATAATCCAATCATGTCTATGCTCAACGCAAACACCAATCTCGGTGGTAGAGGGAGCGTGCGATGCTTGATCATATCAACCTTGGAAACACTTCCAACATATATCGTCAGCTCACCTTTAGCTAGTTTCCGTTTATTCCGTAGCTTTTATTTCGAGTTACTAACACTTAGCAACCGAACCGGTATCCAATACCCTGGTGCTACTAGGAGTACTAGTAAAGTACACATTAACATAATGTATATCCAATATACTTCTATCGACCTTGCCAGCCTTCTCATCTACCAAGTATCTAGGGTAATGCTGCTCCAGTGGTTGTTCCCCTTATTACAGAAGCACTTAGTCTTGGGTTTGGGTTCAACCTTGGGTTTCTTCACTAGAGCAGCAGCTGAATTGCCGTTTCATGAAGTATCCCTTTGTTCCCTTGCCCTTCTTGAAACTAGTGGTTTCACCAACCATCAACAATTGATGCTCCTTCTTGATTTCTACTTTCGCGGTGTCAAACATCATGAATATTTCAAGGATCATCATATCTATCCCTGATATGTTATAGTTAATGACGAAGCTCTAGCAGCTTGGTGGCAATGACTTTGGGGAAACATCACTATCTCATCTGGAGGATCAACTCCCACTCGATTCAAGTGATTGTTGTGCTCAGACAATCTGAGCACAAGCTCAACGATTGAGCTTTTCTCCCTTAGTTTGCAGGCTAAGAAAATCGTCGGAGGTCTTATACCTCTTGACGTGGGCACGAGCCTGAAATCCCAATTTCAGCCCTCGAAACATCTCATATGTTCCGCGACGTTTCGAAAACGTCTTTGGTGCCTCTACTTAAACCATTTAATTGAACTATCACGTAGTTATCAAAACGTGTATGTCCGATGTTCGCAACATCGACAAACGACGTTGGGGTTCAGCACACTGAGCGGTGCATTAAGGACATAAGCTTTCTACTGATCGCATAATCGCTACTATCAACTTTCAACTATATTTTCTCTAGGAACATATCTAAACAGTGGAACTAAAGCGCGAGCCTACGACATAATTTGCAAAAGGTCTTTTGACTATGTTCAGGATAATTAAGTTCATCTTATGAACTCCCACTTAGATAGACATCCCTCTAGTCATCTAAGTGATCACATGATCCGAGTCAACTAGGCCGTGTCCGATCATCACGTGAGACGGACTAGTCATCATCGGTGAACATCTTCATGTTGATCGTATCTACCATACGACTCATGCTCGACCTTTCGGTCTCCGTGTTCCGAGGCCATGTCTGCACATGCTAGGCTCGTCAAGTTAACCCTAAGTGTTTTCGCTGTGTAAAACTGTCTTACACCCGTTGTATGTGAACGTAAGAATCCATCACACCCGATCATCACGTGGTGCTTAGAAGCGACGAACTGTAGCAACGGTGCACAGTTAGGGGAGAACACTTCTTGAAATTTTGTAAGGGATCATCTTATTTACTACCGTCGTCCTAAGCAAACAAGATGCATAAACATGATAAACATCACATGCAATCAAATAGTGACATGATATGGCCAATATCATTTTGCTCCTTTTGATCTTCATCTTCGGGGCTCCATGATCCTCATCGTCACCGGCACGACACCATGATCTCCATCATCATGATCTCCATCATCGTGTCTTCATGAAGTTGTCACGCCAACGACTACTTCTACTTCTATGACTAACACGTTTAGCAATAAAGTAAAGTAGTTTACATGGCGTTCTTCAATGACACGCAGGTCATACAATAAATAAAGACAACTCCTATGGCTCCTGCCGGTTGTCATACTCATCGACATGCAAGTCGTGAATCCTATTACAAGAACATGATCAATCTCATACATCACATATCGTTCATCACATTCTTCTTGGCCATATCACATCACATAGCATACCCTGCAAAAACAAGTTAGACGTCCTCTAATTGTTGTTGCATGTTTTACGTGGCTGCTATGGGTTTCTAGCAAGAACGTTTCTTACCTACGCAAGATCACAACGTGATATGCCAATTGATATTTACCCTTCATAAGGACCCTTTTCATCGAATCAGTTCCGACTAAAGTGGGAGAGACTGGCACCCGCTAGCCACCTTATGCACCAAGTGCATGTCAATCGGTGGAACCTGTCTCACGTAAGAGTACGTGTAAGGTCGGTCCGGGCCGCTTCATCCCACAATACCGTCGAAACAAGATTGGACTAGTAACGGTAAGCATATTGAACAACATCAACGCCCACAACTACTTTGTGTTCTACTCGTGCAAAGAATCTACGCAATAGACCTAGCTCATGATGCCACTGTTGGGGAACGTAGCAAAAATTCAAAATTTTCCTACGTGTCACCAAGATCTATCTACGGAGAGACCAGCAACGAGTAGAAAGAGAGTGCATCTACATACCCTTGTAGATCGCTAAGCGGAAGCATTCAAGTGAACGGGGTTGATGGAGTCGTACTCGTCGTGATTCAAATCACCGATGATCCTAGTGCCGAACGGACGGCACCTCCGCGTTCAACACACGTATAGCCCGGTGACGTCTCCCACGCCTTGATCCAGCAAGGAGAGAGGGAGAGGTTGAGGAAGACTCCATCCAGCAGCAGCACAACGGCGTGGTGGTGGTGGAGGAGCGTGGCAATCCTACAGGGCTTCGCCAAGCACCGCGGGAGAGGAGGAGTACTTGTGAGAGGGGGAGGGCTGCGCCAGAACTTCGTGTATAGCTCCCATGCGCCTCCCCACTATATATAGGGGTGGAGGGGCTGGTTTCTTGCCCTCCAAGTCCATTGGGGCATTGGCCAAGGTGGGAGGAAAGAAATCTCATTATTTCCTTCCCCACCGATTGTTATCCCCCCTTTTTAGGGATCTTGATCTTATCCCTTCGGGATATGATCTTATTCCTTCTAAGGGGGGATCTTTGTGCGCCTTGACCAGGGGTGTGGGGCCTTGCCCCCACTACCCACGTCCATGTGGGTCCCCCCATGCAGGTGGGCCCCACTCCGGAACCTTCTAGAACCTTCCCGGTACAATACCGAAAAATCCCGAACATTTTCCGGTGGCCAAAATAGGACTTCCCATATATAAATCTTTACCTCCGGACCATTCCGGAACTCCTCGTGACGTCCGGGATCTCATCCGGGACTCCGAACAACATTCGGTAACCACATACAAACTTCCTTTATAACCCTAGCGTCATCGAACCTTAAGCGTGTAGACCCTACGGGTTCGGGAGACATGTAGACATGACCGAGACGTTCTCCGGTCAATAACCAACAGCGGGATCTGGATACCCATGATGGCTCCCACATGTTCCACGATGATCTCATCGGATGAACCACGATGTCAAGGACTTAATCAATCCCGTATTCAATTCCCTTTGTCTATCGGTATGTTACTTGCCCGAGATTCGATCGTCGGTATCCAATACCTTGTTCAATCTCGTTACCGGCAAGTCACTTTACTCGTTCCGTAACACATCATCCCGTGATCAACTCCTTGGTCACATTGCGCATATGATGATGTCCTACCGAGTGGGCCCAGAGATACCTCTCCGTTTACACGGAGTGACAAATCCCAGTCTCGATCCGCATAAAACAATAGATACTTTCGGAGATACCTGTAGTGCACCTTTATAGTCACTCAGTTACGTTGTGACGTTTGATACACCCAAAGCACTCCTACGGTATCCAGGAGTTACACGCTCTCATGGTCGAAGGAAGAGATACTTGACATTGGCAAAGCTCTAGCAAATGAACTACACGATCTTTTGTGCTAGTCTTAGGATTGGGTCTTGTCCATCACATCATTCTCCTAATGATGTGATCCCGTTATCAATGACATCCAATGTCCATAGCCAGGAAACCATGACTATCTGTTGATCACAACGAGCTAGTCAACTAGAGGCTCACTAGGGACATATTGTGGTCTATGTATTCACACGTGTATTACGATTTCCGGATAATACAGTTATAGCATGAATAAAAGACAATTATCATGAACAAGGAAATATAATAATAATACTTTTATTATTGCCTCTAGGGCATATTTCCAACACGCCCCCCCTCCTAGTCCAATTCGGACCAGAGGGAGAGGGGGCGCGTGGCCCACCCTGGCCGCCCCTCTCTCTTTCCACTAAGGCCCATGTGGCCCATTAACTCTTCCGGGGGGTCCGGTAACCCTCTGGCACTTCGGTCTTCTCCGAAATCACCCGGAACACTTCCGGTGTCCGAATATAGTCGTCCAATATATCAATCTTTATGTCTCGACCATTTTGAGACTCCTCGTCATGTCCGTGATCACATCCGGGACTCCGAACAAACTTCGGTACATCAAAACTTATAAACTCATAATAAAACTGTCATCGTAACGTTAAGCGTGCGGACCCTACGGGTTCGAGAACTATGTAGACATGACCTAGAACTATTCTCGGTCAATAACCAATAGTGGAACCTGGATGTTCATATTGGTTCCTACTTATTCTATGAAGATCTTTATCGGTCAAACCGCATAACAGCATACGTTGTTCCCTTTGTCATCGGTAGGTTACTTGCCCGAGATTCGATCGTCGGTATCCAATACCTAGTTCAATCTCGTTACCAGCAAGTCTCTTTACTCGTTCCGTAATACATCATTTCGTAACTAACTCATTAGTTATAATGCTTGCAAGGCTTAAGTGATGAGTATTACCGAGAGGGCCCAGAGATACCTCTCCGACAATCGGAGTGACAAAACCTAATCTCGAATTATGCCAACTCAACATGTACCTTTGGAGACACCTGTAGAGCACCTTTATAATCACTCAGTTACGTTGTGACGTTTGGTAGCACACAAAGTGTTCCTCTGGTAAACGGGAGTTGCACAATCTCATAGTTATAGGAACTTTGTATAAGTAATGAAGAAAGCAATAGCAACATACTAAACGATCAAGTGCTAAGCTAACGGAATGGGTCAAGTCAATCACATCATTCTCCTAATGATGTGATCCCATTAATCAAATGACAACACATGTCTATGGTTAGGAAACATAACCATCTTTGATCAATGAGCTAGTCAAGTAGAGGCATACTAGTGACACTATGTTTGTCTATGTATTCACACATGTATTATGTTTCCGGTTAATACAATTTTAGCATGAATAATAAACATTTATCATGATAAGAGGAAATAAATAATAACTTTATTATTGCCTCTAGGGCATATTTCCTTCAGGCTGAACATGGATCCACACGTCAGCCTCTGCACTTCTTCCTCGCCCTCAAGCGCTGGCAGGAGAGAAAAACTGTGCGTCCGCATCTGACCGGCGCACCTCCGCGATCTCCCTCCACCTCCGCGATCTCCCTCCACCTCTTCTCTCTGTGCTGCAACATACAAGCAGCAGCAGTGGCCACAACCAGGCATGGGGACGGAGGAACAGCTGCAGCCACGCATGGGCGCGAGCAACGGCAGAGGCCACATCCATGCATTTGGGCGCGAGCAGGAGCACCGGCCACGCACGGACACGCGAGCTGCCGTCTGCTCCAGAGCACGGACGCACCGCAACAGGGGCAGGGGCACGAGCAGCGGCAGCGTCCACGCGGCCACTGGAGCATCCTCGCACCCTCCTACCTCGCCGCCCAGATCCCACGTGAGGGCTACCTCCTCTCCCACTCTTTCCCCCTTGCCCGTGACGTCCCGGGCGCCATGGCCGAGAGCACGGGCTCGAGCTCTGCCCAGCGCCCCGATTACCCTGGGGTGCCCTGGTCTGGTGCCGCCCCACTACGCGACCTCCATCTCTTGGCCGCGGCACCTCGCACACGCTCGCCCAAGCGCATTCCTGCACCGCTGCCGGCGGCGTTGCGCTCCTGTCACCGGCGAGCTAGGCGGCCGATGGGATGCCTGCTAGGTGTTCGTTGAAATTACTCAAAGACGCAGATGAAGGGTTGACCGTGTGACCTAACATCCGTCTCCTCGCTCTGTTTGGCTCATGCCAAGTTGACCTGACAATGCGGCCTACCTGTCAGATTCGGCGTCAAACGGCTCTAATCGATCGATCAACATTTTTTTGAAAACTGTCAGCATAATGGCGGTGGCTTTTTGAAAAAAATGGAATGATGGTTTTCTGAATTAGGGTCATCAATTATGATGATGTTTTTTGCGGTTTACTTCACATGGGCGGTGGCAGCGACGAGCACAAGAAGGCAAGTCGTCCGGCGACCCCAAGGAGAAGAAGGACAAGAAGCACGGCGAGGGCCACAAGGACGGCAATAGCCACAACAACAACAGCAACAGCGGCAACAACTGAGCGAGCTTCGGCCGCGCTCCGGCAGCGTGCGGGTACGAATGGTGGTCACCGTCATCATGTGTGTGTCAACTTTTCCTTTTCTCCTTCTCCTCTATGTTTGCGTCCTTCAATTCTTGTTGGATCTAACTCTTCTTTTTAATTTGGTTTTGCAGTGCAGGTGAGGTGAAGGCTTGGGTGAATTTGAGCGTGTAGTAGCTTATGTATGTAATGCGTGACATGTCTCATGGATCTTGTGATGTAATAACCGGTTGCATTGCACTGCATGGTGCTTGTAATAATAAGGTTATGGAATCATGTTGGTATTGATGTATCTCCATTGGTAGTTTGGTATCACCATATTTTTCAACCTTTTTGTGTATGTATGTGGTGTCTCTGTTCATCTCTGGATCTCTCGGCCAGAGCTTGATTAACGGCTGGGATCATTTAGGAATGGTTATTGGTGTTCTGTTTTTTCCTCTTTTCAGCTTCAGAACCTGTGTGGCGCTCTGTTTTCTTTCAGAGTTTTGGTTTGCAATTTTCCTCCGTTTTTTGATTCTGGATTTGGGCCCCGTATTAAATTTAGGAATGCAAAAATCAAAGTTGTTCCTCACAAGAGCCAACTACCAGTCCACCACACGGTCTTCCTCTCTATTTACTGAACACATATCACATCACATTTATAATGATCCCCCATGTTATCATCAAAAAGATGATTTAGACCCATGCTAGATAAGCTATACTAATTAAATTTAGCCCCTTGTCATTGCGGGCTAATAAGGTGCTAGCTGGAGATGCCAGGAGGTGCCAGGTGTCCTGATTGTTCTCCAAAACTAAATATTCATGATAGTTTATCCCTCTACGACAGCACTTCATCCTCTTCTGAATGAACATCTTCCAGCGTATAGTCTTAAGTTGTCTTATGCATAAGAAAAGGGTTAATTCCTGAGGCCTCTCGTTTCTAGATAGTGTAATTAATGCATTGAGCATTAGATGAGAAGATGCTAGAAAATGAGAAAGTATCCCATTCGATTCAATGCTAGCTACTCCAGTAATTGAAGCGGATCAAGGAAAGGGAGAGGATATTATATATACATGAGAGGAGAGGCTGCTTTTGTGAAGATAACTAGTGTAGAATTGAACATGGTGGGTGGAATTCTGATTTCATATATGCCATAGCTGCATAACCATGTGAGTTTTCAAAAGGCTATGGGTCAAGACAAATGAAAGATAGCCACGGTTGGACAAGAATGCCATGTAATTTGATGACCTCGATTTTATAAAGATGAATGTTAGTCACAGGAAGAGATAGGAAAGATGAGATGAAGGCTCTTTTTAAAGAACCTCTGAGACTTAGTACCACACTAGATGGAATATAATATACAACTAAATCTAAATCATCGGTTGATGGAGGGTTAGGCTCTCTTTTGCTGAAAAAGAATTTTGGGGATTGTTTAGTGCTTACTATGCTTGTCACATGGTGATCGGGGCTAATTTTCGTCTAATCAAAATCATGTTGGTGAAATAGAGTTTTTAACTAAAGTGTATAATTTCAAAAGTTAGCATTGACATTTCCCGCGGTGGCAAAATACATGATCGATAATCATAGAAGAATCGAATGGCTTCATTTTAGGTGATCATCTCCACTCCACTCCCCCATCTCACTCGCGTGTTGCTTCATTCCCATCCACGTCCTCGCCGTCACGTTGCTTCCATTGAAACTCATGCATTACAAAACCGCTAGTGCTCTCTTTAGGATGGTGTATTTCTGGTATGTTTATTCATCTCAAAGAACACTTCACCACTATAGAGAGCACCATCAACATCTGAAGTCGTATTGTTTATTGTCATTGATACAACCAAAAAGGACATGACATTATTGTTCATGGTTAGGCAGGGGCACAATTAGGATTTGGGCATGGGGGGAGGGGTGGAAAAAATACATTTCACTTATCACATCATTTTCAGAATTGGCATCCATGTTTTTTACATGACCCCACACTGAAGTATTATCATTGTTATAGGCCAACTCCAACACACAGGAAGGCATTGAACGGCTCCAAACACCATTTCTCCTAACACCTTTTACAAAAAGAGAGCAATGGAATGGGCAGCCATATTGGTTTCCAGCATAAATTTTTACAAATCTTCACATCCTATAACCGAACCAAAATCTCCATCGCCTCCTTCTTCAAGTCAATGATTCATATTTGTCAAACTGAGCGGACACGACAAAACTTACAACATATAAGCAGTCCATCTCAAGTGGCAAATGCATATGAATATCCAAACCAATAAGAAGACCCATGACACACGCTTGAATTTCATCCTCCTCAACCGACCCATGGCTAGGCAAGAACTCCCAAGTCAAAATGATAATGATATATCTAGAACCCCAAGCCACCAAACCAATGGAACAAGAATAAATGCAACCAACGTCCACTTTAATTTTAGCCCATCTCAATGAACGGGGAGATCAAACTTGATCACACTTCGTACAGGGCAATACATAACATGTCTACCCAAGGGCCTCATTTTTTGGAGGGTGGTGGAGGGTATGAGGCCAATAATAGAGAGAAAATGAGCAAAAAAACACCACACATAAGATAAAACAATCACAATATATAAAGTTTTAGCATAGTATGCAGTGCTACCGTTGCGACAACAATATATCTTTGGCAATACAAAATGTTTTTAAGTGCACTTGGCTCGATTTTTCTCATGTAAGTTGTGGTGCTAGCATATGATCGAATCTTGATTGAGCAAAGATGCGACAATGTGAAAATTCTATCCAAATCTTGGTTCCCTAACCCACATCAGAATCTCGAGATTGATATATTAGACGACTCTATTTAACATAAGAAAGCTTGGTCGACTTATATTTAGGAAAAAATGTGAAAAATATTTTGATTAGATCATTCGTTGATAGCACATCATGCCAGCATCGACACGACACTAGGATCCACATGATGATGGAAGCAGAGTGAACCTGGCTAGCTTGATGAATTGACGGTACATGTTCTCCTCGCGATAGGCATAGTGGTGGCGATAGCAGGATTAATTGATTAGAGACGATGAAGAGACGTTGGCTCCAAGCAAACAAATGGTCTAAAGGAGAAAACAATTTTCATATTTCTAAGCAACGAGCTACCCTTACTTGAGGACTATTTTAGAGGCTTAAGCACAACCATGCACATATATATATATAGGAGAACATATACTTTTTTTCCTCCTGATCCTGTCCGCGTCCCCTCCCCTCCAGATCCCTCACAGTCCCCTCCGCCTCCCGTACGCCTTTCCTCCCCTCCGGGTCCCCTCCCTTCCGCCTCTCCTCCCACCGCCGCTGGATCTCGGCTTGACAAAGACTGTGCGTGGGGATGATGGCGGTAGTGGTGTGTATCACCGTAGCGTCTTGGAGGCATGGTTGTGATGATGGATCTTGAGCAGGCGCCTCAGGATGACGTGTGTGTGGCCATGGCACCGGTCACACAGTGATGTGACCTCCGCTACCTTTGGTTGTCTTCATCGTCGGTCCAAAGGGATCTGGCCAGTGGGTGTTGCCTCATGGTAGCTTCCTAGCGGTGGATCAAGTGGAGGGGAAGACGGTGGCCTAGCTGCTGAAGTGGGTGAGGATGCCACCATCGCCGACGGCGCCCATGGGTGTCGTTTCCTCATTGGAGGCGATGGTGGGGGAGCCCCTCGCTCCATTGTTCCCGGGGAAAACCTCAGATCTGGAGGAGGCTACCATTGACGGCGGTGCCCGTGGGTGTCGTAGCCCTCGTTGCAGGAGTTTCCGGGCCTCCTGGATCGGATGATGGCGACGTCTTCGTTGGCACCCCCGTGGTGGCATCATCTTTGGAGACATTCATCGGCTGGATGGACATGTGGACGGTTTGGTGGTTGGGCGTCGGTAGGTGGTGGAGCAGTGCTTCATCCTACACATCGATGGCGGCGGATCTCAGCGGCCTGACACAGTGGAGACTCGGATGGGTGGTAATGGACTAGTGCAGGAGGACGACGTTGTCTAGCGTCATGGTGGCATCGATGGCAGAGAGGCCTGGCAAGGTCGATGCATCAGTATCTGATCTGATGATGGATCGATAGATGAAAGAGGTGACAACTCTTGCGGCATGCGCATGTGGTGCCCATTGAAAGTGCGCCGGACCAGTGTGTAACCCAGTCCAGGTATTGTGGCTTGGATGGGGCATCCGATATTAGATGTTAGGTGTTGGTGCGATATCTATTTGGTATTAGGCTCGAACATTCGGCACCCCTTCATCACAGGGATAGGAGTAGCGACAAGTGTTGCCAATATGGTGGCTTCAGGCTTACTGATGTATTACCTTGTAAGGGCTTTGTGAATAATTAATAAAATGGTTGCATGCATCGCCCAGAAGCAGAGGCGGGGTTACATCATCCTTTTCAAAAAAAGAACGTATACGGGCCTTAAGTAATAATTTCAAATAGATTAATTACTTTTTTACATTGTAATATGTGTCTCATTCATATAATAAAGATCAAAGTATACAAGTCCCGTAATGACCGACATGACAAAGCTAAAAAGATAGCAGAACATCTCTGAGCTTGACACTAACATCTGTCACCTGCCTTCGGCACCACCACAACGGCCATCGAAGAAAAGAATGACGGTTCGCCTCCTCACTCGAGCTCGACGCGGATCCATCGCTGATATGCAGCTTTGCGGACCTCCAAGGTGGCTCACAAAAAGTGAAGCCCTTGTCGTTGAACGAATCAGACCTGTGCAACACCCCGGACACGACATCGAACTCCAGATCTGGCACCCGATCACGACTAAGACACAAAAGGAGGAAACCATAGCCGACATCCACGAACCACCAACCCAACACAGGTTTCGTCTTCTAGATGTCGTCGATGCAGACAACAATCTGTATCCACTCCTGGACTACCTCCCAAGCTCCGCGCCAACGCTGGAGCAAACACCGTCTCAATGGCGGAGCCCGAGGACACAGGTCCACCACGGGGATGCCGCCGCCGCCACGCCATCCTTACTTGAAGATACTAGTGTAACACCCACGATGCGGCTATATCTCCCACGTGTCGAAGCACAACTTAGAGGCATAACCGCATTGTGGTTTTGTCGCAAGAAGGGTCATCTTCACACAATCCCATGTAATGAACAAGATTGGGATAAAGAGTTGGCTTACAATCACCACTTCACACAAGTACTTAAATAAATCATACATCATTCAGAGTACACACATAGTCCGACTACGGACGAAGCCAAAATAAAAGAAGATAACCCAACTGCTAGATCCCCGATCGTCCCAACTGGGCTCCACTACTGATCAACATGAAACGAAACGTAGCCACGACCAAGATCTTCATCGAGCTCCCATCTGGGCTCGGTTGCATCACCTGCACTGGTATCATCGGCACCTGCAACTGTTGTGATAGTATCTGGTGAGTCACGAGGACTCAGCAATCTCAAAACCCGCGAGATCAAGACTATTTAAGCTTATGTGTAGGAAGTGGTAATGAGGTGGACTTGCAGCAAGCACTAAGCAAATATGGTGGCTAACATACGCAAATAAGAGCGAGAAGAGAAGCAACGGAACGGTCCAGAAGCTAGAAGTGATCAAGAAGTGATCCTGAAACTACTTACGTCAAACATAACCCAAAACCGTGTTCACTTCCGGGACTCCGCCGAAAAGAGACCATCACGGCTACACACGCGGTTGATGCATTTTAATTCGAATCTTGTGTAAAGTTATCTACAACCGGACATTAACAAATTCCCATCTGCCACATAACCGTGGGCACGGCTCTCGAAAGTTTATACCCTGCAGGGGTGTCCCAACTTAGCCCATCACAAGCTCTCATGGTCAACGAAGGATATTCCTTCTCCCAGGAAGACCCGATCAAACTCGGAATCCCGGTTTACAAGACATTTTGACAATGGTAAAACAAGACCAGCAAAGCCGCCCAAATGTGCCGACAAATCCTGATAGGAGCTGCACATATCTCATTCTCAGGGCACACCGGATTGTCCAAACTTCCGGTAGGCCAGCCCAGAGTTGCCCCTGGTGGCCACCGGCGGCTGACAGGTTGGATCAACACTCACGACGAGCACTGGCCCGGGGGGGGGGGTAAAATAAAGATGACCCTTGAGTCTGCAGAACCCAAGGGAAAAAGGCTTAGGTAGGCAAATGGTAAAACCAAGGTTGGGCCTTGCTAGAGGAGTTTTATTCAAAGCGAACTGTCAAGGGAGTCCCATAAATTACCCAACCGCGTAAGGAACGCAAAATCAAGTAACATAACACCGGTATGACAGAAACTAGAGCGGCAAGAGTGGAACAAAACACCAGGCATAAGACCGAGCCTTCCACCCTTTACCAAGTATATAGATGCATTAATTAAATAAGAGATATTGTGATATCCCAACATAATCCTATCCATCATGGAGCAATCTTCAACTTCACCTACAACTAACAACGCTATAAGAGGGGCTGAGCAAAGCGGTAACATAGCCAAGCAATGGTTTGCTAGGAAGGGCAAAAAGTTAGAGGCTGACATGGCAATATGGGAGGCATGGTAAACAAGTGATAGGTAACGCAGCATAGCGATAGAACGGAGCAACTAGCAAGCAAAGATAGAAGTGATATCGAGGGTAATCGTCATCTTGCCTGAGATCCCGCAAGGAAGAAGAACGAGTCCAAGAAGAAGACAAACGGACATAGTCGAACGAATCCTCACAACTCCGGAACGAAACCGAAGCTAAGAGAAGCAAACCGGAAAGAAGCAAACAACATGATAAACACACACGCATAAACATGTCATGATGCACAAATAAATATGATGCATGTCCGATTTAATGAGGCATGGCATGGCAATATGCACAAACAACCCTACAAGTTAAGTGGAGCTCAATATGCAACGAGTTGCATATTGACGAAACACCACATCAATTATTTAGTTCTCTCTCATTTAGGAACACAACAATATTACATGTTGTTATAAACATGGCAAGAGGTGAAACATAATTAAACTACCTATCTAGGCAAGTTTAAGTGAGGCCAAAAACAACAAACAATAATTCCGGAAAATCCCCATATGTCATTTAGCAATTTTAAAGCAAGCAACAATTTTAAACATTTTAAATGTTGTTATCATGAAGCGGATGACATATGCAAGGTTTATGCAATTTTTATAAAAATGTTGACATATAATATGATAGGGAGCATTTGGTCACCATGGCGGAACAAAAGGGGTGCCACGGCAACGATAACGAAAATGGTGCCACGGCAACATTCCGGTGATCCGACAACTCACCGAGATGTCGGTGCAAAATAAAGTGTGGTTGAGCGTGTCATGCAAAAGGATGGTGGGGTGATCCCGGTTACCGGGTTCCCACGGGTCGATGGCATGGCAAACGAGGAGGAACGTGCAAGGATCAATTCGGGACATGGTGCAAACACGGGCATCTCATACATCACTCATGCATTCTCGAAAGGTTGTCTCGGCGGTTATACCTTTGAAGCGTGCGTTTTCGGTGCGGAAACGAGTTCGATGCGGTGTAGAGGAAGTAGTCGTTCACGGGTCGTCGTGGGAAGTAGTTGTACTCGTGTCGTAGTGGGAAGTAGTGGTGCTATCGGTCATCGGCGACGATAGTGGAAGTAGTAGTTCATGGACGTCGTGGAAGTAGTCGTTCACAACGACGGTAGTGGAAGTAGTGGTACACGGCGGCGGCGGTAGTTGTTCAGGGTCTTGGCGGGTCGTCGTGTAGCCGTACATGTTCGTCGTGGTACACGGTTCGTAGACATTCGAGTCATCGGTAGAGGTACTTGTCGCATCATCAGGTGTAGTCGACCTTGGCGTATCCGTTCGTACGGGTACTTGCCAAAATCCACAGGAACAATAGTGGTGCATGGTCTTCGCTTTGTAGTCGGACTTGGCGATCCAGGGTACTTGGTGTATACGTCCAAGGAGGATATGATGGAGAAGATGCTCGTCACGGGTGGAAGCTCCAGGAGCCATGGTGCGCAGCAGGCAGGGCGTCCCTGGCCTTGAGATGGGGTCCTAGCGGGCAGAGCAGCGGCAGCTCCAAGGCAGGGCAAAGGAAAGGGCGGAGCTCCTCCGTCTGGAAGCTGACGAGGCGGGAGGACAGCGAGGAGCCGGGGATCTGGGCCTAGCCCATGCGAGCGACCCTGGCGGTCAAAGCGCAGGAGCGGGACGAGGCGCGTCCCTCTTCTCCCGGAACGAAGCAGAGGAGAAGGTTGGGCATGGCGCCGGCAGGAGGTTGGCAGCACGCGGCGACGGGGATGGAGAAGGCGCGCTGGACGAGGGGTCGAGCTCGGGAAGAAGGACGAGTGTTGCAGGCTCGCGAAGACCGTGGCGACGCCGTTGCCGGCGGTGTCCTTGGCGCGAAGCAGGGGAGGCCGAGCTTGTTGTTGCCACAGGCCTCTCTCTCGCGCGGACGGAGGTAGAAGATGAACCGGAGGAGACCAGCACAGAGTTTTGCCGGCGACGAACGCCGCCACGGGCGCACCAACGCCCAAATATTTTCTCTTTTCAGCTGGCTCTACTCACACACTAGGCAGCAGTACACGGGTTTAAAACCCATGCGCACTCACGCACAGGGCCTTGCCCACCCTCCCTACACAGCCGCGTCCAAGATCTGCATGCTCGTGCGTGCTCACAACGCAACCAAGGAGCACACTGCGGCCGCTCCAACAGATCACCAACGACCTAGCCTGCCTACCGTGGCCACTATGCCAGCTAACAAGCCAACGACCTGCATGCATCCCTATCTACGACGCGCTAGCTTTCCTCAACGGCGGGCCACTAACCAGCTAACTACATACATCAAGATTAATGCTAACAGAGCTGAGGAGGGGGCGGAACAGAGGTAGGTCGCGGCGTCGATGCAGGAAGGCGGTGACGCGCGCGAACACGACATGGAGGCGCAGGGGCGACGCGCTCGGGCTCGGGATCGAGGAGGAGGGAGGCTGAGGCCGGGCTGGAGGGAGAGATGGATCAAGGGGAGAGGGAGATTGAGCGTGGGCGAGGGGATCGGGCGCTGGCGGCGCTGGAGGAGGAAGGAAGAGATGGGGATCGAGACGAAGGGGTGGCGGCGCTGTGAGAGAACGAGGGAGCGATCCAATGGAGGGTTCGATCGAGCTAGGGTTATAGAGGCGGCTGGGCCTAGGCGCAGATGGGCCTGCCTGGCTAGGCTGCTGGGCTCTCTTCTCCCTCTCTCTTATTCTCTAGAAACAGAAAATAACAAAGAAGAAAAGGAGAAGAAAGGAGGTGTTGGGAAAGAAATTGGACACGCGGATAATTTTCCCGGACCCACAAGAATGCGCTTGTTCCAAGAAAAATGGTGTGGACAAGATTGCAGGAATTAAATTCAAACTCATTTGAAATTCAAATGGGTTTGAACTAGGACTAGGTTTTTGAAGTGTCCAAAAATGTTGAGATTTTTGGTGGAGGTCCGGAAAATGATGAAAGAAATTATGGGCAACAGTTGGAGACCAAGATTTGAGATAACAAAGGCATTGGGATTTATTTGCAAGTGGGTTATGGTTAATTCCAAATAAATGGAATAATTTTATTATAGCTCCCTAATAATAGTAGGAGACTTTGAATATGTTTTAAAGAGAAATCACCATGTGAATATCCCTCGATTTAAATAGATCAACGATCTATGCAATTTATTTAGGTGAGTTTTAAAAAGGGGTTGCATGATGACATGATGCAATGCCCATGATGCAAGGATGAATGCAACGAACAAAAAAAATCACACGACGAATCTCGGAATACAAGGAAGGCATCTGGAGTGTCGGTCTCGGGGCGTTACAACTAGTTTCCAAATCCATCCCCAACCATATGATTGATGGCCTTGTCAGGGAAGGATCTGAAGAATCTTTATTCAGCACCGTCATCGTCGCCGCCGAAGCCAAGACGATGAAAAGTCTAAAAACCTAGACTACGAGGGAGTAAAAACGATCCACACGCGCGGATCCAATGACCCCCCTCACCACCGGCGACCGAGGTCGCTGGTGGAGGACGGCGCTGGAAGATTGTCCTCTCCCGACGGCAGGTAGGGTTCCAGCGGCCAGGGACTAGAGCCTCGTAAAAACACTAGCTCTGTATCGTACACTATTGGTAAAATAGATTAATTACTTGAGTAATTAATAAAGCTAGTGTAAAGTTGAGTCACTTATTTGGGGACGAATGGAGTGTATCGGTAGTATACTAGTACTACTAACTGGTGTAAGAACTAGAGGGGCCATTGGCGGAAGTGTAGTCCTTACTCTCCTTTCCCTATATCTGCCATTGTGGCTATGCATGAGTGCGAGAAACTATCAACGGATAATGGCTAGGCATTTTTCTCGCAATTCAAAGGTTTTTATTCATCGAACACAAAATATAGAATCTTAAGAGAAAGTATAAACTCGCCAAGTGGGATGTTATTTGTCGTCCTAAGGATCAAGGGGGGTTGGGTATCGAGAATCTTGAGGTCAAGAACAGATGCCTGCTTAGTAAGTGGCTATATAAGCTATCAGTTGAGACTGATGCGAATTGGGCACAGATTCTCTGTAATAAGTATCTGCAATCCAAAACTTTGTCACAGGTGACAATGAGACCAACTGATTCGCCGTTTTGGAAGGGGCTTATGCGAGTTAAGGCAGCCTTCTTTAATAGAACAAAGTTTATTGTCGGAGATGGCAACGATACTCGCTTCTGGGAGGACACTTGGCTTGGTGATACACCATTGGCATTACAGTACCCAACTCTATATCGTATTGTCCATCGCCGTGATGCGCTAGTGGCAACGATTATGCAGGCCATTCCCCTTAATATCCAGTTTAGGAGGGTGCTTGTTGGTGATAAATGGGAAGCTTGGCTTCATCTGGTGCGTAGACTGATGGAAGTCCAGCTACATCATCACCCCGATCAGTTGTGTTGGAAACTTACTAGGTCTGGACAATTTACCGTTAAGTCGATGTACATCGATGTTATTAACTCGAGTGTCATTCCTAGCTCCAAATATGTTTGGAAAGTCAAAGTTCCTTTGAAAATTAAAGTGTTTATGTGGTTTGTCCATAAACAGGTCATTCTAACAAAGGACAACTTGGTTAAGCGCAATTGAACAGGATCTACTAGGTGTAGTTTCTGTGATCGGGATGAGACCCTTAAGCATCTCTTCTTTGAGTGCCCGTTGGCGAGAATTTTGTGGCGCTCCGTGCAAATTGCCTTTAACATTACTCCTCCGAGTTCGGTCGGGTCGTTATTTGGAACGTGGCTGGATGGGATAGAGTCCGATATAGTAGACACATTCGTGTAGGAGTTTGTGCGTTGTTATGGGCAATTTGGAACTGCAGAAATGATTTGGCTTTTAACAGAATAACTACTATTCATTTTTTGCAGGTTGTATTCCGTGCTACGGAGCTGATCCGTATGTGGTCATTACTCACTCCGACGGAGGCCAGGGAGCGTTTGGTTACTGGATCTGTCCGGTGGGAGATGGTAGTGCGGGATATCTTCAACCGGTTTGAATGGCGGTCATGTAATAGGATAGGCAATTAGTTTTCCTATCTTTATTATGCCAGCCGGTTGTGGCTTTATGGCCTTTCTCTGTTTTAGCGTTGAGGTCTATGTGAGCTCGACTTTTTTTTGTTTTAAAACTCTAAGACTTTGTTGAACAGATTCTATTTATCTAAGTGGCCGTATGCATGGTTCTGATGCAGAGGCCGGAGAGTCCTCCCTTTTCGAAAAAAAGCACAAAGTATAGATTGCAGAATTAGAATGGAGACTCTGAAGTGCTAGCTCGCTGAGAATAGCAAGAAAGGTAGTAATGAGATATTGAGATGGCAACAGGGAAAACCCTAATCAAGTAATGCTTCTTTTCCTTGTAGCTTGTCTGTCACCAGACCCGTCCCTAGCGGCGGGATTTATTTTTCGCTTAACGTCCCTAATGTCGGAGGACTACTTATTCACCACAAGGGTACTAGGAAGAACTAAGAAGATACGTGTTTGGGATTTGGGCAAAAAGTGCAACCAAAGTGGTGCCACGCTTGTTGTAGGATGCCATCGCCCGAGTCGGTCTCTGGCACCAACTAGTTGCCTCGCTTTCTCGCCGTTGACGCAAATGTAGGTTGGCACTTGGGGACGGGCTTTGTATTGCATCACATTGTTCTTCTGCCAACGAGCATAGCTCAAGAAAAACTGCTACATTCCGACATACATAAGGACGGAGTCAGTTCCCAAGGCCTCCCATTTCTAATTAGTGCAATACAATTGAGAATCAGATGAGTGGATGGTAGGGGAAGAGAGATCAACTCATTCAAAGTTAGCTAGTCATGTACTTGAAGTAGACCGATGAGAAGGGGATGGTATTATATATCCATGATGAGAGGCTGTGTTTCCAAAGATAAATATGTAGTGTAGAATTGAATGTGGTGCGGTGAGATTATGATCTCATACCTATGAAAGTTGCGGGGAGTACTGGGAAGGCTACATGTCGATTCAGTGATACCTACCAATGGGACGAGAAAGGACATATTGTTTGATGCCTTCTGTTTTTTTTTTTTTTTGGAAAGATGTACATAGCCATAGATAGAGATGGAAAAGATGACCCAGCAAGACTTTAGGACCCTCAGTCTTACCACACTCGCTCGTATGTCGCTAGTACTCCTACCCAAATCGTGCATTTCTAGTGTGTTGAATCGTTCGATACAACAGTTCTCCAGTACTAAATAAAGGTCTAAGACATCATAGCATCACAACATCATCAGCTGAAGCGGCATCACTCATTGTCAAATGATTCAACAAAAAGAGATGAGGCCAAGAATGACATGTAAAAAACCACCCATAGTTGGTAGCTTGGCAATATCCATTGCTATTCCATTGCCAATAAAACGGGTACAGATAATAGCAACATGCACGTTTAAACAAGGTGCACAATGCAATTAAAGCATCTTATAGTGCTTGAATACCATGATATTGTTTACAACTACAAGAACGTGCACCAATCAATCCATTACAAGATGCCCTTGCATGCCTTTTATAGTACATGCGGAACTAGATCAAAAGACATCATGGAAACGTAAGAGGTAGGAGCAGATCAAGGATAAGATGAGCGGCCACTACGGCAACAGGAAAGTCGCCCCGGCGACCACAAGAACAAGAATTACAAGAAGCATGAAGGGCCACAAGGACGATGACGGCAATAGCAGCAGCAGCGACTGAGCTCCGGCCGGACGTGCTCCAGCCGCGTGCAGGTACGAATGGTTGGCCACCGTCTCCATGTGTTACTTTTTTTCTTTGTGTTTGTGTTCTCAGTTTCTTGTTCGATCTAATAATTGATTAAAAACGTAAGCACTTACTAATAATTTTGATCTGTTGTTGCAGGCGAGATCAATGAATGCTTGGGAGAAGTGTGACATATAGTATCTTTTAGGGTTTGGTGCGTGTGGTAGCATATCTTTCAGGCTAAAAACCATCGGCCTCTACATCATTGCGACAAGAGCGTGATTAATGTCGGGGATTGTTTGGTAATGGTTATTGGTGTTCTGTTTTCCTCTTTTCAGTTTCAGAACCTGTGTGGTGGTCTGTTTTCTTTCAGAGTTTTGTTTGCTTGCAACTTTCCTCCGTTTTTCATTTCGGATTTGCGGCCAGTATTAATTTCAGGAATGCAAAAATCGAAGTGTTTTCCTCACAAGAGCCAACCACCACATGGTCTTCCTATGTGTTTATTGAAAACGTATTGCATCACATTTAGAATTGCCACCCATGTTGACATCAAAAAGACGATTCAGCACCATGCTAGGTTAGCTGTAAGTACTAAAAATTTAGCCTCTTGTCGTTGCGGTTCAGAGGTGCCATGTTTCTCAACTGTTCTCCGAAACCTTCTGCTTCTAAATATTCATGATAGTTGACTTGGAGATCTCTATACTGCGGCACGTCATCCTCTCATTTCTTTTCCAACCAGGCATTCCCCTTTCCGTTACTTGTATAACGGAAATACAAAACATTCAAGTTTTTACAGGACATCGAAAGGGGCAAGGAAAGAGAAAGCGAGTTAGGGCATTAAACAGAAAACCTGGCACAGACACTCGACCTCGAAACGCCCATCATGGGACAAAAACCTGATAACACCAAGACTAACAAACTACTAGAAAAACTGACTTCCAGGACAAAATAGAATGAGAAAGTACTCCAAAAGAAAATACTAGCGCATCTACAGCAACATGTAGCAAAAACTACTCCCAACAGGAACACTGGCGACGTCAACCGTGTAGATGCAGGCGCATGAATATTATCAGGCTGCGCACCATGGGAAAGCAGGATGGAATCCAACGCCAAATTCAGCAACAGCAGGAGACATCTTCATTCTCTCATAGCTGAGCATCTTCCAGTGTATAGTCTTAAGCTGTTCTACGCATAATAAAAGGGTCAATCCTGAGGCCCCTCATGCCTAGATAATGTAATGCACTGAGCATTGAACGAGAAGATGGTAGAAAATGAGAAAAATATCCGATTCGATTCAAAGCTAGCTAGTTCAGTATTATAGGCAGGTCGAGGAGAGGGAGATGATATTATATAGACATGAGAGGAGAGGCTGCTTTCGTGAAGATTTATAGTGTAGAATTGAACGTGGTGGGTGGAATTCTGATCTCATATCTACCATATCTGCATTTTTATTTTTATTTTTAGAAAAGGGGTATTACCCCAGCCTCTGCATCAGAAAGATGCATACGGCTCATATTATTAAAAAACAAAATGAGTCACAAAGTCTCCAATATCTGAAATGATCGAAAAGAAAACAAGCTGCTCAAACGAGCCTAATCATGAAGCCACAACCGGCTGGCAAATAAAATAGGAGCACTACATGCCTATCCTATTACATGACCGCCATCCAAATCGGTTGAAAATAACCCGAGCTACCATCTCCCATCGGGTAGACGCAGTAGCCAAACGTCCCCTGACCTCCGTCGGAGTGAGTAGCGACCACATACGGATCAATGCGTGGCCCTGAAGATAACCTGCAAAAAATGAAAGTTCGTTGCTCTGTTAAAAACCAAATCATTTCTGCAGTTCCATACTGCCCATAACAAGGCACACACGCCAACACGAATGTGTCTTGCTACATCCAAGTTCACCCCATCAAGCCATGTTCCAAATAACATATTGATAGAGGTGGGTGGAGTAATATTAAAAGCAATATGAATCGAACGCCAAAGAATTTTAGCCAGCGGATAATCTAGAAAGAGGTGCCTGATAGTTTCGTTACAATCACAAAAACTACACCTAGCAGAACCCATCCAATTGCGTTTTGCCAGATTATCCTTTGTCAAAATGACTTGTTTATGCACAAACCACATAAACACTTTGATTCGCAAAGGTACCTTAACTTTCCAGACGTGCTTCGAGCAAGGAATGACACTAGTGTTTATGACATCCAGATACATGGATTTGACCGAGAACCTGCCGTCCTTAGTCAGTTTCCAAAACAGTCTATCTGGCTGCTGAGACAGCTGGACATCCATCAGCCTTCGTACAAGATGAAGCCATGCCTCTCAACGATCGCCTACTAGCGTCCTCCGGAAGCTAATATTGAGAGGCGTGGACTGTAAGACAGTTGCAACGTATGCTTCTCGACGTTGAACAATGTTATACAGAGTAGGATATTGAAGTGCCAGAGGCGTCTCCCCTAGCCACTTATCCTCCCAGAACCTCGTACTAGCCCCATCACCGACTAAGATTTTTACCCTGTTAAAGAAGAGGGGCTTGGCTCTCATCAACCCTTTCCAAAACGGTGAATCAGTCGGGCGCACAGTCACCTGAGCCAAAGTTTTTGACTGAAGATACTTATTACGCAGAATCCGAGCCCAAGTAGCCTCTGCCTCGGACGAAAGTTTAAAAAGCCACTTGCTAAGGAGACATTTATTCTTGATCTCTAGATTTTCAATGCCTAGACCGCCTTGGTCCTTCGGCCTACAGATGATATCCCATTTTGGCAAGCCTATACTTTCGTTTCAACTCATCATTCTGCCAAAAGAATCGGGATCGATAAAAGTCTAACCTCTTCCTGACTCCCACCGGGACCTCAAAAAAGGATAAAAGAAACATGGGCATACTGGTGAGGACCGAATTAATCAGAATTAATCGACCTCCATATGACATGAGCTTCCCTTTCCAACAGCTTAGTTTCTTTTCAAAATGATCCTCAATGCACTTCCACTCCTTGTTCGTCAGCTTACGATGATGAATGGGTATACCTAAGTATGTAAACGGTAGCGAACCCAACTCACATCCGAACAATTGCTTATACGCCTCCTGGTCCTCACTAGCTCTTCCAAAGCAAAATAGTTCGCTCTTATGGAAGTTAATCTTGAGTCCAGACAATTGTTCAAATAAGCACAACACAAGCTTCATGTTCCTTGCTTTCGCCACGTCATGCTCCATAAAGATGATAGTATCATCAGCATACTGCAAAATGGATATACCACCATCAACTAGGTACGGAACCAAGCTTGAAACCTGCCCCGCATCCTTAGCCCGACCTATTAAAATAGATAGCATATCAGCCACTATGTTGAATAGAATCGGTGACATGGGATCACCCTGCCTTAGTCCTTTGTGTGTCTGGAAATAGTGACCTATATCATCATTCACTTTAATCCCTACACTCCCTTTTTGCGTAAAGGACTCGATGTGGTCTCGCCAGGCCTTGTCAAATCCTTTCATACGCAACGCCTGTTGAAGGAAAGGCCATTTAACTTTATCGTATGCTTTTTCAAAATCCACTTTAAAAACCACACCATCAAGTTTTTTTGAGTGGATTTCATGGAGCGTTTCATGCAAGACGACCACCCCTTCAAGGATATTTCTATCCGGCATGAAAGCGGTCTGGGACGGTTGCACAACTGAATGCGCAATCTGCGTGAGTCGGTTCATCCCAACCTTGGTGAAAATTTTGAAACTGACATTAAGCAAACATATGGATCTGAACTGCTCAATGCGAATAGCCTCTGTCTTCTTAGGAAGAAGAGTTATCGTTCCAAAATTGAGCTTGAACAAATGAAGCTGACCAGTGAACAACTCATGAAACATCGGCAACATGTCACCTTTAATAAAATGCCAGCACTTTTTGTAGAACTCCGCCGGAAACCCATCTGGTCCTGGCGCTTTATTGTTTTTCATTTGTGCAATGGCCTCAAACACCTCCTCCGTGAAAGGAGCAGTCAAAATCTCATTCTCTTCCGTCTCAAGTTGGGGAACATCCTCAACTCTTGACTCATCCAAGAACACAAAACTCTCATCCGTAACCCATGTGAATTTTCAAAAGGCCACGGGTCTGGACAAAGAAAGATAACCATGGTTGGGACCGGAGATGTCACGTAATTTGATGACCTCGGTTTTCTAAAAAATGTGTGTAGTCACGGGAAGAGATCGGAAATATGAGATGAAGGCTGTTCTCAAAGAACCTCTCAGACTTAGTACCCAACTAGATGGAATAGGGTATACAACTTAATCTGAATCGTCTATTGATGGAGGGTTAGGCCCTGTTTTTGCTGAAAAAGAATTTTGGGGTCATTCGGTGCTTGCTATGCTTGCCACAAGGTGATCGGTGCTAATTTTCATCAAATCAAAAGCATGTAAGTGAAAAAGTTTTTAACTATAGCGTATAATTTCAAAAGTTAGCATCGTCATTTCCCGTAGTGGCAATATGCATGATCGATAGTCAAAGGAGATCTAATGGCTTCGCCGCGGGCGATCATCTCCACTCCACTTCCCCATCTCACTCGCATGCCGCTTCGTTCCCATCTGCGTCCTCACCGTCGCATTGATGCCTTTGAAACTTGTGAATTACACAACCGCTAGTACTTCTTTTAGAACGAATACGCAAGACACGTCCGATTTTAAATTAGTAAAGCCCACCGAAGGCAGCATCCGACATAAGGTTCGAAAACAACAAACACACACATTTTTCGAGAAAGGGAAAATATTAATATCGCAAAGATACCAATTACACCCGGCCTCTGTACTAACAAGATGTCCAAAGACATCAAGGATATACACAACCAAAAAAAAACACATGACCGAAATATAGTGTGTTACATGATAACGGAAACAGGGCAAAAGATACAAACTGCAACTGGCAAAGAACTGAAGGCCCAGCTCCAGCAAGGAGTACACAAACTCCAACAAAATGCGCTCAAGTGTGTGAAGACGCGCAGAAATTTGAATGCACCTAATCCGCTCTATTGTCTAAAAAACCGATCCGCTCCATAAACAAACAAGAGTCTGCAGTTGTCCCCACGCCAATCTTAAAAAGTCCCTAGAGATGGGCATAAGATATTCCTGTTAAACACATTATTGTGAGGCTGTTGGGCCGAACCACTCATGTATCACGTTGGAATAGTTAGGTGTTGTATCTCCTGTTTAAGTCTCCTGTAATATCTCTTGTTGGTTAGATAAGACTCTGCCAACTCTTGTAACACAAGTCATCAATTCAATATATACCAATGCGGCTCCCCTGTTGGGAGTAGGAACGCTTACCAAAATCTTTACATGGTATACAGAGCAACCTCTTCCGCCACATCTAGTTTGATCTGCCTGCGCCAAGAACCCTAGCCACCTTCCTCCTACCTGCGCCAAAAACCCTAGTCCACTTTCCTTCCATCAGCCATGGCCTCTTCTTCCTCCGCCATCAACTCCAGCCTCAACTACAACACCTCCGAGCCACTTACCCGAACCAATTACATCCTATGGCGCGCACAGGCAAGATCACAGATCATGGGTGCCGGCCTCTTCGGCTACCTAGATCAAACCATTGCAGAACCACCAAAAACCCTCACCACCAAAAACGCCGAAGGGAAGGATCAGGTTGCTGTGAACCCTGCCTACTCCCAATGGCTCATCCAAGACCAACAAATCGTCGCTTACCTCCTCAGAAACCTGTCCAAAGAAGTTCTGGTCCAGGTCGCTTCGCTTGAGAAATCACATGCGATATGGACCGCGCTTGGGAACATGTTCTCAGCCATGTCTCTCTCACGCGCCAACAACATACGAGTCTCCCTCACCAACGCCCAGAAAGGCTCCCAGACGGCGGCTGCATACTTCGGTCAGATGCGTGCCCTCTCCGACGAGCTTGCAGCGGCGGGCAAGCCGATCGGCGAGGATGAACTGCTCTCCTTCATCATCGCCGGGTTGGACATGGAGTACCAGCCCATCATCTCAGCGCTTGATGCAAGAACGGAGCCGGTATCGGTCGACATCCTCTTCTCCATGGTGGCAAATTTCGACCAGCGAGTCGAGATGTTCCATGGTACAAACGTCGGATCCTTCAAATCATCGGCGAATACTGCATCTCGTGGTCGCCAGGGAAACACCAAAACCTACCAAAACCAGCGGAGTGGTGGAGGTGGTGGTGGATCCCGTGGTGGTGGCGGCCAGTACGGAGGCGGCGGCTGCGGACAGTACGGTGGTGGCGGTGGCTACCACAACGGCGGCAACAATCAGGGCAGTGGCGGTGGCTACCACCCAAACAACAGTGGTGGCGGCTATCCTGGTGGGGGTGGCGGCTACTACCAGGGCAACCCTCGCGGTGGAAACAACAGCCCCCCCCCCTCGGCAACAACAATCGGGGGCGCAATTTCCAGGGCTACGAAGGATACGAAGGGAAGTGCCAAATCTGTAAAAAAAAACACATAGGTAAAGATTGTGATTGGCGCTACGCTGATGACAACTCTCAAAAGAAAAAGGTTGCAGCAACTGCTGATATGTCATATGGTGTAGATACAAACTGGTATATGGATACAGGTGCCACCAACCATATTACTGGAGAACTGGACAAGCTGACGATGCATGAAAAGTACCGTGGCAATGATCAGATCTACAAGGCTGCAAATGGTCCAGGTATGGAAATTAGTCATATTGGAAAATCAATTATTGAAACCCCACACACAAATCTTGAACTCAATGACATCTTGCATGTTCCTAATGCTGCGAGGAACCTTCTATCTGTCCATCGCATTGCTCTTGATAATAATGTGTTTCTAGAGTTTCACCCTTTCTTCTTTTTGATCAAGGAAGGTCACGAAGAGGGTTCTTCATAGGGGTATCTGTGTGCAAGGGCTCTACTCGTTGCTTCCCAAGTACTGCAAATTCAATAAACAAGTCTATGGTGCCATCAAGCTTTCTGCTGAGAGGTGGCATAGTCGATTAGGTCATCCATCCTTTGCTACTGTTCATCAAATTCTTAGTAGGAATAAACTCCCATTTGTTGGTGAGAGAAATCTAGAAACTATTTGTGATTCATGCCAAAAAGCAAAAAGTCATCAACTACCATATCCTGTCTCTACTAGTGTGTCTACAAAACCCTTGCAACTTATTTTCTCCGATGTTTGGGGCCCAGCACCCACCTCTGTTGGTCGACACACTTATTATGTGAGCTTTATTGATGATTTTAGCAAATATACTTGGATATATCTTCTTAAAAAGCCTTCAGATGTTTTTCAAGTCTTTCACAATTTTCAAGCCCTTGTTGAACGCAAGTTTGATTGCAAAATTCTTGCCATGCAATCAGACTGGGGTGGTGAGTATGAAAAATTGAATTCCTTCTTTCAACAAATAGGCATATCTCACCATGTGTCATGGCCTCACACACACCAACAAAATGGCTCTGCTGAACGCAAGCACATGCATATTGTTGAAGTAGGATTAGCTCTTCTGGCTAATGCTTCTATGCCTCTCAAATTTTGGGATGAAGCCTTTCTTACCGCCGTTCACCTCATTAATATGTGGCCAAGTCAAACTATTTCCAATGAAACACCCAATGAACGCCTTTTGCATGTCACACCAGATTATCAAACTCTTAGGGTGTTTGGTTGTGCCTGTTGGCCAAATCTACGTCCCTACAATTCTCGCAAACTTAGCTTTCGCTCAAAACAGTGTGTCTTTCTTGGTTATAGTGCTCAACACAAAGGTGTCAAATGTCTTGATGTATCCACTGGACGTGTGTACATCTCTCGTGATGTTGTGTTTGACGAAACTCAGTTTCCTTTTGAAAAACTCCATCCCAACGCCGGTGCTCTTCTCAAGAAGGAAATCCTTCTTCTTCCTTCTCATCTTCTTGGCAATGATTGTGTGGATAACAATAATGATGATTCCTTAATGACTAATTCCTCTCTGGTTTCATATGAGCTTTCTGCTACAGGAGCAAACAGTGCAGCAAATGGCATGGCGAATGGTGCAAATTTTTCTGAAAATTTTGTGCAGCATGCCTCTGACTTGGATGCAGCAGATCCGGCTGAATCTCCTTTGGGATCGGTGCGGCCGACTACTGCCGAATCCGCCCCGGGATCGCCGCGCCAGTCTGGGCCAGGATCTGCATCGGGATCAGCGGCCTGTACCACGGCGGGCACGTGTACCACACGCCAACCATCGCCAGGGGACAACCCGACCGGCCGGGACCCACCATCCGGGCGCTACGCACCATCCCCGCGCGTCTATGCTAGGCGACAGCCTGCCTCTGTGCCAGGCGGCAACGGCGCTCCACCCGAGCGTGCGTCACTGGGATCCTCTGTGGCACGTTCTTCTTCAACACCATCTGGTTCCGCCACAGACGATCCGCCTGCGACAGCTGCCTCGGGATCGCCTCCATCAGCTGTAGATCTGCCCAGTTCGCCTGTCCAGGAGGGTTCTGCTGCACCTGGATCTTCTGTGCCACTGCAGCCACCTCGTACACGACTTCGAACAGGCACAATTCCTTCTGTTAATTACAAAACTAAATATGGCTTGGTCGTATCTGATACATCTGCAGGAGAACCTCGCACTGTTCATGAAGCACTTGCTGATCCAAAATGGAAATGTGCCATGGATGAGGAGTTTTGTGCCCTTCAGAAAAATCATACATGGCACCTTGTTCCCTCTTCTCCGGGTACAAATCTTATTGATTGCAAGTGGGTTTTTCGCATCAAACGGAGATCAGACGGTACCATTGATCGTTATAAAGCACGTCGTGTTACCAAAGGATTCAAACAAAGGTATGGACTTGACTATGAGGACACTTTTAGTCCCGTTGTTAAAGCAACAACTATTCGTCTGGTTCTTTCTATTGTTGTTTCTTGTGGCTGGTGTCTCCGTCAACTAGATGTACAGAACGCGTTTCTTCATGGCGTTCTGGAAGAGGAAGTATATATGAAACAACCTCCTGGGTTTGAAGATCCAAACAAGCCACTCCATATCTGCAAACTTGATAAGTCACTTTATGGACTGAAACGGGCTCCACGAGCATGGTACTCTCGCTTGAGCTCCAAATTGCAAAGTCTGGGTTTTGTTCCTTCCAAGTCTGATACTTCTCTGTTTATCTATCGCCGTTCCAACACAACTATTTTTGTGCTTATCTATGTTGATGATATTATTGTCACTAGTTCCTCCAATGCGGCAGTTACAGCTCTCTTGCAAGATTTACAGGCAGATTTTGCTCTAAAAGATCTTGGTGACTTGCATTTTTTCCTTGGTATTGAAGTCAAGTGCAACCAGGAAGGCGGTCTTCATCTCTCTCAAGAGAAATATGCCACTAATATTTTGAGCAAGGCATGATTGCAAGGTTGTAAACCATCACCAACTCCACTCTCCAGTTCAGAAAGGTTGTCTCTTACAGAGGGTGTGCCTTTGGATCAAGAGGATGGTACTAAATACAGGAGTCTGGTAGGAGCACTTCAGTACTTGACACCCACGAGGCCTGATATTTCATTTGCTGTCAATAAGGTGTGTCAGTATCTTCATGCACCTACTTCTGCTCATTGGACTGCTGCTAAACGTATATTGAGATATGTGAAGAACACACTAAGCATTGGACTAACGTTCACCAAGTCAACCTCTACACTTGTTAGTGCTTTTTCTGATTCTGATTGGGCAGGTTGCTTAGATGACAGAAGGTCTACAGGTGGTTTTGCAGTTTTCTTTGGACCCAACTTAATTTCTTGGTGTGCCAAGAAACAAGCCACTGTGTCAAGATCAAGTACTGAGGTAGAATACAAAGCACTAGCTAATGCTACTGCAGAAATTATATGGGTTAAGTCTTTGCTTAGAGAACTTGGAATATTTCACATGCAACCTCCATGTCTCTCGTGTGACAATATTGGAGCTACTTATCTCTCTGCCAACCCTGTTTTTCATGCTAGAACGAAACATATTGAGATTGATTATCACTTTGTTAGAGAGAGTTGCTAGCAAAGAATTACAAATTCGGTTCATACCTTCAAAGGATCAAGTGGCTGATGGGTTTACTAAGGCATTATCAACAGGACTGTTTGAAGAGTTTAAGCGTAATCTAAACTTGAGAAGTTCATCTAAACTTGAGAAGTTCAGATTAAGGGAGGATGTTAAACACATTATTGTGAGGCTGTTGGGCCGAACCACTCATGTATCATGTTGGAGTAGTTAGGTGTTGTATCTCCTTCTATCTCCTGTTTAAGTCTCCTGTAATATCTCTTGTTGGTTAGATAAGACTCTGCCAACTCTTGTAACACAAGTCATCAATTCAATATATACCAATGCGGCTCCCCTGTTGGGAGTAGGAACGCTTACCAAAATCTTTACAATTCCAACCTCCGGTGCGATTTGCGCCACCAAGGACATAATTTACTCTTCTTATATGTAACTAATTCATACTCCCTCCGTTTTGAAACGTGTGAAGTTTTGGGTTTGTCTAAAGGTAAATATTTCTAAGTTTGACCAAGTCTATATAAAAGTATACTAATATCTGCAACATAAATTAGTCTCATTACATTCATCATAAAATATTTTTTCATACTATGTACGGTTGATGTTGTAGAAGATGATATATATTTCTATAAACCTGATGAAACTTAAAGTTGTTTGACTTAGGACAAACCCAGAACTTTCAAATATTTTGAAATGAAGGTTGTAGATAAAATGTAGATCAAACTGGTGAGAATAATCCCTCCCTTCAGATGAACCAGAGAAAAGACAACAATGTTGCCTTGCAAGAAGTGTGAGTGTTTGATACACAGTTAAGCACACTATCCAGGTAGCTGGCCCTGGCCTGGACACACACACATATATTTGTACAATCTTAGCAAGAAGAGCATGAACAGCTATAGCTTAATCTGACATTACAATGATTGGGATCGAAGATTACACAATAGCGATGTGTACATCCACGCGAAGATTGATCTAAGCAGCCTTTTCCGTACTTATTAGTTGTGATGCTCACTTGCTCGGCATGGCCTAGTACAGCTAGCTCGTACCAAGCTGCCATTACCAATGATTTAAGCAGGTAGCTGCATCCACCATGTGGTTAACAGTTGAAAGCCATATCATATAGGACTATATGAGTATGCACGTCTTAATGGTCATCAAGTACGGATATACGGAATGTCCCAACATGAAACTGTCGCCTATCACGACAGTGGAAGACGGGCTAGCTCCATATGTCTGGATGTCAGGGCAGCTTGGTGATCTCAACGTCACTAACTGATTCTATGTTGATGGTGCGCAGTTACTTAATTAGGAGGTATGAAGCATAGCACTTTGGAGTATTTGATCCCGAGCTCATATGCTCCCGTGTGAATAGTAAAATCAAAAAAAAAGTTCAAAAATATCTGATTTTTTGGTGATGAACATTGATAAATTTTCTAACTGCAGGCAAAATTTCAGGTTGAAATGACATTCGTGGAGGTCTGGGCAAAAAAATTGATGGTCCAAAAAAACTATTGGTGGAAGCATTTTGGAGCACCGATTTTGTTATTTTTTCCTAGACCTCGACGAATGTCATTTACCTGAAATTTTGCACGCAGTTAGAACATTCATGAATGTTCATCACAAAAAAACAGATTTTTTTAAATCTTTTTACTATTTTTTTCAATTTTATTGTTCATGCAGGAGCATATGAGCTCGGGATCAAAAGATCACTTTCGAGCTTAGTTTGCATACCCAGAGTTAGTTACTAAATGTGTTGGACATCAATTCCATGTCTAACTGGCCATTCGCTAAAGATAGTTCTTACTTCTTAATTTTCCATGTTGTTGAACTTGAGAGTTCTCTTTTTAATGGTTGACTTGGAGATTGAGCATATGTAGAATAGCAAGCAGTTGCGTGATAGTTTAATGTTAAGCAAATCAGCAAATGCAGTAAGTTTTTTTTGAAGGATCCAACAGTTGCTTGGTTTTTCATTGATAAGCAGCTAGAATATTTACATGGAAATGCAGTAAGCATTGTCTATACAGCAACATGCACTTCATAAAAATTGTTGTCAAAATCTTTAGCCTCGCAAGGCAATCGTGCGATCAAGTTTCTTTGGTTTTCACTTTCAGTCAGATTTCAATGAATTTCACTGAATTTCAATAATTTCAGTAGGCACCGAAATATTTACCTTTTGGTCAAAATATTTCAGTCATTTTAGTTGTACACACGAACTCTTTTTTTCAAAACATTTTCGAAATTTTCAAATATTTTTTTGAATTTCAAGTGACACTTTAGTCCTTTGGCCGATATGCAAACCGAAATTACTGAAATTCAGTAATTTCGATAGGTGCTAAAATATTTCTGAGACTAAAATTTAAAAGCATATTCTCTACACAATCAGCTTCACATTGATGACTATTAGCTCTACCATTCTTCCACAGGACTCGGGCTGTGGCCATTGTTCTATAGTACTTATTTTCTCAGGATTAGTGGATACTCCCTCCTTGCTGATTATGTGACCCAGATAGAGCAGCTTTTGAGAAGCAAATTCACACTTGGATAGCTTCACATACCACTTGTCCCTTCTCAAAACTTGTAAGACCCTCCTGACATGTTCTAGATGTTGCTTCAGTGTTTTACTGAAAACTAGAATGTCATCAAAGAATGCAATCACAAAATTCCTCAACATGTCAGGTTCTTATGACAGAGATACATTAATGCCCCCCCTGAAAGGTGTTTGGAGCTCCTGTCAAACCAAAACCCATAACTAGAAATTCAAAATGCTCATGGTGAGTTTGAAAAGTTGTCTTATATTCTTCTCCAGGTGCTAGCCTTATTTGGTGATATCCAGCCCTGAGATCCAGTTTTGTAAACCATTGTGCACCATGGAGTTCATCGAGTAGCTCATCTATCATAGGCATAGGGTAATTTCCCTTGATTGTTAGGGCATTTAGATGCCTGTAATCCACCACCAACCTCCAGGTGTGATCTTTCTTTTTAACCAAGAGAATAGGAGAAGAAAATGGACTGTTACTTCTTCTGATTACACTAGAATCCAGCATTTCCTGAATTTGTCTTTCAACTTCATCTTTTAATTCTGGTGCTAGTCTATATGGTCTGTGAGAAAAAGGCCTTGCACCTGTAATGAGAGGTATAGAGTGGTCACAAGCTCTCTCTGGTGGTAATCCAGTAGGAATAGCAAACACATCTTTGTATTCATCCAACAGTTCCTGAATTTCTGGCAACACAGTTTGAGCATTTTCATCAGTAACTACAGACAATTCTATGATGGTATAAGCAAATTCCACAGGTGTTGCTCCTTGAATAGTTACTGTTTTTCCATGTATAGGGAAAGACATCCACTGCTGTTCCCAGTCCACAGTCATTGGGCTATGTTTAGCCAGCCAATCCATTCCCAATATCCCATCATAGCAGCTAAGAGGCAAAATCTTGAGATCATGCTCAAACTGAACACCATGTACTGACCATTTGCACTGGGGCATAAAACTGGAACAGCTCATTACTCCCCCATTAGCTACCTTTACCTTCATGGTTGGACATGCCTGCACTCCTGTCAGTGTTTTAGCTGAAACAGTATCCAGGAAGGAGTGAGTACTGCCAGAATCCACTAGGAATGTCTTCTGCTGTCCATGGAGTGTAACATTCAGTTGGAATGCTCTACTGCGAGAGGACCTTCCTTCAGCTGCCTCAGAGATGGCCATTAAGTTGACCTCTTCATCCTCATCTGACTCAAAATCCTCTGAAGAAGTGCACTGGAAGAATTCCACCATTTCTTGTACTACATGAAGTGACACTGTTTGTTTGCACTGGTGATCACGGCTCCATTTCTCTCCACATGTAAAACACAATCCCTTGGCCTTGCAGTAAGCTCGCAGAGCCTCCCATTTATCCTCCCCTGATTTCTGTTTCTGCACATCCGCACTGTTGCGTCTGTCTTCAGTGGTCTTGCCTGCAGCTGTTTTAACAGATGACGCTGCCTGTGGGACGTAATGGCGTCTGTTCGCCTGATGATATTGAGGTGCTGAACTGGTCAGTGATTCATGTAACAAGGCCAACTCATATGCTGCATCCAGATCGGGTGGTTGTTGTACTGCCACCAACACTCTGACCGATGAGTTCAGACCATCGATGAACTTAGTGACATAATGCACTGATTCAGGCACGGCCTCGTAAGCAGATAACTGGTCGTAAAGTTCAGCGAATTGCTCCACATATTCTTTGACTGAACCAGTTTGTGAAATGCTGTGAAATTTGTGCACTAATGCCTGGTGTTGATTGCGCCCAAATCTGCATTGTAGCAGCCTGCAGAAATCCTCCCATGGCGCGTTCGGCGCTCGACGCTGAACCGATTCCAACCAGCGTGATGCGGGTCCTTCGAACAAGGTTGATGCAAACTGAACCCATAGCTGCCGCGGCGTACCACTCATACTGAAATAATCTTCGCATCTTGTCGGTGTCAAAACCGGCGGATCTCGGGTAGGGGGTCCCGAACTGTGCGTCTAGGCAGATGGTAACAGGAGACAAGGGACACGATGGTTTACCCAGGTTCGGGCCCTCTTGATGGAGGTAAACCCCTACGTCCTGCTTGATTAATATTGATGAGGTGTGTTACAAGAGTGGATCTACCACGAGATCAAGGAGGCTAAACCCTAGAAGCTAGCCTATGGTATGATTGTTGTTCGTCCTATGGACTACAGCCATCCGGTTTATATAGACACCGGAGAGGGCTAGGGTTACACAAAGTCGGTTACAAAGGTAGGAAATCTACATATCCGTATCGCCAAGCTTGCCTTCCACGCCAAGGAAAGTCCCATCTGGACACGGGACGAAGTCTTCAATCTTGTATCTTCATAGTCTTGGAGTCCGGCCGATGATGATAGTTCGGCTATCCGGACACCCCCTAGTCCAGAACTCCCTCAGTAGCCCCTGAACCAGGCTTCAATGACGACGAGTCCGGCGCACATATTGTCTTCGGCATTGCAAGGTGGGTTCCTCCTCCGAATAATTTATAGAAGATTGTGAACACCAGGATAGTGTCCGGCTCTGCAAAAGTAAATTCCACATACCACCGTAGAGATAATAATATTACACAAGATCAATCTGCTGACGTATTCTATGGCGTGACGTCACACCACTTCCAAGCCTTTACTCGAATTGTTTTTATTGTTCCACCTCAGCGCGTTTAGCGAGGCGGTTTCCTTGGCACGTCTTGTCGAAGCAGAGATCGTGTTCCCCTTATTCCGGGATTCCCATCAATACGGACATGGGTAACCCAACCGCGCCCGTTGCCACGCCCCCTCCATCGAAGGCGGGTTCCAAACGGTCACGGGGACGGCTCTTGGTATTCTTCCTCTTTATAATGAGACCAAGGCCCGTTCTTTTTATTCAATCCTCTACCGAATCTGCCACTCTCCCCGAGTTCCAACACCCAGGGCTCCAAATTCGGGTACCTTCGATCTTCGACAATGTCCGGTCCTGACCTACGAGGCCGGTGGATGCCCTCCTCCGTCACGGAGGAGGACGTGCTAAAGCTGAGAGATGCCAGGTACTTAACCTATGAGATTTCGCATAGGTTGCCTGCCCGAGGGCAAGTTATCCCAACTCCCGAGCCTAGCATGAGCGTCGTGTTCGTGTCCCACCTCCGTCGGGGTTTAGGCTTCCCAACGGATCCCTTCGTGAGGGGGGCTCATGTTTTACTATGGGCTGGAATTCCACGACCTGGCTCCGGAGTCCATCCTCCACATCCCATCCTTTATTGTCGTCTGCGAAGCCTTCCTTCGCACTACCCCTCACTTCGGCTTGTGGCTCAAAACCTTCAACGTGGAGCCGAAGATGATTGACGGGCGTCAGGCAGAGTGCGGCGGGGCGGTTATAAGCAAGAGGGCCGAAGCTCCATGGCCCAAGGGCTCTTTTCAGGAGGAGTTCGGCTTGTGGCAACAGGAGTGGTTTTACATCACCGCTCCCAGGGGCAGCAGGCAGAGGCCGCCGCCCGTCTTTCGCTCAGGCCCTCCACAGCAGCTGACGTCATGGGTCAACAAGGGGCGTGACTGGGGGCCATCCAAAGACGTATCCCCGTTGCAGGACCGGATTCGAGGCCTTCAAGAAAGGGAGATTGATCTAGTCGCAGTGGTGCAGGTTATGTTGATCCGGCGCCTACTGCCCTGCAAACGTCGCCCCCTCCGCCTGTGGGAATTTAATCCGGAGGGGCCACGAGCTCTTCAACACTTCATGGGTTTGACACCCGTGGAGATGTACAAACTTTTCTTCGGATCGCAAGAGACGCGTCCGAAATTGACCGAGGATGCTGGCCTAAGCTGCAATCGCCCGGATACTCAAGTAAGTAGCCCCGTGTCCGGACACATCGTCCATTTATTTACTATGGGTTTGCCTTTTAACCAGCTATCCCTTGGACAGGAGTGGATAGCGCAAGCAAAATTGATACGGTGTCCGGCCCCCCTCCCGTGAGACCATGCAGGATCCCGTGTTAATCAAAATGTTAGAGGTTGTACCTTCGGAGGAGGGCGAAGAAGGGCACAGGGGATCTTCCACCTCTGCCACGGAGGCTTTTAGTAAGGGAGGAATCGAGAGTCCCTCCCTCCAAGGGGAGAAGAGGACCGCTTCCGAAGACCCGGGGGGCAAGGCCTCAAAGCGGGGAAAGAAATCTGTACCGGAAGGTCCCGGGCCGGGCAGAGCCCCGGCCGAACTGTCTCCTCGGAGGAATCATCCCTCTAGCGAGCCGTAAGTAAAAGGGGTAATTTTGTAATAGTGGACATCCCTGTTTTAATTTCTAAAGGTAACCGAAGTTTTCACCTTGTAGTTCGGATCTCAGCCCATCTCAGCACAGCTCATCTTCGGGAGACCTTCGTCCGGAGATGATGGAGAGCGAAATGCCTCCATCTGCCGCCCCATCACGCAGGGCGGACGACCCTGAAGTGTCGTCGCGGAGGGTCTCTCCGAGTCCGGCGGGGCCGGAGAGTTCGGCACCCATTGGAGTACGGCCGGTGGAGCTGCAGGATTTGCTTAAGAGGGCGTCCATCTCAGAAGATCACCGCACATTAATGGGTAATGTGATTGAGAGGATCTCGTCCGCCGAAAGCGGGTTGTATGAGGCCGTCGGAAGTTTACTGACGGGATTTGAGGTACGCAAAAAATGACATACCTGTTGACAGTTTTGCACATGAAGTGCGCCCTGTATAGATAGTAGCCCCTGAGACTTGGTATGCTGTCGAAAACGACAGCGTGCCTAGGATCATAATCTCAGTTATTAACTGTCGCCTTTCCTATGCAGGTGGCGAAACGTTCGGTGGCCAGCCGGACTGATGGATTCGCCGAGCTGAAGAAGCAACTCGACGCTGCAGATGCGGACATCTCGCTGGTCAATAGACGACTTGATGAGTCACAAGGTATGTGGTTGCTCCACGGTTGCTTAGTAAGGGAGCTGATGCCCATTCCTTACAAGTTATATGCTAGATGCAGATGGTTCTGCTGCTGTGGAAGACCTTCGAGCAGAACTTGCTCGGGCCAAGGAGCAAGCCAGAAAAAAGTGAGGTGGCTGCCTTGAAGGCAGCGGAAGAGCTAGAAGCTGAGAAGGCTGCTCACTGCCGAAGCAGGGAGGAGATGGCCGGAATGGCCATGAAATTAAAAGTTGCTACCGACCGCCTAGAGGTTCTTGAAGGAGAACACTGAGCGGAGCAAGAGGACCTGAAGAAGGCCGATGCCGAAGCCAAAGATGCCCGTAGTGCAATGCGGGCTATGAAGGAGGAACTGCGTCAGGCCGGAGACATTGTGGCTGGAAAGCCTTTTATGCTGCGTAGGAAGTTCACAGATCCGAAGTATGCTCAGCTGGGCCGATTGTACGGTGCGGAGGATCCTTATCTGGACTTGGCGGCGAGTGCGGCGGACGCAGTCGTGCATTTTCGAAGCCAGGAGGATCATGAAATGGGAGAGCTTTTCTGGTCTCAATTCCATAGTCCGGAGCGTCCACTTCCATTGAGTGATCGGCTGGTTGAGTGGGCTGAGCTGAATAGGTTGTCCGGACTAGCCATGACGGATGTGGTCGCTCATCTGTGGCCGAAAAGGCCCAAGCCGAAGAGTTATTTTGGCTTGTTGCAGCAATTCCTTGGGGCGGTGCCGCATATTGAGGCGATGAAGCGGTCGGCATGTATAGAAGGTGCACGGATGGCTCTCGCCCGTTGTAAAACATACTGGGCGGAGATGGATGCCACCGCTGTTGCATCCCGGGGTACGGACAAAAGCCGATTCCCCACCGAGCATTATTTTGAGGAAGTCCTGCAGGGCGCTCGTATAATAGAGTCGCAGTGCTCGAAAGATGTTATTTTTGAATGACATGTATGATTTCTAAGATCATGTTTATAATGCAATAACTTTTTATACTTGTGTGTTCAAGTATTGGACTATCTCCTGTGCGGCCGTATATATATGTATAATCTGAAAGATGGCAGTCTTTGGCTTCAGCCCCCACGCACATGGTGCGGGGGTGTTTGCAAAAAGAAAAATGCTTTTTCACACTTAATCCAACGTCTTGGTCCTTTTAAGGAGGTGATAGCATAGCAAATTAGGCAACCGGACTATAATGCTTTATCACTTTCACTTAGCCATAGGAGCTCGAATGTGGGGCTACTATATAGCCCCTGATGGCACCGCGCTTCTCCAAACTCGGGGCGCGTATGTGCCTGACCGGGAAGCGGTCCTTCGTCAAAGCGGAGGAATTCTAAACATTCCAATGGTCGATCGAGTGGTTGACCAGTCTCTCGCTATATCATAACAGTCAGTTTTTGGCTTTCTCTACTGAGGTGCTCTCCCGGCCGAACCGGGGCACAATCGCAGTAGTTCTCTTGGTGCCGCGTTAGCCGATGATACGGAACGTAAGGCAGCAAAACACAGGAGCCGGGCAAACCCAACATTTGACCAAAGACATGATTCGGAGCTGATGCATATAAGGCCTAACTCGAGATGCCGAACACTCCCTAAGGTGTTCGGTCTTTATGATATCGGGCAGAACAAAGCCCTAAGCCCCTAGAGTCCAGGTACAGGCGGGAACTTCTGACGCGGCCGATGCCAAAACGCCAGCCTCCTCCTCGGCTCTGGTAGGAAACTGGGGGATGTGTATCAACAAGAGACAGTAAGAAAAGTTTACGCAGGGTCTTAATCTGAAAAGAATCCTTGCAACAGGTCCCTACTGCACGTCTGCGCCTGTGTCTCCGTTGTGCTGTATCCTGGACGGGTGTAGCACGTGCTTCATCTGTAAAAGAGAAGGACTTAGTTTCTAAGAAATATCGTGCAAAAATTGTATTAAAATAAAGTATAATTTGGAAGATGAAGAAAGTTGAGCTTTATTGGCTTTCATCATTTATGCGCACGGCCCCCTAAAAAAGGGGTATGCGGCTGAGAAGCCCCTTGTTAAGTTACGCCAGACTCGTCTAACCGTGTCCGAGGTCTAAATGACCTGTTTTTAGGGGCTTTGACCTGCAAGGTCGGATTAATGTGTGGCTGTTGAGGCAGCTGCACATTCTCCGTGGTCGAGAGACACCTGGAGTTTTGAGATTATGCCACGCGGACCGGGCATTTTTAAGCGCAAGAGACGCGTAATGTGGTATTGCATTAAAGCGGCCGAAAGCCGTACGCCCCAGTAGTGCTTAAGGGCTACTGCTAAATGGGGCGATGGGGAGTGAGCTTTTCGCGACGAGGGTTGTCGGATGAACCGAACACAACCTCAAGTGGTACAGAGCCTGTATAATTGGCTAAAACGGCCTGGCGTCACTCCTTTGAAGGAAGTGGTGTTGTAGCGAATTTTGGTAGGTTCTATCCCCATTCTGCGGACGGTGTCCTGGTATGGCAGGTGCCGCGCTGCGTGTTATCACATGAAGTGAGTTCACTGTTTTGACTTCTAGTGGGAAAGTCTTCTGTTTTCCGGAGTGCTGCTTTTGGGTTTCGTCACTTTCACTTGGTGTGTCGAGCCCCTTGTGTTCGGTGTTAAGTCGGCCGGACTGCTTGAAGACCCAACAATCTCTGTGGGTATGGTTTGCAGGCTTCCCGGAGGTACCATGTATTTGACACAGTCTATCCAGAATCTTGTTTAGGTTGGATAGCTCGTCACTGTTATCCTTTAGGGGAAGTGTTTTGTTGTTCGGCCGAGAGCTTTTGAATCCGGCGTTGACCGCCGTACTATTTGGGCCATTTTCCTTATTCCGACGCTGATCTTTTCTGCGTCGTGATTTCCCATTTCCGTCCCTGATTTCGGCTGTACTCGGGTCGCTGGTGCTGCATCTAGCCAGCCAGCTGTCTTCCCCCGCGCAAAAGCGGGTCATGAGGCTTGTTAGAGCGGCCATTGTTCTTGGTTTTTCCTGGCCGAGGTGTCTGGCGAGCCATTCGTCTCGGACGTTGTGTTTAAAGGCTGCTAAGGCTTCAGCGTTCGGACAGTCGACTATTTGGTTCTTTTTAGTGAGGAACCTGTTCCAGAATTTGTGTGCTGACTCTCTGGGCTGTTGAGTTATGTGACTTAAATCGTCTGCATCCGAAGGCCGAACATAAGTCCCCTGAAAATTTGCTCGAAACGCATCCTCAAGCTCTTCCCAACTTCCAATGGTATTTTCTGGGATGCTTTTAAGCCAATGCCGAGCTGGCCCTTTGAGCTTGAGGGGTAGGTATTTTATGGCATGGAGATCGTCTCCTCTGGCCATATGTATGTGTAGGATATAATCCTCAATCCAGACTCCGGGGTCTATTGTTCCGTCGTATGCCTCTATGTTAACGGGTTTGAATCCCGCTGGGAATCCATGATCCAGTACCTCGTCGGTGAAACATAGTGGGTGTGCGGCGCCCCTATATTTGGGTGTGCCATTGTCTTCAAATGCTCGGCTGGTTGTGTTACTTCCTGGAGTCTTCTTTTTTGGCCCATAGATAGACCTGGCCGGGTTATCCTTTTTCCGAGGATCTTTATGCTGATCGTGTGTCGGCTTGTGTGTGGCGCCCCTTGTTGCTCTTGGCCTGTCATCTGGTCGTCTATCTGGCCAGGTGGCTTCTTTCTTTTTTGATTGCGGGGGCTCTAAGGCCTCCTCGTCAAATTCGGGCAACAGCTTGCGCTTCGGGTAGCTCTTTGTCTGGTGACTAGTGCCATATTTATCTGCGGTGTTGAGTACTTTGCTCCATCGCATTCTGAGTGCGTCCTCCGCTGTTTTGAGCTTCCGCTTTTGCTTCTTCAAACTTCTTGCAGTGGCGACGAGCCTTTTATGAAGATTCATATGCTCTGGTGATGTGAGATCATCTTCGCCGGGGATGGGTTGCTTGTCCAGTTCATGTCCGGCTGGTTGCTTGTTGACATGTGCATCGTCCACTCCTTCGCCCTGCTCTAGGACCGGGTCCGTATGGGTGCCGTTTTTGTCGATGCCGGTCTTCGGGCGGTGCTTGCGTTGCCGCTTTGGTTGTTTGTTGGGGGAGTTGTTCTTCGCCACGTCCCGTTTTTCCTCATTATCGCTTCCTTTTGGTGTATCCACCATGTATACGTCATGAGTTGGGGTGGCTTTCCCGTGCCCGGTAGGCGCTGGTTCTTGGTCATCTCCGGCATTGTCGTCCATACCGTCGATGTCTTCGGAGTCGTAGTCTAGCATGTCGGTTAAATCGTCGACAGCGGCTACCAAGTGGGTGGTGGGTGGGCTTTGAATTTCTTCGTCGTCCGCATCCCAACCGTCCTGACCGCAGTCCGGCCAGGGCTCTCCTGATAAAGAGAGATATTTTAGCGAACTCAAGATGTCGCCAAAAGGTGAGTGTTGAAAGATGTCCGCCGCGGTGAACTCCATGATCGGCGCCCAATCAGATTCGATCGGGGGGGCGCGAGAGGTTCGGAGTCCGGCGAGGAGTCCGGTACCTCGGAGTCACGAGCTTTATGAGGGACAAAGTCAGTGTTCGGCTCTATCGCCGTAGAGGTTGCGGCCTCCGAGGCGGTGTCTAGGCATCCGTCCTCGATCTGCGCAGCTGGCTCCGAATCGAAGATCGGAGCGGTTTTGAGTGCGGCCTCCAGGGTACTGTCCGGCTGCAGAGCTAAATCATGCTCGCCGCGACAGTGCAGCACGCTCGGCTGTGGCTCGAATCCATCGAGGATCAAGTCCCCGCGGGTGTCAGCCGTGAAGTTCAAACTTCCAAATCTGACCTGACGGCCAGGGGTGTAGCTTTCGATCTGCTCCAGTTGGCCAAGCGAATTGGCCCACAGTGCAAAGCCGCCGAATACGAAGATTTGTCCGGGGAGGAAGATCTCACCCTGGACTGCATCGTTGATGATGATTGAAGAAGCCATCGAGCCTATCAGTGACGACACAGAGGAACTCTCAATGAAAGCACCAATGTCGGTGTCAAAACCGGCGGATCTCGGGTAGAGGGTCCCGAACTGTGCGTCTAGGCGGATGGTAACAGGAGACAAGGGACACGATGGTTTACCCAGGTTCGGGCCCTCTTGATGGAGGTAAAACCCTACATCCTGCTTTATTAATATTGATGATGTGTGTTACAAGAGTGGATCTACCATGAGATCAAGCAGGCTAAACCCTAGAAGCTAGCCTATGGTATGATTGTTGTTCGTCCTATGGACTACAGCCATCCGGTTTATATAGACACCGGAGAGGGCTAGGGTTACACAAAGTCGGTTACAAAGGTAGGAAATCTACATATCCATATCGCCAAGCTTGCCTTCCACGCCAAGGAAAGTCCCATCCGGACACGGGACGAAGTCTTCAATCTTGTATCTTCATAGTCTTAGAGTCCGGCCGATGATGATAGTTTGGCTATCCGGACACCCCCTAGTCCGGAACTCCCTCACATCTCGTTTGCCAGAGCCTCGGATTGGAGCCGTCGAAGCGGGGTACATCGATGCACGGACCAAATCCGTAGGAGTCAGTATTATCTCGTGGTAATTCAGCCAACCTCGAACTGAGTACAGAGCTCTGATCTGGTTTCGTACCTCTGGCTGGAGGCAGAACGTAAGGGACGTGGTCCTTTCCCTTGACCGTAGGAGCTCTGCGGCTGCCTTCCGGAGTCGTGTTGGCGTTGTTGTACACCCCTTGCTCTGCCGGCGGAGGCCGTGAGGTCGGAGACACAGTCGATGCGGATGGTGGCCACTCCAGGCCGGCGCGGAGTTCGTCCATGTCAACACCGATCACATCTTGAGGTCGTCGAGACGCGTCGTCAGATCCCCCACGATGGAGCGCAACGACTTCGCTGCTTCCTCATCCTGACGCTTGAAATGGGCGTCTAGAGACTCCGCCAAATCGGCCTTGAGGAACTGGTACACCACCTTCGTCGCCGGCGACAAGCCTTCCATCATCTCTCGGCGGCGCCGGGCCGCAAATCTCGTCGCTTGCGGGTGGTGGAGGGGAACTGGTGGCGCCAGGATCTGTGGCTCTGATACCAATTGTAAACAGGAACTTGATTCTCTCGAATTTAGCTATGGAATCGCTCAGATCTCCACTGAGTTCATGTAGTTTGAATGGAGAGGAAGGAAGATTACAGCCAATGCGCACAAGCCATCTATCCTATCTGTTTCCTCGGCCAAAGCCGCCCAGCCACCCGTTACAGAATCAGAGTAAGGAATATATCTAAGCAGCGCTAGCGGGCCCATTCTGGGCCGCGCACCCTTGCTGGAGCCTGGGCCCTCCTCCTGGGCCTGGCCTGCTCCGCGGTTGCCGGATTCTCCTGTAGCGTTTCAGATGTTGTCGCTGCTTCACCTGGGTTGTTGCTGACACATACAAACTGAACTCTTTCTGTCTTACTTGAGACGCACATCCCCACTGCAAAGTGCAAACACCCAAATGCTCACTTGCTCAGTCAATTGAAGCCACATTCGGATGGTTTCTGGACATAGACATCATTATCTGCTTACCCGTCTGCAATTGGTTAAACTATCAGATAACTTCCTCAACAAAGAAAGATACTAATCTGAAAAGGATGAATGGACCAGTTCATCGGTAAATCTTGTCTCTAGTACTGCTCAGGAGATTTTGGTTCTTACATGTTTGTGGTTTGGGACGGAGATATGTTTGTCATTTAGGAAGAAGATGTTTGTGAGAGAAGAACATTGAGAAAAGAAATAAGTATTTTATATGGGAAAGGAGAAATTTATGCCGGGAGAATGTATCAGGACAACGCACAGACTTCCCTTTAATAGTACTCCTCTGTAAATATGCCTGTGCGTTGCAACGGGAGACAAAAAAATAATGGCTAACCAAATAAATATGACTCAATATCCTGATATATGAGCGAACTCTATTTTAACACAGTGGCTCGCCATGTTGCCATTTTTTCTCACCCTTGCCGATGATGGTCGCAATGTCCACGTGATCACAATGCATTCGACGTGGTAAATCCCAAGGCTATGAGTTTGCTAGTGCATGCCACACTTGTCATTATGTTGTGCAAGGGAACGTTTAAAACTTTACAAACAAAAATCATTGACTTTCAAAAAACTAAATCCCAGACATAAAATACTTTTGAAGTAGTGGATAGTTTTTTGAATCAACAAACATTTTTTTTTAAATTTTGATTTTCTCAAAAATTCATGAACATTAGTTTTGTTTACAAAAAAATTTATGAACCGGTTTTGTATTCACTAAAATTTTTTGACTCAACAAACATTTTTTGAATCGACGAACTTTTTTTCAAAATTGGGGAACAAATTTTTATTTTTATTTTTGTGAACATTTTCTAAAATGTCATGGTCATTTTTTTCAGATTCCCGAATATGTTTTGAATACACGATCATTTTTTCAAAATCATGAACATGATTTTATTTCCCGATCATTTTTTCCAAATTATGATTTTTTTTTATAATTTTGTGAACAGTTTTGCATTTATGATTTTCTAAACATTTTTGAATTCACATATATTTTGTGATTTCTCAAACATTTTATATGAAACTTGCAACTTTTAGAATTTTAAAATCCCGAATTGATTTAAAGAAGAAAGAAGAAAGAAAACAGAACGAGAAAAGAAAAGACAAAAAAGTAAAATGAACGAAAAAAGAGGGGAGTGAAGCCCCGCACATGGGCCAGCCCATGAATGCATACATGGATGGATGGGTAGGACATGCGTGAGAAAAGAAAGATAAAAATTATGGAAGCTGGGGATCGAACCCTGGTCTCATCGCTAGAGGGGGCGATTTTTGGTCTGAAAAATCGAATCGAGTGAACATTTTTTTAAGAATATAAGGAAAACACATTAAAAAATTGTATGAATAGTAATTGCTTGTGCAAAAAGTATTTTCATATGAAGAGTATCCTTGGAAAAAAATACAAGAATTTTTATTAAAGAAATAGAGATTTTTATACATCAAAGACAAGAGACCTTTCTACTAAATTTGTGTAAATTTTCACGCTGAGATGACATCTGAGAAGCTTGGTACAAATAAAAAAAGTCAAAACTCAAATTAGAACAACACGCTTTTATCCGGCGGACATCGCTTTGAACAAGTGTTCACGGATATTCTTTTTTCTTCTAACCTTTGATAAGTCTTCATGAATATTGTTTTTTCTTCTGACCTCTGCCTCCCACCTTGTTTCTTCTTTTCAATTGTTTTTGTTACAAGAATTAAACACGTATTTAGGTAGTGGACAATGCACGAGAATATTATTTATTTTCTCCTTTCTAATAAATCTACAATAATGGGGAGCAAGTGCAAATAACATATGATTTGTATACATAAATAAAAGAATTAAACTGGCAAGCTATCATCAATCCCCTACATTCCGTGCCTCTACCTACTACTCCCTCCGTTCCAAAATAGTACAAAGTTGAGTCATCTATTTTGGAACGGAGAGAGTAGTATATAGCCTGCCATTCCCTCTTTTATCTTTGTTTAGTATATATATAGAAGGAGTAGTAAAGATGTCTGTATGCTTTTTATATTTTCAAACTGTAGGGTTGCCCTATGTTAAGTAGGACTAATAGACTATGTTACACATCACATCGGATACGTTGACCTTTGTTGCGCACAGCCGGATCTAGACATTTCACACTCTGACACATCACATTTGAACACAAGTTAGTTGTATGCAGGCCGCTTTCGGAGAGAAAAAGCGACGTGATACTTGAATAATATCCACCAAACATACTAAACAAAGCACTTTACCATGATGTTATGCTTAGGCAACAAAATCATGGATCCGTTGTTAATTACTTGTCTAAGCTCTAGTGCAACAATCGATAGTCGTTGACGAATGCATTACATTTGGAAGCACAAAGAAGAGTCTGTGTGTGAGAAAGACCATGCTGATGAGGTGGCACATCAGACTATGAAGTTTAGTTTTGTTAATAGGTCAGAGGGTATTCTGTGTAATAGTTTTCTGCCCTGTATGGTGAATGCTATTAGGAATTGTAACGTCATTTTAATCAATTAATAGTAAGATGCAAAAAAAATCAATTAATAGTATGTGGGAGGTGTTTTAATTAAAATAACATGATGATGAGTTTCCCTCAACTTACCTGCAGATGTGCAATAGACACTCCACATTAGTGTGGTATTCACACTCTGATGAAATTTGGGCGACCATTAATGGCTAAGGCGTAGACCAAACCGGTGAAAATTGTTTCAACCACTTTGGAAGAAAGACGACGGTGTTGCATTGCAGGAAGTGTGAGTGATTGACTCGTGTATGATTGCACGATGTATTGATCTTTGTGCATAGGCATGTATATATAATGTACAAAGGTGGGCGAGGACCTCAACTATACAAGAAACTAGGAGGCGGACCCAATACACAATATGCACATAACACATATACTCAACAACTCGAAGTGCCTGATGCGTAGTCGAGGACACAAATAAGGTAGCTGGCCCTGGCCTGGACGCACACATACGAGCTTAGCAAAGCAAGAAGAGCTCTATAGCACACGCACAACTATGGCTTAAACTGACATTACAATGATTAGGATCCAAAATTACACAATAGCGACGTGCACATCCATGCTTAGATTGGTTTAAGCAGCCTTTCTCGTGCTTATTAGCTGTGATGCTCACTTGCTCGGCATGGCATGGTGTGGCTAGCTCGTACCAAGCTGCCATTAGCAGTCAATTAAACAGGCAGCTGCATGGTTAACAGCTCCAAGCCATATGATATCATACAGGAGTATATGCGTCTCACTGGTCATCGAGTACGGATATACGGACATGACACTGTCGCCTATCACGACAGCGGAAGACGGGTTAGCTCCATATGTCTAGATGTCAGCGCAGCTTGGTGATCTCAACGTCACTGACTGATTCTGTGTTGATGGTGCGCAACTACTTAATGAGGAGGTATGAAGCATAGCTTAGTTTGCATACCTAGTTAGTTACGTACTGAATGTGCTGGACATCAATTATCGTGTCTAACTGGTCATTCGTTAAAGATAGTATCATGATTATTATTGACTTACAACTTGCTCTTTCTCTTGACAGTCCTTTAGTTCTTACTCCCTCCGTCCCATAATACAAGAACGTTTTTGCCACTATATATTATGGGACGGAGGGAGTACTTCTTAATTTGCCATGTTGTTTAACTTGAGAGTTCCCTTTTTAATGGTTGACTTGGAGATTAAGCATATGTTGAACAGCGAGCAGTTGTGTGATAGTTTAATGTTAAGCAAGGCAACAAGTGCAATAAGTCTTTTTAAGGATCCAACAATTGCTTGATTTTCATTGATAAGCAGGTAGAATATTTACATGTAAATGCAGTAAGCATTGTCTGTACAGCAACATGCACTTCATAAAAAATGTTGGCAAAATCTTTAGCCTCGCGAGGGAATCGTGTGATCAAGTTTATTACCACTTCCTACACAATGAGCTTCACATGGATCTTTTTTAAGAAAAGAACCCCCGGCCTCTGCATCTTGGCAACACATGCAGCCATTTTATTAATTATTCACAAAGACCTTACAAAGTAGTACATCAGGTAGTCTAAAACCACCATCTTAGCAACATCCGTCACTACTCCTATCCACTTAATGAAGGGGTGCCGATAGTCCGAGCCTAATACCAACAGACATTGCACAAATTCCTAACATCTAAAGCCAGAGGCCCCAACCAAGACACACACCAGGCTTGGGCACAAACCGGTCCGACGCACTCTCATGTGTCATCGCCGCCATCTTCCACCAATCCATCTTCAGAGCAGAAACTAACGCACCGACCTTGCCAGGGCTCTCTGCCATCGATGCCACCATGACGCCAGACAGCGTCCTCCTCCTGCGCTAGTCCATCTCCGTGCATTGGACGCCGAGTCTCCACTGCGCCACGCCGCAAAGATCTGCCACCGTCAATGTGTAAGATGAAGCACGGCTCAACCAAAGAAGTCGTCCTCTAGTCCGTCGAGCCAGTGTGTACCTCCAAGATGACGCCCCAAGGGGGAATACACCAGAGTGTTGCCGTCATCCGATCAACTGATCTAGGGTTTCCCCTCGGATGTAGAGGAGAGTGGCCTTGAACTTCTCCATGGCGATGACTTCAACAAGGGAATGATGCAGATAGCGCTGCCACCGCCGGTCTTAGCAGTAGTCGATCGCAAGTTTTCACCCAGATCTGTTCAAAGAGCTTCCATCTCTCGTGCACGGACCGCAGCCATCTCTGCCGGGGACTGGACAAAAGGGATCCATTCTGCCACTGCCTAATCGGTCATGGCACCACCACGATGCCAAAAGCCGGCGCCGGCAGGCCCACCACACTTGCCTGTAAATGTGCACCAGAAACGCCAGACCTCAAGCGGCGGCGGGAGGGTGGAGACGAGGGGAGGAGGCCTAGGGCCGGCGACGCGATCGCCCCTCGTGTCACCTAGGGTTGGCGACGCGAGGGTGGGGGTGAGTTGTCGATCTTCACATGGATGGCTACCAGCTTTACCATTCTTCCAAACGTACAAACTGGACTCTTTCTATCTTACTTGAGAGTTGAGACACACATCCCCACTACAAACACCCAAATGCTCAGTTGCTCAGTCAATTGAAGCCACATTTGGATGGTTTTTGGACCTAGACATCATTATCTTCTTACCCAGTTGTCTGCAATTGGTTAAACCATCAAATAACTTCCTCGACAAAGAAATATTCTAATCTGAAAAGGATGCTTGGACCAATTCATTAGTAAATCTTGTCTCTAATCCTGCTCAGGAGATTTTGGTTCCTACATGTTTGTGGTTTGGGAAGGAGATATGTTTGTGATTAAGGGAGGAGATTATTTAGGAAGAAGATATTTGTGAGTGAAGAACATCGAGAAAAGAGATATGTGTTTTATATTTATGCGGGGAGGATGTATCAAGACGACCAACAGACTTCCCTTTAATAGTACTCCTCTGTAAACATATATAAGACGTTTTACAGAAGGAGTAGTAAAGATGTCCAGATGCTTTTTATATTTTCAAACTATAGGGACCTAAAATATCTCTGTTTACAATGTTGCCCTATGTTAAGTAGGACTAACAGACTATGTTACACATCACATCGGATACGTTGACCTTTGTTGCGCACAGCCGGATCTAGACATTTCACACTCTGACACATCACATTTGAACACAAGTTAGTTGGATGCAGGCTACTTCCTGAGAGAATTAGCGACGTGATACTTGAATAATATCCACCAGACATACTAGACAAAACACTTTATCATGCATGCATGTTATGCCTAGGCAACAAACTCATGCGTTCGTTGTTACTCGTCTAAGCTCTAGTGCAACAGTTCATTTCAACCCCTTTGGAAGAACAAGAGAAAAGGCAACAGCGTTGCATTGCAGGGAGTGCGAGTGCTTGACTCGAAGTGCGCCTGGTACGCAGCCAATCGAGGACACAAATAAGGTAGCTGGACGCACATGTACATACGAGCTAAGCAAAGCAAGAAGAGCTCTATAGCACACGCACAGCTATAGCTTGATGAACTGACATTACAATGATTGGGATCGAAGATTACACAATCTCGACGTGTACATCCATGCGCTGATTGAGTAATCAGCCTTTCCTCCACCCAGCTGTGATGCTCACTTGACTTGCTCGGCATGGCCTGGTACGGCTAGCTTGTACCAAGCTGCCATTAGCAGCCAGTTAGGCATCGACCAGGTGGTTAACAGCTGAATGAAAGCCATATATCATATCATACATGAGTATATGCGTCTCACTGGTCATTGAGTACGGATATACGGACATGACAGTGTCGCATATCGCGACAACGAAAGATGAGCAGAAGAAGAAGGAACCCTAGTGCTGGCTCCATATGTCTGAATGTCAGGGCAGCTTGCTTGGTGATCTCAATCAACATCACTGACTGATTCAGTCAGTGTTGATGCCGTGCAGCTGCTTAATTGGGAAGCATGACGCATAGTTTAGTTTTGCATAACCAGTTAGTTACTGAAGGCTCTGGGCATCATTTGCCGTGTGTAACTAACCAGTCATTCATTGAAGATGGTACCCTGATTCTTATTGACTCGCAAACTTGGTCTTTCTCTTGACAGTCCTTTAGTTCTTCTTGGCATGTCGCTAAAATTAAGATTTATGTTGGATCTCATTCTTAAAGGTCTATATGGAGATTGATTTAGCATATGTATGTACAACAGCAAGGAGCGAAGCAGTTACACGATGATGATGTGCTTAAGTAAGGTTAAGCAAAGCAGCAAATGCAGCAACCATTGGCTGTACTGCAAATTGCACTTGATCATGAATGTTGGTAACGCTAGTTTGTT
>NC_041387.1:9970039-10016393 GCF_002162155.2 Triticum dicoccoides
GGGGGGGGGACAACCCGGCCTCTGCATCATGCGATGCTGGTAACACTGATGACGTGCCGAGTTCTTATCTGCTATGGAGAAATCTTTAACCTCGCAAGAGAATCGCGTGATAAAGTTTATTATCACCACACACAATCAACTTGTCATGGATGGCTACTAGTTCTATATATCATTCTTCCTAACTTACAAACCGAGCTCTTGGTATCTTGCTTGAGATGCCCATTCCCATTGCAAACGCCCAAATGCTCAATCTATTCTTAGGGCCAAATCCGGAACCTATCTGTTTACCCAGTCCTCTGCAATTGGTTAAGCCATCAGATAACTTTCTCCACAGAGAAAGAAAGAAAGATACTACTGATCTGAAAATGACGTGTGGACCAATTCATTGGTACAGTAACTCCGTCCCCTGATTAGAATCGGCAGGAAGAGCAAAAACAATTACTACTTGCTAGCAAACAGAATGCCAGACAATGTGCTATCCCAGTAAGATAAGTGATGTGTCTAAACGGCGACAAGCCGAGACATTGTACTTACCTTGCAAAAATTAACATCAGAGCAAGGATGGACAGATAAACATGACTTCCTCCTCCCCATTGTAAATTCCAAGCTCTTGGCTGGCACTTGAAGGGGCAAAAAAAATTCTACCTGCCTTGTAAATGCAGCAATGAGGGTGGATACCACCAAAGCAATTTACAGCACCAGATCATAATTTCCACAAGGGACGAGTGGTATTTTTAACTAAACGCAGGTGAGGCTTGCAATGTGTCGACTAATTAACCGTAACTAGTCTGGAGTGATACGTAGACGACAAGCGGTTTTGATTCGCTTTGTCCATTTGGTTGGAGGGTGGTTAGTTAGTATGACAAATGCAAGAATTCTGATAAAGACATTCTACTGTCCTATACGGAAGGTTTCATGGGGAGCTAGCACATATTTTGTCATTATTGTGCCATTTTCTTACAAGAGGCAGGACCGCAGGACCATCCAAGAAATGCGTTAAGAGTTTTTTACAAAGAGGGGAAACCCATGAAACATTGCCACCGAGTACGTACGGAACTTTAAAAGAATTTAACTTCTGGTGTGGATTTCTAAGAAAACACTATGCACATCTAGAAGTAGACTGATCTTGTCTCCTACCATGACATAAATTAAAGACGGTCTGAAATTCAGAATACCAATTCGGTTGGTGAGCATCAAAATAGACAGACAGTTTTCTCTAAAAAAATAGACAGACAGACAGCAAGGTTATCAGAGATTGAAGATGCATTACAGTGACATGATTAACCGGCTTTACTTGGATTATTATGACGTATATAATACTACCAAGGAAGGGTTGATGTTTTTTATTTTAGTTTTTCTGATAATGGGTTAACTGCTCAGGGACAGTGAATTATCATGTTTATGTTCTCTAACACGAAGAGCACATGCCAACACAAAAAAAAAAATTCGTGCAGTAATTTGTTCTCTTAATTTTTTACATGTTTACCGTTGTTTTTTCTTTGGTCAATATTTGTGCTGTTTTTTTCTCTCTATGTTGTTTCATGGCTTCTTAGGCTGATTTTTCTATGGTAGGTGGAAGTTTAACAGCAAAAACAGTTAAATTTTTTGACTTGCCACTGTATGGGGTAAGACAATTTTTTCTTAGGCTGAATTTTTTATTAGCCCCGGTTTGGGGTAATTCGATTTTCCTATTGGGCTTGAAGCCCGTCACACATTATTTTCTTTTTTATTGCATGTGTTTTTATTTATTTTATTTTATTTTTATATCTTAGTCATTTTTTCTAGATGGATATTTTTGGCATGTTGGATGATTGAAAATGTATACACGCGTGTATTATATAGTACGTGTGTCAATTAAATTAGTGTATGAAAATTGTACTAATATATGCTTATTCTTTGCATATTGAAAAGTATAACTTGAGTACGCAAGTATTTTTATGTTTTTTCTTTCTTCTTAAATGGAAATATCAACACCACTAATTATTTTTTCTTAGAAACTCCATTCTTTTAATTTTTTCCTTTTTTATTTCATTTTCTTTCTTCTTAACGGTAATATCAATGCCAATAATTCATCCTTTTTAGGAAACTTATTTTTGCAAAATTAGAATATTATATGCTTATTCTTGCATAATATAAAAAAGACATAATTTCTATATAACTTATGTGCAATTTCTATGTAAATTATGTGCAAAGTTTGCATATCAATGCCACTAATTCATTCTTCGTAAGAAAACTTTGTTATTTTGATTTGGATTTTTTTTAGTTTTCATTTTCTTTCTTCTTTAAAGTTAACACCAATGTCACTAATTCATTCCTTCTTACAAAGCTTCTTTTTGCAAAAAAATCACTATTGTATGCTTATTTTTGCATATGATTAAAGACGCAATTTTGGTGTAAATTTTGTGCAAAAAAAACATTACTCTATTTTTTATTTATGTTCTTCCCAAAGGGTAATACCAATGCCACTAATTCATTCTTGCTTAGAAAATTTTATTATTTTGAATTTGTTTAGTGTTTATTTTAATTTTAATTTTTTAAGGGTAAAAGGCCAATGTCACTAATTCATTCTATCTTAGGAGACTTCTTTTTGTGTGAAAAAACAATTACTAGTATATGCTTACCCTTGCATATTATGAAAAGGCAAAATTTCTGTGTAAATTTTGTGCTATTTATTATTATTTGTTTCATTACTATTTTTAAAGGGCAATATCAATGCTACTAATTCAATTTTTCTATGAAAACTTCATTATTTTGATTTTGTTTTAGTTTTTGTTTTATTTTCTTCATTTAGAAAACTACAAATATTACATGCATACATACGCCTTTGATCATCATCTCTTTTTTTCTTCATGTGAAGAATAATTGAACTCTAACTTTGTATAGATCTTGTACCATGATTAAGTTCCATTAAATCAATCGATAAAAACTTATGCATAGAAGATGTATCTATGAACTCTAACACTTGTGTGTAGTTTTCGGGATCTGCTCAAGAAAATATAATACTATAGATAGCTAGCTTGTGTTGTGAAGTGAGGAAAATATACATCCAAAGCATGCACCACTTCATCGCTGGCTAGTACGTTGGCGCATCCTCTCGTCAAAGAAAAAAATGACCAAACAAAAAATCAAAATTCGTTATTTCTTTCAAAAAAAATCATTTTATTTTTCTTTACTTTTATTTTTGTTTATTTATATTCGTTTTGTCTTGTGTGTTATCAGGTATCGGGTTAGTTTCTATTATGTTTTATATCAAGCCCAAGCATCTGATCAACTTCTAATTTGTGGTTGCAAAGGGCCGAGCGTCCCTTAGAAAATTGATTTACTGGTGCAAGTCGATTTGATTCTGGGAAAAGTTGGCCGAATTAACAAGTTGTGCTCGGCTCCGGCAAGGGAGGGGCGATGACGGTGGCGCGCCTTCGGCTCGCTTTAGTGCTTGCAGTCGTCGCTAGGTGGTCTACGAATCCGAATATAATTTTTTTGATGCTCATTGTACTGTCATGATTGAAGATGAATAGATTGAAAGTTTCTCACATAAAGAAACTTGGCCAAATGATCTTTTTTACGCGACTTGTCCCTGGCCGGTCCCAATGGTTTACTCGCCTTTTGTTTAAAACTACTTACTAAATAGCTGGCACAAAATGGACTAGACAAATTAATATTCCAAATGTGACACGCTAGATAGCTCATCTCACATGAAATTTAACTGTTTCTGCTGTCAAACTTCCACCTGCCACGCTACAAAATTGATTGGAAATTTGATAATTTTTACCGGCCAATCACGTCTGCTTTGTTCATATCATTAGTTTAAGGATCGCCTACACAAATAGAATGACGGGGGCAGACGGCGACCGGCAATGCAGCCGGGAAGTTTCCGCCGCTACGGTCCAGCCTCGGACCCTCCCCATCTCCATCTACATTGCCCCTACGGACCAAACTCCACCTTGGTCATTAAACAATGGCGAATGGCGCATGCCCACGGCCAAGGCGGCCAGCATATAGAACAAGTCCGCCTTGTTGTTTACACCGGCCATGTGGCACGCCTCCACGCCGCGCCGGCCGTCCTTCCTTGGCGCCTCTCCTACATAACGCACCTTCACTGCTCTCACTCCCTTTGATGGCTTCTTCCCCCACCACAACCTCCACCAACAACTCGCCATTGCCGCACTAGCCTGCTAGCTGGTAGCTCTCTCTGCGGCGGCAAGCGAGGAGAGCGCGTACGTGAAGGTTGAGAGAAGGGTGGGTCGAGATGGACCGGCTGGTGATCCCGGAGCCGACGAACGAGGTGGTGGTGCGGGTGGAGCCGGGGCGGCCGGCCAAGGGGGAGCTGACGCTGCGCAACGCCATGCACACCATGCCCGTCGCCTTCCGCCTGCAGCCGGCCGTGAGGGGCCGCTTCGCCGTGCGCCCGCACACCGGGATCCTGGCGCCGCTCGCCGCGGTCACCGTCGAGGTGCTCTACATGGCCTCGGAGGCGCCCGACGGGCCTGGCGGGGGAGGCAGCCGCGGGGAGGACGCCTTCTTGCTGCACAGCGTGGTGGCGCCCGGCGCCTCGGTCAGGGAGCCCGTCTCTGCGCTGGACTCCGTGAACCCTGAGTGGTTCTCCGCGAAGAAGAAGCAGGTGTTCGTGGACAGCGGCATCCGGGCGTCCTTCGTGGGCGCCGAGGTCGCGGCGCGCCTCGTCGCCACCGGGGCCGTCGAGGCGCTCAGGGAGGTGCTCGACCGCAGCGACCCCGCGTGGCGCGCCGCGGACGCCGAGGACGAGTCCGGGAGCACGCTGCTCGACCTCGCGGTCGGCCTCGGCCGCGCGGACATCGTCCAGGTGCTCCTCGAGTACGGCGCCGACGCCGACAAGCCCAGCCGCGGGAGGACACCCCTCGAGATTGCTGCGGCCTCCGGCGAGTGCCTCATCGCGGAGCTCCTCCTCGCCAACGGAGCCAAGCACGCCGGCTCCGACGCGCTCCACGTGGCCGCCGCGGCCGGACACGACGATGTCTTGAAGCTGCTTCTCGGAAAGCCCGCGTCTGCTTCTCCCCGCTCATCCTCCTCCTCCGCTTCCTTCTCCGGTTCCTTCACCTCCATCGACGCGGCGGGGAGGGAGGGCAAGACACCTCTGCGGCTGGCGGCGGAGGGTGGCCGGCGGGAAGCGGTGAAGGCGCTCCTCGCGGCGGGCGCGAGGGCCGACACGAGGTGCGGCACGGACGGCGGCACCGCCCTCCACGCCGCGGCAAGGCGGGGCGACGAGGCCGTCGCCCGCCTGATCCTGGCGCACGGCGTGGCCGGCACGGCCTCGGTGCGCGACGCGAAAGGCAAGACGGCCTACGAAACCGCAGCCGAGGAGGGCCACACCGGGCGGATCATGGACTTCCTAGGGCTCGGCGAGGCGATCCTGGCGGCCGCGCGGAAGGGTGAGGCCCGGGCCGTCCGTCGGGCCGCGGACGGCGGCGCGTCCGTGGAAGGGCGGGACGCGCACGGGTGGACACCGCTGATGCGCGCCGCGTTCAAGGGGCGCGCCGACGCGGTGCGCGACCTCATCGAGCGGGGCGTCGACGTGGAGGCGTGCGACGCCGAGGGCTACACGGCGCTGCACTGCGCCGCCGAGGCGGGGCGCTCGGACGTGGTGGACATCCTCCTAAAGGCCGGGGCCAACGCTAGGGCAGCAACGGCGAAGGGGAGGACGGCCGCGGCATCTGCAGCGGTGACAGGCAAGGCCAAGGTGGTGCGGCTGCTTGAGAAGGCTGGCGGGGTCGGGCGGAAGGGTGCCAGCGAGAAGGCGTCGCCGGCGGTGGCCAAGGGCGGGAGCATGGACAGGCGGCGGAGGGGGAGGAAGGGGAGCAGCGGCGCCATACGGTTCGGTGGCGGGAAGGAGGGGTACGAAGCCGCCACGGTCACCGTCGGGTGGTCCCACTAGCGGTTGGTAAACTTTGGGGGTTTCGGTTGAAGAAAATGAAATGGCCCGTCGAGAGAAAATCCATGGGAGGTTGTGATTAGTCGGGTGAGATGGTGATTTTTAATTTGTTTTTCAAGGAAGCGATATGTTTTTACCGTGGTACTCTAGTGTAATGTACACACTTTGTATAAATGGAATTGTTCAAAGGTTTCATTGCTCTCATGTTGCAATAAGATGGTGCTTTTCTTTAGTTGTACTTTTATCATGTTTTGAACTCTGGTTTCTCTTTGGATCCGATTCCTCTAAAAAATTTAAGATGATGGCATAGTTCTAAGGTTGAGGTTAAGAGGCTTGCATTGACGGTTCTATTTCACCATGTTTGTTCTATTTTTAAGCAACAATACAAACACCGGAAATGAAATCCCACGACCGGTCGAGCAGTGCCGGAGCTTGATGGAGAATGCCACAGCAAGAAGGGAGGTGGGAAAAACAGAGTTGAGGGGATCAAGAAGACAATTTGTACATACAACTTGGATAGTATTTGATTTTCAAAATTGTCAATTTAGGAGATATGTAAGTGCATCTAGACCTCAAGATCGATTTAGGTACTCAGGACGAACAATCAAGAAACTAATGTGATTGCTAACTGTCAAATCAGGGCTCCTGGCCCATATAGTATCCCCCATTGAATTATCAAGCTAGTTGGTAACATTGTCAAGCTTGAAATTACACATGTATCTAATTGCTTCCATTCTGGAATTTTGATTGTTCATAGGTTGAACTACGGTGTGATAGCATTGTTACCTAATTTTTTTGGAGCTGAAAGATTCAACAATATGGACCCACTTTTTTAGATGCATTTGTAAGTGGACTACTAAAACTCTGAACCTTAGACTTGATCCCTATGCTGACAAGCTTTTTAGTATTTATGAAGTGTTTTTTAATCAAAAACATGAACATCATGGATGGTCTTTTGTCCTTGCATGAAAATTTGTACCACACACGTGTGAAAGAACAAGTTGAGAGAATTTTGAAATTGGATTTTGAAAAAGCCTACGACAAAGTGAACTAGGATTTCCTCTTGAGTTGTCATAGAGCTAGATGTCTGTGTGACAAATGATGTGATCATACCAGAGGTGGAGCGGCGGGGGTGGCAGCAGGGTGCGGCGGGGGCTTCTGTGGAGCAGCAGAGGTGGAGCGGAGGGGGTGGAGCGGCGGGGGCTTCCGTGGAGCAGCAGAGGTGGAGCGGAGGGGGTGGAGCAGCGGGGGCGGCAGCAGGGTGCGGAAGACGTGGTGTGTCATGCGCTCTGGGAAGAGTAGTTTCTTTTTAGCCGAGAGAAGGGCATTTTTTACATCAAAGCACTCTTTATTGCAAGGTGGTCACCATATTATCTTTTACGAGAGTTTGTTTCATTATATTATTTTTTTCATATTAATTATAGGACTGGGCATCCCAATTATCAGCCTCTCTCGTGCAATGACAAGCGAATAAACACCAATCATGAGAATAATCCGCTTAGCGTGGAAGATATTGACCGCCCCTTGTCGCTCCATGTACGGTAAGGGCACACAAAACAAATGTTTATTTGAATGTTTAGAGGTGGTACATGGAAATTTACTTGGAAGAGCAGGGTAATACCACATTTTCTTGGACTGTAGGCATCTAAGAAAATGGCACAATAATGACAAAAAAATGTGCCACCTCTCCATGAAACCTTCCGTATAGGACAGCGCAATGTCTCAGAATTCTTGCATTTGTCATATTAACAAACCACCCTCCAACCAAACGGACAAGCAAATTGAAATGGCATGTCGTTTACTTATGGCTCCAGACTAATTACCGGTTAATTACTCGACACATTGCTAGCCTCACCGGTGTTTAGTTAAAAATAACAGTCGGTCCTTGTGGAAATTATGATGCTCCGGTGCTGTAAACTGCTTTGGTTGCATCCTCCCTCATTGTTGCATTTACAAGGCATGTGGATTTTTTTTTTTGCCCCTTCTTCAAGTGCCAGCCAAGAGCTTGTAATTTACAGTGGGGAGAAAGAACTCATGTTTATCTGTCCATCCTTTCTCTCATCTTAATTTTTGCAATCTGCTTGTCATCGTTAGACACATCACTTATCCTATCCTACTGTGAATGGGGTAGCACATTGTTTGGCATTCTGTCTGTTAAGTAGTGATGGTTTTTGCTTACTCTTCCAGCTGACTTGCTGAGCCTAACAAGGGGCCGGAGTTACTGTCTGATAAATTGGTCCACACGTCATTTTCGGGTCAGTAGTATCTTTCTTTGTTTGTCGAGAAAGTTATCTTGACTTAACCAATTGCAGAGGACTGGGTAAGCAGATAGATTTGGTGGTTTGCAATGAGATTGGGCATCTCAAGTAAGATACCAAGATCTCAGTTTGTATGTTAGGAAGAACAATATGTAGATCTAGTAGTCATCCATGACATGTTTACTGTGTGTAATGATAATGAACTTTATCACGCAATTCTCCTGCGAGGTTAAAGATCATGTATGTCATAGCAAATTAGAGCTCAGTACATCACTCACCAGTGTCACCAACATTCATGATCAAGTGCAAGCTGCAGTACAGCCAATGCGTTGCTGCTTTGCTTAACCTTAATTAAACACATCATCATCGCGCAACTGCTTCCTTGCTGTTGTACATACATATGAAAAATCTCCAAGTAAACCTTTAACTATGATAGCCAACAGCCCAACAGAACTCTCAAGTTCAATAACATGGCAAATTAACAAGTAATAATCAGGACTAAAGGACTGTCAAGAGAAAGGGTACCATCTTCAACGAATGACCAGTTAGTTAGACACGGCAAAATATGCCCAGAGCAATTCAGTAACTAACTGGTTATTATACAAAACTAAACTATGCGCCATGCTTCCTAATTAAGTAGCTGCACAACATCAACACTGACTGAATCAGTCAGTGATATTGATTGAGATCACCAAGCAAGCTGTACTGACATTCAGACATATGGAGCCAACACTACCATTTCCCTCGTTTGATCATCTTTCGATGTCGCGATAGGCGACACTGTCATGTCCGTATATCCGTACTCAATGACCAGTGAGACGCATATACTCATGTATGATATGATATGGCTTTCATTCAGCTGTTAACCACCTGGTCGATGCAGCTTAACTGGCTGCTAATGGCAGCTTGGTACGAGCTAGCCATACCAGGCCATGCCGAGCAAAGCAAATGAGCATCACAGCTAAGTGGGAGAGAGAAAGGTTTCTTAAATCAATCTGTGCACGCGTCGCTATTGTGTAATCTTTGATCCTAATCATTGTACTGTCAGTTTAAGCCATAGTTGTGCGTGCGTGTACTATGGCGCTCTTCTTGCTTTGCTAAGCTCGTATGTGTGCGTCCATCTAAGGACTAGAAGATTGGCATGGGGGACAGTTTTTTTTTCTTCGAAAAGAAGGATTACCCCTGCCTCTGCATCAAGCGATTAACACAGTCATGGTGTGGGAGACAGCTGCTACCTGCAGCTAAGTTGGAGGGAAACTCATCAGCATGGTCTTTCTTTCTCACACACAGACTCTTGTTCTTTTTTTCTTTTCTTCTTTTTGCGGGGGGACACAGACTCTTGTTCGTGCTTCCAAATGTAATGCATTCGGCAACGGCTATCGAATATTGAGCTTAGACAAGTAACAACCAACATGATTTTGTTGCCTGGACATGACATGCATGATAAAGTGCTTTGTTTAGTATGTTTGGTGGATATTATTCAAGTATCACGTCGCTTTTTCTCTCAGGAAGTAGCCTGCGTACAACTAACTTGTGTTCAAATGTGATGTGTCAGAGTGTGAAATGTCTAGATCCGGCTATGCGTAACAAAGGTCAACGTACCCGATGTGATGCGTAACTTAGCCTATTAGTCCTTTTTTTGTTTAACATAGGGCAACATTGTAAACGGGGATATTTTAGGTCCCTAAAGTTTGAGAATATGAAAAACATCTGTACATCTTCTTTACTATTAAAGGGAAGTTTCTGCGTGTCGTCATGGTTAATACATCATCCCCGCATAAATATCTCCTTTCCTAGATAAAATGCACATCCCTTTTCTCAATGTTCTTCTCTCACAAACATCTTCTTCCTAAATAACCTCCTTCCTAAATCACAAACATATCTCCTTCCCAAACCACAAACATCTTCTTCGCTTTGGTTGCATCCTCCCTCATTGCTGCATTTACAAGGCATGTGGATTTGTTTTTTTGCCCCTTCTTCAAGTGCCATCCAAGAGCTTAGATTTTACAATGGGGAGGAAGAAGTCATGTTTATCTTGCCATCTTTCCTTTGGTCTTAATTTTTGCAAGGTAAGTACAATGTTCTATGCTTGTCACCGTTTAGAAACATCACTTATCCTACTGGCATAGCAGCACATTGTCTGGCATTCTGTTTGCTAGTACTCCCTCCGTTCGGAATTACTCGTCCAAGAAATGAATGTATCTAGATGTATTTTAGTTGTAGATACATCCATTTTTATCCATTTTTGTGACAAGTAATTCCGAACGGAAGGAGTAAGTAGTAATGGTTTTTGCTCTGCTAAAAAAAAGTAATGGTTTTTGCTCTTCCTGCTGAGCCTAATCAGGGGCCGGAGTTACTGTACTGATGAATTAGTCCACACATCATTTTCAGGTCAGTATCTTTATTTATGGAGAAAGTTATCTGATGGCTTAACCAATTGTAGAGGACTGGGTAAGCAGATAAGTTTGGCTTTGTCCATAAAGAGAACCATCCGAGTTTGACCTCAATAGATTGAGAATTTGGGCGTTTGCAAAGGGAATGGGCATCTCAAGCAAGATACCAATAGCTCAGTTTGTACGTTAGGAAGAATGATATATAGAACTAGCAGCCATCCATGACAAGTTGATTGTGTGGTGTGATAATAAACTCTATCACGCGATTCTCTTGCGAGGTTAAAGATTTCTCCATAGCAGATAAGAACTCGACACGTCATCAGTGTTACCAGCATCGCATGATGCAGAGGCCGGGGTGGCCCACTTTGCAAAAAAAAAACAGTGTTATTTGCTGCTTTGCTTAACCTTACTTAAGCACACCATCATCGCACAACTGCTTCCTTGCTGTTGTACATACATACGCTAAATCAATCTCCAAGTAAACCTTTAAGAATGATAGCCAACAGAACTCTCAGGTTCAACAACAACATGGCCAATTAAGAAGTAAGAAGAACTAAAGGGATGTCAAGAGAAAGACCAAGTTTGCAAGTCAACAAGAATCAGGGTACCATCTTCAACGAATGACCGGTTAGTTAGACACGGCAATTGATTCCCAGCACACCGAGTAACTAACTGGTTATGGAAAACTAAACTATGCTTTCCTGATTAAGTAGCTGCACAACATCAACACTGACTGAATCAGTCAGTGATGTTGATTGAGATCACCAAGCAAGCTGCCCTCACATTCAGACATATGGAGCCAGCACTTGAGTTCCTTCTTCTTCTGCTCATCTTTCGCTATCACGGCCATAGGCGATGCTGTCATGCTCGGACATTCCGTATATCCGTACTTGATGACCACTGAGACGCATATGCTCATGTATGATATGTCTTTCAGCTGTTAACCACCAGGCGATGCTTAACTGGCTCTAATGGCAGCTTGGTACAAGCTAGCCGTACCAGGCCATGCCGAGCAAGTGAGCATCACAGCTAATAAGCATGAGAATTAAAGGCTGCTTAAACCAATCTGAGCATGGATGTGCACGTCGCTATTGTGTAATCTTCGGTCCTAATCATTGTAATGTCAGTTTAAACCATAGCTCTTCTTGCTTTGCTAAACTCATCAGCATGGACTTTCTCACACACACTCTTGTCTGTGGTTCCAAATGTAATGCATTCGTGAACGGCCATCAACTGTTGCACTAGAGCTTAGACAAGTAACAACGAAAGCATGGTTGTGTTGCATAGGCGTGACATGCATGATAAAGTGCTTTGTGTAATATATTTGGTTGGTGGATATTCAAGTATCACGTCGTTTTCTCTCTCAGGAAGTAGCCTGCATGCAACTAACTTGTGTTCAAATGTGATGTGTCAATGTGAAATGTCTAGATCTGGCTGTGCGAAACAAAGGTCAACGTATCCGATGTGATGCGTAACTTCTTCTATTTGTCCTACTTAACCTAGGGCGATATTGTAAACGGGGATATTTTAGGTCCCTATAGTTTGAAAATATAAAAACCATCTGCACATCTTCTTTACTACTCCCTTTGTAAACATATATAAGGTGTTTTAGGGAATTCCGAACCGATCCCCTACAAAATAGAGGAGGATCTGGCCGAGTAAATCTTAATGAAGTATTTATACTTCACTAAGTTTTGGTCGGTTCTACCCAATCTCCTAAACGTAGCGGAGTAAAATATAAATTTGCATAAATTCAACCTAGTTTCAACCGAAATTTGTATACATTTAAACATAAGGTCAACATAGTCTTGACAACTGAACATTAAACATAAATTCAAACTTAAACCACACTAAACATAGACTACACTAGTCTATTCATCGGCCGAGCCAATCTTTCCTCGACAGGTCACCGCCGGTGGGACCTGGGTTCGTGCCGGTACCGTCGTCGTCACAGTTGGGGAAGATGCGTCGCCACTCCTCGATGTCGAACTCCTGATCCTCATCGCCGCCCTTCTTGCCGCTCTCCTCGCCGCTTTGCACCTTGTCGTCGGATATGACGATGACCTCCCCGCCATTGTCGGTGAATATCGCCCGCTCCGCCTCCACAAGCTCGGGGTGCTGACGACGGAGGTCCGCCATGTACGCCTGCGGCCTCCGTCTCAAGGCACTCCCTCGCCTCTCGGTCCTCCTGAGCCATCGTCGCATTCACCACACCCAGCGCTGGCGGGACGAGGTGGCCGGCGCCGTCCCAAATGGGAAGTTGAGCCTCACGGCGGAGCCGTGGAATCGGACTTGCCACCGGTCGTATTCGAGCGCCGCGAGCTCCGCCATGTGGAACAACCCGATCCACTTCCTCGTGCGGGTCTCCCGATTGATGATCTCCTCCACCCATGTCCCCCACGTGTGCTGCCGGACGCCAAGGTATGTCCTTTGCTGCTCCCGCTGCGGAGAGAGGCCTGGGAAGTCGGCGAACCGGCTGCAGGCCGTGCATCGGCGGCTCGAGGAGGAACCAAGTTTTGCGAGTCAATAAGAATCAGTGTACCATCTTCAGCGAATGACCAATGATGCCCAGCACACTGAGTAACTAACTGGTTATGTAAAACTAAATTATGATTTTTACGCATCCTGATTTAGTAGCTGCACATCATCAACACTGACTGATTCAGTCAGTGATGTTAATTGAGATCGCCAGGCATGTTGCCCTGACATTTAGACATATGGAGCCAGCACTACCATTTCCCTCTTCTGCTCATCCTTTGTTGTCGTGATAGGCGACACTGTCATGTCCGTATATCCTTACTCGATGACCAGTGAGACGCATATACTCCTGTATGATATGATATGGTTTTGAGCTGTTAACCATGCAGCTGCCTGCTTATTTGACTGCTAATGGCAGCTTGGTACGAGCTAGTGGGCTACTGAACAACAGGCCATGCCGAGCAAGTCAAGTGAGCATCACTGCTAATAAGCACGAGAAAGGCTGCTTAAACCGCAATCTGAGCATGGATGTGCACGTCGCTATTGTGTAATCTTCGTGTTGGGGAACGTTGCATAAAATAAAAAAATTCTACGTTCACCAAGATCAATCTATGAGTTCATCTAGCAACGAGAGAGAGAGATGCATCTACATACCACTTGTAGATCGCGTGCGGAAGCGTTCAAGAGAACGGGGTTGAGGTAGTCGTTCTCGTCGTGATCCTATCACCGGAGATCCTAGCGTCGAACAGACGGCACCTCCGCGTTCAACACACGTATGGTCAGCGTGACTTCTCCTCCGTCTTGATCCAGCAAGGGGGAAGGAGAGGTTGATGAAGATCCAGCAGCACGACGGCATGGTGATGGATGCAGCAGGACTCCGGCAGGGCTTCGTCAAGCGACTGCGGGAGGAGGAAGAGGTGTAGCAGGGGGAGGGAGGCGCCAAGACTCAGGGGTGCGGCTGCCCTCCCTCCCCCCTCCTTTATATAGGCCCCCAGCAGGGGGCGCTGGCCCTGGAGATGGGAATCTCCCAAGGGGGCGGCGGCCAGGGGGTGGAGTGCCCCCCAAGGCAAGTGGTGCGCCCCCCACCCTAGGGTTTCCAACCCTAGGTGCAGGGGGGCCCAAGGGGGGCGCACCAGCCCACTAGGGGCTGGTTCCCCTCCCACTTCAGCCCACGGGGCCCTCCAGGATAGGTGGCCCCACCCGGTGGACCCCCAGGGCCCTTCCGGTGGTCCCGGTACAATATCGGGTGACCCCGAAACTTTCCCGATGGCCAAAACAGCACTTCCTATATATAATTCTTTACCTCCGGACCATTTCGGAACTCCTCGTAACGTCCGGGATCTCATCCGGGACTCCGAACAACATTCGGTTTGCTGCATACTCATATTCATACAACCCTAGCGTCACCGAACCTTAAGTGTGTAGACCCTACGGGTTCGGGAGACATGCAGACATGACCGAGACGGTTCTCCGGTCAATAACCAACAGCGGGATCTGGATACCCATGTTGGATCCCACATACTCCTCGATGATCTCATCGGATGAACCACGATGTCGAGGATTCAAGCAACCCCGTATACTATTCCCTTTGTCAGACGGTATGTTACTTGCCCGAGATTCGATCGTCAGTATACCAATACCTCGTTCAATCTCGTTGCCGGCAAGTCACTTTACTCGTACCGTAATGCATGATCCTGTGACCAGACACTTGGTCACTTTGATCTCATTATGATGATGCACTACCGAGTGGGCCCAGTGATACCTCTCCGTAATACGGAGTGACAAATCCCAGTCTCGATCCGTGTCAACCCAACAGACACTTTCGGAGATACCTGTAGTGCACCTTTATAGTCACCCAGTTACGTTGTGACGTTTGGTACACCCAAAGCACTTCTACGGTATCCGGGAGTTACATGATCTCATGGTCTAAGGAAGAGATACTTGACATTGGAAAAGCTCTAGCAAAACGAACTACACGATCTTGTGCTATGCTTAGGATTGGGTCTTGTCCATCACATCATTCTCGTAATGATGTGATCCCGTTATCAACGACATCCAATGTCCATAGTCAGGAAACCATGACTATCTGTTGATCTATGAGCTAGTCAACTAGAGGCTCACTAGGGACATGTTGTGGTCTAAGTATTCACACGTGTATTATGATTTCCGAATAATGCAATTATAGCATGAATAAAAGACAACTATCATGAACAAAGAAATATAATAATAATCCTTTTATTATTGCCTCTAGGGCATATTTCCAACAGTCTCCCACTTGCACTAGAGTCAATAATCTAGTTACATTGTGATGAATCGAACACCCATAGAGTTCTGGTGTTGATCATGTTTTGCTCGCGGAAGAGGTTTAGTCAACGGATCTGCGACATTCAGATCCGTATGTACTTTGCAAATTTCTATGTCTCCATCTTGAACATTTTCACGAATGGAGTTCAAGCGACGCTTGATGTGCCTGGTCTTCTTGTGAAACCTGGGCTCCTTGGCAAGTGCAATAGCTCCAGTGTTGTCACAGAAGAGTTTGATCGGCCCCGACGCATTGGGTATGACTCCTAGGTCGGTGATGAACTCCTTCACCCAAATTGCTTCATGCGCTGCCTCTGAGGCTGCCATATATCCCACTTCACATGTAGATCCCGCCACGACACTCTGCTTGCAGCTGCACCAGCTTACTGCCCCACCATTCAACATATACATGTATCCGGTTTGTGACTTAGAGTCATCCAGATCTGTGTCGAAGCTAGCGTCTATGTAACCCTTTACGACGAGCTCTTCGTCACCTCCATAAACGAGAAACATGTCCTTTGTCCTTTTCAGGTACTTTAGAATATTCTTGACCACTGTCCAGTGTTCCTTGCCGGGATTACTTTGGTACCTACCTACCAAACTTACGGCAAGGTTTACATCTGGTCTGGTACACAGCATGGCATACATAATAGATCCTATGGTTGAGGCATAGGGGATGACACTCATCTCTTCTTTATCTTCTGCCGTGGTCGGGCATTGAACCGAGCTCAATCTCACACCTTGCAATACAGGCAAGAACCCTTCTTGGACTGATCCATTTTGAACTTCTTCAAAATCTTATCAAGGTATGTGCTTTGTGAGAGACCTATGAGGCGTCTCGATCTATCCCTATAGATCTTGATGCCTAATATGTAAGCAGCTTCTCCAAGGTCCTTCATTGAAAAACACTTATTCAAGTAGGCCTTAATGTTGTCCAAGAATTCTATATCATTTCCCATCAAAAGTATGTCATCTACATATAATATGAGAAATGCTACAGAGCTCCCACTCACTTTCTTGTAAACGCAGGCTTCTCCATAAGTCTGCATAAACCCAAACGCTTTGATCATTTCATCAAAGCGAATGTTCCAACTCCGAGATGCTTGCACCAGCCCATAAATGGATCGTTGGAGCTTGCATACTTTGTTAGCATTCTTAGGATCGACAAAACCTTCCGGCTGCATCATATACAGCTCTTCCTTAAGATACCCGTTAAGGAATGTCGTTTTGAAGTCCATCTGCCATATCTCATAATCATAGTATGCGGCAATGCTAACATGATTCAGACGGACTTTAGCTTCGCTACGGGAGAGAAAGTCTCATCGTAGTCAACCCCTTGAACTTGTCGATAACCCTTAGCAACAAGTCGAGCTTTATAGATGGTGACATTACCATCCGCGTCCGTCTTCTTCTTAAAGATCCATTTGTTTTCTATCGCTCGCCGATCATCGGGCAAGTCAGTCAAAGTCCATACTTTGTATTCATACTTGGATTCTATCTCAGATTGCATGACTTCTAGCCATTTGTTGGAATCTGGGCCCGCCATCGCTTCTTCATAGTTCGAAGGTTCACCGTTGTCTAACAACATGATTTCCAGGACAGGGTTGCCATATCACTCTGGTGCGGAACGTGTCCTTGTGGACCTACGAAGTTCAGTAGCAACTTGATCCGAAGTACCTTGATCATCATCATTAATTTCCTTTCCAATCGGTGTAGGCACCACAGGAACATTTTCCTGAGCTGCACTACTTTCCGGTTCAAGAGGTAGTACTTCATCGAGTCCTACTTTCCTCCCACTTACTCCTTTCGAGAGAAACTCTTTTTCCAGAAAGGATCCATTCTTGGCAACAAAGATCTTGCCTTCGGATATAAGGTAGAAGGTATACCCAATGGTTTCCTTAGGGTATCCTATGAAGACGCATTTTTCCGACTTGGGTTCGAGCTTTTTAGGTTGGAGTTTCTTGACATAAGCATCGCATCCCCAAACTTTTAGAAACGACAGCTTAGGTTTCTTCCCAAACCATAATTCATACGGTGTCGTCTCAACGGATTTAGACGGTGCCCTATTTAAAGTGAATGTAACTGTCTCTAGAGCGTATCCCCAAAATGATAGCGGTAAATCGGTAAGAGACATCATAGATCGCACCATATCCAATAGAGTGCGATTACGATGTTCGGACACACCGTTACACTGAGGTGTTCCAGCGACGTGAGTTGTGAAACGATTCCACATTTTCTTAAGTGTGTACCAAATTCGTGACTTAAATATTCTCCTCCACGATCTGATCGTAAGAATTTTATCTTTCGGTCACGTTTATTCTCTACCTCATTCTGAAATTCCTTGAACTTTTCAAAGGTCTCCGACTTGTGTTTCATCAAGTAGACATACCCATATCTACTCAAGTCATCAGTGAGAGTGAGAACATAACGATATCCTCCGCGAGCCTCAACGCTCATTGGACCACACACATCAGTATGTATGATTTCCAATAAGTTGGTTGCTCGCTCCATTGTTCCGGAGAACGGAGTCTTGGTCATTTTGCCCATGAGGCATGGTTCGCATGTGTCAAATGATTCATAATCGAGAGACTCTAAAAGCCCATTAGCATGGAGCTTCTTCATGCGCTTGACACCAATGTGACCAAGGCGGCAGTGCCACAAGTATGTGGGACTATCATTATCAACTTTACATCTCTTGGTATTCACACTATGAATATGTGTAACATTACGTTCGAGATTCATTAAGAACAAACCATTGACCATCGGGCATGACCATAAAACATATCTCTCATATAAATAGAACAACCATTATTCTCGGATTTAAATGAGTAGCCATCTCGTATTAAACGAGATCCAGATACAATGTTCATGCTCAAACTTGGCACTAAATAACAATTATTGAGGTTCATAACTAATCCCGTGGGTAAATGTAGAGGTAGCGTGCCGATGGCGATCAGATCGACCTTGGAACCATTCCCGACGCGCATCGTCACCTCGTCCTTCGCCAGTCTTCGCTTATTCCGCAGCTCCTGCTGTGAGTTACAAATATGAGCAACACCCAGGAGTTACTACGAGTACTGGTAAGGTACACATCAATTACATGTATATCACATATACCTTTAGTGTTGCCGGCCTTCTTGTCCGCTAAGTATTTGGGGCAGTTCCGCTTCCAGTGACCCTTCCCTTTGCAATAAAAGCACTCAGTCTCGGGCTTGGGTCCATTCTTTGACTTCTTCCCGGCAACTGGCTTACCGGGCGCGGCAACATCTTTGCCGTCCTTCTTGAAGTTCTTCTTACCCTTGCCCTTCTTGAACTTAGTGGTCTTATTGACCATCAACACTTGATGTTCTTTCTTGATTTCAACCTCTGCTGACTTCAGCATTGAAAATACTTCAGGAATGGTCTTCACCATCCCCTGCATATTGTAGTTCAGCACAAAGCTCTTGTAGCTCGGTGGGAGCGACTGAAGGATTCTGTCAATGACCGCCTCGTCCGGGAGGTTGATCTCCAGCTGGGACAGGCGGTTGTGCAACCCAGACATTTTGAGTATGTGCTCACTAACAGAACTGTTTTCCTCCATCTTACAACTATAGAACTTGTCGGAGACTTCATATCTCTCGACCCGGGCATGAGCTTGAAAAACCATTTTCAGCTCCTCAAACATCTCATATGCTCCGTGTCGCTCAAAACGCTTTTGGAGCCCCGGTTCTAAGCTGTAAAGCATGCCGCACTGAATGAGGGAGTAATCATCAGCACGTGACTGCCAAGCGTTTATAACGTCTTGGTTCTCTGGGACGGGTGCTTCACCTAGCGGTCCTTCTAGGACATATGCTTTCTTGGCTGCTATGAGGATGATCCTCAGGTTCCGGACCCAGTCCGAATAGTTGCTGCCATCATCTTTCAGCTTGGTTTTCTCTAGGAACGCGTTGAAGTTCATGTTGACATGAGCGTTGCCATTTGATCTACAAGACATATTTTGCAAAGATTTTAGACTAAGTTCATGATAATTAAGTTCATCTAATCAAATTATTTAATGAACTCCCACTCAGATTGACATCCCTCTAGTCATCTAAGTGTTACACGATCCGAGTCGACTAGGCCATGTCCGATCATCACGTGAGACGGACTAGTCATCATCGGTGAACATCTCCATGTTGATCGTATCTTCCATACGACTCATGTTCGACCTTTCGGTCTCTTGTGTTCTGAGGTCATGTATGTACATGCTAGGCTCGTCAAGTTAACCCTAAGTGTTTTGCATGTGTAAAACTGTCTTACACCCGTTGTATGTGAATGTAAGGATCTATCACACCCGATCATCACGTGGTGCTTCGAAACGACGAACTTTAGATACGGTGCACAGTTAGGGGGAACACTTTCTTGAAATTATTATAAGGGATCATCTTATTTACTACCGCCGTTCTAAGTAAACAAGATGCATAAAACATAATAAACATCACATGCAATTATATAAAGTAGTGACATGATATGGCCAATATCATATAGCTCCTTCGATCTCCATCTTCGGGGCTCCATGATCATCATCGTCACCGGCACGACACCATGATCTCCATCATCATGATCTCCATCATCGTGCCTCCATGAAGTTGCTCGCCAACTATTACTTATACTACTATAGCTAACGGCTTAGCAATAAAGTAAAGTAATTACATGGTGTTAAATCATTGACACGCAGGTCATACAATAATTAAGACAACTCCTATGGCTCCTGCCGGTTGTCATACTCATCGACATGCAAGTCATGATTCCTATTACAAGAACATGATCTCATACATCACAATATATCATTCATCATTCATCACAACTTCTGGCCATATCACATCACATGACAATTGCTGCAAAAACAAGTTAGACGTCCTCTAATTGTTGTTGCATCTTTTACGTGGTTGCAATTGGATTCTAGCAAGAACGTTTTCTTACCTACGAATAACCACAACGTGATTTTGTCAACTTCTATTTACCCTTCATAAGGACCCTTTTCATCAAATCCGCTCCAACTAAAGTAGGAGAGACAGACACCCGCTAGCCACCTTATGCAACTAGTGCATGTCAGTCGCTGGAACCTGTCTCACGTAAGCATACGTGTAAGGTCGGTCCGGGCCGCTTCATCCCACAATACCGCTGAAGCAAGAAAAGACTAGTAGTGTCAAGAAAGTTGACAAGATCTACGCCCACAACAGATTTGTGTTCTACTCGTGCAATAGAGAACTACGCATAGACCTAGCTCATGATGCCACTGTTGGGGAACGTTGCATAAAATAAAAAAATTCTACGTTCACCAAGATCAATCTATGAGTTCATCTAGCAACGAGAGAGAGAGATGCATCTACATACCACTTGTAGATCGCGTGCGGAAGCGTTCAAGAGAACGGGGTTGAAGTAGTCGTTCTCGTCATGATCCTATCACCGGAGATCCTAGCGCCGAACAGACGGCACCTCCGCGTTCAACACACGTACGGTCAGCGTGACGTCTCCTCCGTCTTGATCCAGCAAGGGGGAAGGAGAGGTTGATGAAGATCCAGCAGCACGACGGTGTGGTGATGGATGCAGCAGGACTCCGGCAGGGCTTCGCCAAGCGACTGCGGGAGGAGGAAGAGGTGTAGCAGGGGGAGGGAGGCGCCAAGACTCAGGGGTGTGGCTGCCCTCCCCCCCCCTTTATATAGGCCCCCAGCAGGGGGCGTCGGCCCTGGAGATGGGAATCTCCCAAGGGGCGGCGGCCAGGGGGGTGGAGTGCCCCCCAAGGCAAGTGGTGCGCCCCCCACCCTAGGGTTTCCAACCCTAGGCGCAGTGGGGCCAAGGGGGGCGCACCAGCCCACTAGGGGTTGGTTCCCCTCCCACTTCAGCCCACTAGGGGCTGGTTCCCCTCCCACTTCAGCCCACGGGGCCCTCCGGGATAGGTGGCCCCACCCAGTGGACCCCCGGGACCCTTCCGGTGGTCCCGGTACAATACCGGGTGACCCCGAAACTTTCCCGATGGCCGAAACAGCACTTCCTATATATAATTCTTTACCTCCGGACCATTCTGGAACTCCTCGTGACGTCCGGGATCTCATCCGGGACTCCGAACAACATTCGGTTTGCTGCATACTCATATTCATACAACCCTAGCGTCATCGAACCTTAAGTGTGTAGACCCTACGGGTTCGGGAGACATGCAGACATGATCGAGACGGTTCTCCGGTCAATAACCAACAGCGGGATCTGGATACCCATGTTGGCTCCCACATACTCCTCGATGATCTCATCGGATGAACCACGATGTCGAGGATTCAAGCAATCTGTATATTATTCCCTTTGTCAGACGGTATGTTACTTGCCCGAGATTCGATCGTCGGTATACCAATACCTCGTTCAATCTCGTTGCCGGCAAGTCACCTTACTCATACCGTAATGCATGATCCCGTGACCAGACACTTGGTCACTTTGAGCTTATTATGATGATGCACTACCGAGTGGGCCCAGTGATACCTCTCCGTAATACGGAGTGACAAATCCCAGTCTCGATCCGTGTCAACCCAACAGACACTTTCGGAGATACCTGTAGTGCACCTTTATAGTCACCCGGTTACATTGTGACATTTGATACACCAAAAGCACTTCTACGGTATCCGGGAGTTACACGATCTCATGGTCTAAGGAAGAGATACTTGACATTGGAAAAGCTCTAGCAAAACGAACTACACGATCTTGTGCTATGCTTAGGATTGGGTCTTGTCCATCACATCATTCTCCTAATGATGTGATCCTGTTATCAACGACATCCAATGTCCATAGTCAGGAAACCATGACTATCTGTTGATCTACGAGCTAGTCAACTAGAGGCTCACTAGGGACATGTTGTGGTCTAAGTATTCACACGTGTATTACGATTTCCGGATAATACAATTATAGCATGAATAAAAGACAACTATCATGAACAAAGAAATATAATAATAATCGTTTTATTATTGCCTCTAGGGCATATTTCCAACACTTCGACCCCAGTCATTGTAATGTCAGTTCATCAAGCTATAGGCTCCCTCGATCGCACCCTCCAGGGCGATCACGGGGCCAACCCCAGCGCCCCGGCCGCCGCCCCCTTCCCCTTCTCCTCCACCTCGTCGTCCCCAGAGACATGCGCCGGCTACACCCGGGCGCCGCCGGTGATGGGGACGGCGGGGATCTAGACTACAGCCCCGCGATCTGGAGGGACCGGCAGTGCGAGATCTCCCATCGATTTTCATCTTTCCCGGCGGTTCGGTGCTGCTCCAACGGCTTCGTGGGGAGGGCGGATCGGGAGTGGATGTGGCCATGGTTGACTGGTCGACGACACCTCCGGTCAGATCTGATATGGCCGGTGCCACTGGCGGTGGTGGCCATCTCCTTCGTCGGAGGTGGTCGGCCTGAGGCTGGATGGTTAGATCTCGAGATCCGACATCTAGTTCCGTCTACGAGTCGGGAAGAAATAGTTGCCAGTGAAAACCGAACCGATGGCAGACGATGACGGCGTTATGCGTAGTTACCTTGATGAAGGCATCGCTGTGTAAGTACTGTCGACCCACTCGTGCTGCTCTGGGGGAAACCCTAGGATCTGGTCTTCCAAATCGGACGATGGCGGTACTGCGGTGTCGGTTTCTCTCTTGGGAGCATCATTTATGAAGTAGAGCTGGAAGACAGAGGCAGGAGGTGGAGCGGCTTCCTCTTGCACGGAACTTTTAGTGGAGATGTCAAGTGTTGTCTGGCCGACAGGTGCTATGTTGTGTCATGCCTGGTCGGCAGGTGCTACGCACGACAGATCTTTTAGAATCTTCGCGTCTGGACAGACGAGCGCAGGGTGGTGGCGTCATTGGGCACTGTGATGGCGTCGATGGATGGGCGGACTGGCAAGGATGATACAGATCTATCTCCTGAAGATAGTCAGTGGTTCGGTGATGATGACGGCGTCTAAAATGTGTGCATATGGTGTATGCTTTAGGTCGGCGACGGCACCGGTTTTAGATATGGATAGTAAGAGCACTCCACATTATCGAGTTTTGTATGTGTGAGTGGTGACTTCGGATGGCTTGATGTATGTTCTTGTTAGAACTATGTTGAATAATAAATAAAGATGATCATATGCATCGATTAATGCAGAGGCCCGAGGTCTTAACCTCCTTTTCCAAAAAAAACCAAGCTATAGGTTATAGCTGTGCGTACGTGTGCTACAGCGCTCCTCTTGCTTTGCTACCTTATTTGGAAGTGGTAGTTTTGTGTCCTAGATTGGCTGCGTATGGGGCGCACTCACACTCCCGGCAATGCAACGCTGTTGCATTTTCTCTTGTTCTTCGAAAGGGGTTGAAATGATTTTCACCGGTTTGGTCTACGCGTCGAGTCGTGTCGACCAAATCTCACAAGAGTGTAATGCATTCGTCAACGGCCGTGAACTATTGTCTAGGCGTGACATGCATGATAAAGTGATTTGTTTAATACTATGATGATTTTCCTGAAAAAAAATAATACTATGATGATTGGTGGATGTTCAAGTATCACGTCGCTTTTTCTCTTAGGAAGTAGCATACGTACAACTAACTTGTGTTCAAACGTGATGGGTCAGAGTATGAAATGTCTAGATCCGGCTGTGCTTGTGCACATCAAAGGTCAACGTACCCGATGTGATGTATAACCTAGTCTATTAGTCTACGGTTTGGCAAGAGCTCCTGCACCGCCTCCCTAGGGTTGTGGGGCACCATTTGGCATCATCATCGCGAGCCTGCGTGCTCTGATTCAGCCGGCTGTTGCTTGTAATCCGAAACTTGCTCCCCTCTCCTCGCTCGATCTTTTGAGGGTATTTATTGCGTTGTAAGACTTTATTCCCGTGTACACTGCCTGTTGTGGGCTTCATTCAGTTAAAGCCAGACGCTAGCATCTTTGTTCTAAAAAAATCTAGGCTATTAGTCCTATTTAACATTCTAGTGAAAACCGTCAAAGAGAAGGGAAGGACGTTGAAGAAAGCGGGACTACTAAAGGGGGAAGTGGAAGTATTGTTCGGGGCTGTGGGCGAGCGCGAGAGCCAGTGGAGTTGGGTCTCATGTAACATGTACTCTTTCTTTTACGGGTGCCATGTAACATGTACTCGCCAACATGAAGAGTACCATGTTGATGAGTACCATGTAACATGTACTCGCCAACATGAAGAGGCTTCTTTCCCCATCTTCTTCTTAATATATAGTTTGCACACCGGTGACATAGGACAACATTGTGAGGGGGGATATTTTAGGTCCCTAAAGTTTGAGAATATAAAAAACATCTGCACATCTTCTTTACTACTCCCTCCGTTCCTTGATATAAGGTGTATAGATTTTTGAGCAAAAATCCAAAATATAAGGTGCATTGCGTTGCACCACTCGTTTGGATAAATTTTTTTAGGAATTTGATTACATTTCCTTATATCAGGCAAGCTCCTCTATTTACCCATGTCAATTAGTCAGGTGTAATCTCGCCCAAAACTTGTGAAATTTTCCCTCCATGTGTGTTCTTTAATTTTCGTGCCAAAAATTATACACCGTATATTTAGGAATGGAGGGAGTATTATTAGAGGGAAGTTTTTGTGTCGTCGTGATACATAGCATAAATATCTCCTTTCTTGTATAAAATACATATTTCTTTTCTCAATGTTCTTTTCTCACAAACATCTTCTTAAATAATCTCCTTCCTAGATAACAAACATATCTCCTTCCCAAACCAAAAACATGTAAGAACCAAAATCTCCCGAGCCGGATTAGAGACAAGATTTACTGATGAACTGGTCCAAGCATCCTTTTCAGATTAGTATCTTTCTAAGTCGACGAAGATATCTGATGGTTTAACCAATTGCAGACGACTGGGTAAGCAGATAATGATGTCTAGGTTGAGAAACCATTCAGATGTGGCTTCAATTGACCGAGAAAGTGAGCATTTGGGTGTTTGCACTTTGCAGTGGGGATGTGCGTCTCAAGTAGGACAGAAAGAGTTCAGTTTGTAATTGGAAGAATGGTAGAGCTAGTAGCCATCCATGCGAAGTTGATTGTGTAGTGAATATGGTTTATAAATTTCAGTTTCAGAAATATTTCAGCACCTACCGGAATTACTGAATTTCAGTAATTCCGATTTGTATTTCGGCCAAAGGACTGAAATGCTCACTTGAAATTCAAAAAAATATTTGAAAATTTCAAAAAAAATGATTTCTTAAATTTATGTGTACAACTAAAATGACTCAAATATTTTTACCAAAAGGTAAATATTTCGGTGCCTACTGAAATTATTGAAATTCAGTGAAATTCATATTGAAATCTCACTCAAAGTGAAAACTAAGAAACTTGATCAGACGATTCCCTTGCGAGGCTAAAGATTTTGCCAACATTTTTTGTGAAGTGCATGTTACTGTACAGACAATGCTTACTACATTTCCATGTAAATATTCTACCGCTTATCATTGAAAAGCCAAGCAATTGTTGGATCCTTAAAGAAAGAAAAACTTACTGCATTTGCTGCTTGGCTTACATTAAACTATCACGCAACTACTTGCTGTTCTACATATGCTCAATCTCCAAGTCAACCATTAAAAAGAGAACTCTCATGTTCAACAACATGGCAAATTAAGTACTCCCTCTGTCCCATAATTAAGAGCGTTTTTGACACTATGTTGTGTCAAAAACGTACTCCCTCTGTCCGGAAATACTTGTCATCAAAATGGATGAAAATAGATGTATCTATAACTAAAATACATCTAGATACATCCATTTAAATGACAAGTATTTTTGGACGGAGGGAGTATATATTATGGGACTGTCAAGAGAAAGAGCAAGTTGTAAGTCAATAAGAATCAGGGTACTATCTTTAACGAATGACCAGTTAGACACGGCAATTGATGTCTAGTAAATTCAGAAACTAACTGGTTATGCAAACTAACCTATGCTTCATACCTCCTAATTAAGATCACCAAGTAAGTTGCCCTGACGTCCAGACATATGAGCTAGTCCGTCTTACGTTGTCGTGATAGGCGACAGTTTCATGTTCGGACATTCCATACATCCGTACTTGATGACCACTAAGACGCATATACTCATATAGTCCTATATGATATGGCTTTCAACTGTTAACCACAAGGTGGATGCAGCTGCCTGCTTAATTAACTGCTAATGTCAGCTTGCTACTCCCTCCGATCCTTTTTACTCTGCATATAAGAATTGTCTGAAGTCAAACTTTACGAAGTTTGACCATATTTATATGAAAAATTATTAACATCTACAATGCTAAATTTATACAATATAAAAATTAAAGTCATGACGCATCTAATGTTGTTGATTTCACATTCTGAATGTTGGTATTTTTTTCTAGAAACTTGATCAAAGTTTACGAGGTTTGACTTCAGACAAATCTTGTATGTGAACTAAAAAAGACCGGAGGGAGTACGAGCTAGCCGTACCAGGCCATGCTGAGTGGTGGAGAGCAAAAGTGAGGAAAGTTAGATGTTATGGTCAAAACTGAGCACAACCAAGAAAGGAGGGGCACAAAAATAGAAATTCCTTTTATATATGTATTTGAAATTTAGATCTTTCGGAATTTTGTTCAGACTTGGTCAAACTTAGAAGAAAATTGATTTGGAAAATCCTAGAACTTCAACTATTTTGGAACGTATGGAGCAGTAGTGAAGTATTGCTACATATGAGTCAATGAGCTGCAAATATGCCAGCCTAGAAGAGCATGAGTTTCAGAGGCCGCAGTTTGCTAGTGGTCATGTGGACCGGGATGAAGCGACATGCGAGCGACATGGGAAGTAGAGTGGAGCTTCTCACATGTAACGACAAGGTTTGATCTTCAATGACTCGCGGTCATGCAAATAATTAGTTAGGTAATATTGCCACTATGTGAAATACAAAAAATTTAATTAAGATACCTTTTGATACCCCGCACGTTGTTGCGGGAATGTTCAATGATATATTTCAATAAGATTTAATTGTATGGAATATGAATATTTGGAGTTATAATATGAGAGATAGAACTGAAAATACATATGATTTATTGCGTTTGATCATTGTATAGTTTCAAAATATTTATTAAATATAAATAGCATAATAGAATGAAAATTCTTATGAATGTTTGCATGCTGAGCTGGTTTTTTATCTTCTGCATATTGTATGCCCAGGTGTCATGTTTGCATATTGAGAGAAATATGTTAGTGGGGTCTCCATAACTAGCCTCCATAATTACATGGTAAGTATAGAAGCACTAAACAATCTAAAATATCAATAAAAAGAGCGTACCTTCCACAATCAATGATTCAGATTTAGTAATATATCGTCTTCGTCTAGTGTGGTACTAAGTCTGATGGTGTCTGAAAAAAGAGCTCTCATCATGCCATCTTTTGTATCTCATTACTATGCACATTGATTAAATCGAAGTCACCAAACTACATGTCATTTCCTGTTCCAGCCCTAACTATATTTTACTGTCTTAATAGTACCCTTATGAAAACTCACATGTATTGTGCAACTATCATAGATATGAGATCAAAATTTGACCCATCACATTCATTTCAACTCCACGATTATATATCTTCGCAAGACTAGCCTCTCCTCTCATGGATATACAACATCCTCTCCCTCTGTTCAATCTGCCTCAGCGACACGACAAGTCGTTACCTTTCAGTGGGATGCTCAATGCATTACGCTATCATCTCCTCATCTAATGATCAACACAATGCACTATCTAGAAATGAGAGGCTTCAGGAACTAACCTTTCCCTTATGTATCATACAATTTATAAGTACCCGCAACACCATGCTCAGTGAGACAAGATGTATGTACATGATATCAGTTTCAAGGAGACACACTGAAGATGAACATTGATACTGCTTTACATCAAGGCATGGAACAGTGGATGGAGATTTGTAAATGGAGATGTTGCGGCAGAAAGTCAAGGATCTTGAGTTGGCCATCTGAAGCACCTTCGTAGATGCGATTCAACCGCAAACAAATGACTGTCTAGAAAGCTTGCAAGCTAATGCAAATTGGGACGTGGTCAATCAACACCTACAAACAGACTTGACCTTGTTGGTGGAAGTACTGGAGAGCCATCAGAAAGAGTAAGGATAATAAGGAGTCTTCTATCGAGAAGCTTGCAACTTTATCTCTGTAAACTTTAGAATGTTGTTATCCTTTTGTCCACGGACTTGTAATAAACTAGAGGATATTCCGCGCGTTGCTGCGGAAAATGGTTGAGATATATTTTGATTATGTTTGTTTGTTTGGAATATGACTTTCCAATTGATAATATGGGAATAAAATCTAAAATACATATGCTTTATTTAATTTAATTATTGAAGGTGTCTTTTCCTGTGCATGCTTGCATCTTGAGCAGAACCTTTCACATGCATGTTCACATGTCTAGAGAAATAGATTAGTAGGATCACCTATTTAGTTATACTAGATAATACCCCGCGCGTTGCTATGGAATTAGTCGCAATACAAATTAGCAAGATTTGATTGTATGCAACATAAATATTAGGATTAGTAACATATGAATGAAAACTAAAAAGACATATTTTATATTATATTTGATTATTATAATAAAAGGAATAAAAATATCATAATCTAGTGGAGAAAAGATTCCCACTTGAGATAATTGGAAGTAGTGGGGATTGATGCCTGATGAGGGTACAGACCTGGGGTAGGGTCATGGGCCTGACCCATACGCCCTACCCAAGGTCACTACCCTAGAAGATAAGAAGTCCAAGAGGCAACAAAGAACCCCAGTCAAAGGTGTCGAGTGCAATCCACTCGACCAATCATATCACTCGGGTACCCCTCCTACCTGTTGTCACTCGACCATATAAGGAATCACTCGACCTACTGAAGACCGGGAGTCACTCAACACTGCAACGGTCGGACATTCACTCCGTAGTCTTTAAGGTCATTAATAGCACTTATGGCTGCCGTTATCAGTAATGCCCCTACTTTATGTACATTAAACCCCTTGTAATGGAGGATGGCTGGGGTCCTGGCGCACTCTATATAAGCCACCCCCCTCCTCTGAGACAAGGGTTCGCATCCCTGTAACACCACACACATATAATCCAGTCGACCGCCTCCGGGCACCGAGACGTAGGGCTATTACTTCCTCTGCGAAGGGCCTGAACTCGTAAATCTTGTGTGAGCTGAGATCTTGCCTCACCATACCTACCCCCCTTTCTACTGTCAGTCTTAGGACCACGACAGTTGGCGCCCACCATGGGGCCTGGTGTCTTAGCGACTTGTTGGTGAAGTTGCAATTTTTTCGATCCCCGTCATCATGGTTTCCGGCGGTGGATTTGCTGAAGGCCGCGAAATCTGTCTCAACGCGCTCGTTTTCATCGCCGACAACTCCGCCTGGCTTCAGGAAACTCTGAACCTTAGACTTGATCCCTATGCTGACAAGCTTTTTAGTATTTATGAAGTGTTTTTTAATCAAAAACATGAACATCATGGATGGTCTTTTGTCCTTGCATGGAAATTTGTACCACACGTGTGAAAGAACAAGTTGAGACCATTTTGAAAAAGCCTACGACAAAGAGAACTAGGATTTCCTCTTGAGTTGTCATAGAGCTAGATGTCTGTGTGACAAATGATGTGATTAGTTACCAGAGGTGGAGCGATGGGGGCGGCAGCAGGGTGCGGCGGGGGCGGCCGTGGAGCAGTAGAGGTGGAGCGGCAGGGGCAGCAGCAGGGTGCAGAAGACGTGGTGTGTCATGTGCTCTCGGAAGAGCAGTTTCTTTTTAGCCGAGGGAAGGGCATTTTTTTTACATCAAAGTACTCTTTTTTTGGATCAAAGAAGGGCTTGCCCCTTCCGATTTCCATTACTAAAAACCACTAAGTTCTACAAACCGAGTACAAACTGAAAAGAAAAGATCGAAACGAAACCATCACGACGCCATAACATCCCAGAAGGCCAACACATGCCAGCCAAACAGCGCAAACACCCAAACCAAGTTCACCAACTACGACAGAATTCGACCTACATCATTACAACAAAAGTAGCAAAGGAGCTGAAGGAGCCTAGCAGCAAGAACAGCAAACTTCAGGTCCACCACCACAAGAGATTCTTTCATTCCAGCCTCGCTATGTTGATTTTCCACCCTTGCTTGGCTGTGAACACCTCACTTGCTGCCCGTTCTAGCACCCTTGCTCCTAGCTCCAACATTTTTCTTGATGACTACTTTATCTGCAGAATGGACCAGTCAGTTAACCACCTGCACATCATTTTGACAATATAGAAAGGATCATTTATCCTTTTTTTCAAAAATAATTGCATTTCTGCTTTTCCAAATTGCCCAAAACAGGGCTGAAATTCCCACTAGAACCATTTTCTTGTCATCTTTATTAAATTTCCTAATCCAGTCCCCAAAACAGTCTTTTACATTTGATGGAACAGTTTTAAATCCACACACACATCTGACCAAGCTCCATAGCAATGAAGCAGCAGAACAAGAGAAAAACAGATGATCAATCGATTCATCTTTCCCACAAAGAACACAACCTTTTCCTCCTTTCCAACCTTTTTTTAACAGCACATCCCTAGTTAGAATACTTTTTTGTTAACTAACCATAAAAACACTTTCAGTTTCGCAGGTAACTTGGATTTCCATAGGTATTTCTGTGGGAATTTCACCCCTACAGCAACCAATTTCCTATATAAGGATCCCACAGAAAACTTGTGATCAGCAGTGAGGGTCCAGAGAATTTTGTCTGCCCCTCCCTGCATTTGAATTTCCTCACATCTCTTTTTGAAGCAGTTCCAAAGCCCTAGAGTCTCCCCATATAAGGTCCTTCTAAATTTAAACCCATGCCACCCTTTCTGTATGGCCTCTTCCACAGTAATATTGTGGTCAAAAATTATATCATATAGTCTAGGATAAGCCTCTCTCAAAGGTTTATCATCAACCCAGGAGTCTTCCCAGAACCTAGTGTTTCTCCCATCCCCCACCTTTTTCTTAACAAATTTGTAAAAGATCTCCTTAATTTTCAGCAGGTTGGCCCAAAATTGGGAGTCCCCAGGCCTCTTGCTCACTAGAGCCAAACATCCACCTTTTCTATATTTTTTATCCAATATATCCTGCCACATACCTTTTTCATTTTCCATTTTCCAAAACCATTTAGCAAGAAGTGCAATATTCATTATTTCAAGATTCAGTATCCCTAAAGCACCCATTTCTCTAGGTAAACAACATTCTTTCCAATTCACTAAGTGATATTTTTTGACATTCTCATCTTCTTGCCATACCAATCTGGATCTAAAAAATCTGCTTTCTTTATAATTCCTTTGGGCACAGCATAGAAGGACATCATGAATAGAGGTATATTAGTCAGGCATGCTTGCACCAAGGTGATTCTACCTGCAATGGAGCCCAGCAACTTCCCTTGCCAACATCCACATCTTTTTTCAATTTTGTCAGTTACACGATCCGAGTGTGTGTTCCTGATTCTGGTTTCTGACACAGGCATTCCCAAGTATTTAATTGGTAAACCCCCCATCTTACATGTCAGAATTTCTTGATAGATCATTTGTTTCTCTTTAGCCTTGCCAAATAACAACAGTTCACTTTTATGAAAATTGATTTTAAGCCCAGACATTTGCTCAAAAGTCCCTAGAATGAGTTTAAGATTTTTCACACTCTCCACCTCATCTTTGATCAAGAATATAGTATCATCAGCATATTGTAACATATTAATCCCTTTTTCTTATTTTTTTTATTTAGTACCCCCTTGACCAAATCATGCTTCAGGGCATTACTCATTAAAATGGCTAGGGCACCAGCAGCTATGTCAAACAGTAAAGGTGACATAGCATCTCCTTGCCTTAATCCTTTAAAAGTTTTAAAATATGGGCCAATTTCATCATTCACTTTAATTCCAACATGTCCCCCTCTCATAGTTTCCATTACCCAGTCACACCATTTATCAGGAAATCCTTTCATTTTCAGCATTTGAATCACAAAGGGCCATTTTATTTTATCATATGCCTTCTCAAAGTCTACTTTAAATATTAGTGCATATTCTTTATTCTTGTGAAAAGAATTCAGGGCCTCATGCAAAATTACTATCCCCTCCATTATGTATCTGCCCTTAATAAAGGCAGTTTGGGTTCTGGAGATCACAGGGGCCACACATTTAGCCAGCCTATTCATCAGTATTTTAGTAATGATTTTAAAACTAACATTTAGCAGGCAGATAGGTCTAAACTTCTGAATTTGTTTAGCATCATTGGTCTTTGGTATTAAAGTAATTATGCCATAATTAAGTCTGGCAATATTGATTTCTCCTTTTGCAAAACTAACCATTAGAGCTTTCAGATCCCATTTAACCACTTCCCAAAAGTCTTGATAGAAATCAGCAGGGAACCCATCAGGACCTGGGTTTTGTTTCTTTTCATCCCAAAGACAACCTGATGAATTTCAGTTAGGGAAAAAGGTGCCATAATTTCCTCTCTCTCTTGTGTACCAATTTTATCCATCTCCATCTCTCTCAATGAAATGCTAGATTCTTCAGGATGTCCAAATAATTCTTTATAAAATTTGGTAATATACTTCATTAACTTCTCATCCCCTTCTACAATCCCTTCCTCCTGTTCCAGGGAAACGATTCTATTTTTCCTTCTCCTCCCATTCACCTTAGCATGGTAATACCTGGTGTTTTTATCTCCATCTTTGATTTCTGAATCTTTATATCTTTGCAACCATTTCATTTCTTCTTGTAGCATCACTCTTTTCAATTGAGCTCTAAGCTCCTTCTGTTCATTTTTGTCCACAGCACTTAGCCCCATAATCTCACCTCTCTTGTCTAAATCATCAAGCTCCTTTATTATCTCCATTTTTATTTTTTGGTACCAAGCATCCATATTTCTATTCCATCCTTTAGCTTTCTTTCTCAGTTTTCTTAACCTTCATTGCCATCTATCCAAAATGTCCCCATAATATCTCTAAGAGATTACATTCAGAGGTGGACCACCTTGCATCACACAGTGGAAAATGTATTTGAGCATCAAGCAGTGTGTGCCTTCAAGGAAGACGTTAAGTACCGAGAGCTAGTCTTGAAATTCGGTCGGACTGGGGATATGACCCTGACTCGGATGATGGAAATAGCCACCCGGTACGCTAACGGAGAAGAAGAGGATCGACTCCACAGTGGCAAGGGTAAACCAATCAGCTAGGGCGCCGGCAGAGGTAATCGAAAACAGAAACAAAAGGCTGAACCTGCAGGTCCTAAGACTGACAGTAGAAAGGGGGTAGGTATGGTGAGGCAAGATCTTAGCTATGGTGAAGGTGTACACACAAGATTTACAAGTTCAGACCCTGACTCAGATGATGGAAATAGCCACCCGGTACGCTAACGGAGAAGAAGAGGATCGACTCCGCAGTGGCAAGGGTAAACCAGTCGGCCAGGACGCCGGCGGAGGTAATCGGAAACAGAAACAAAAGGCTGAACCTGCAGCGCCTGGTGAAATTGCAGCAGTAGTGCAAGGAAAGTTTAAAGGAAAACCTAAGGGGCCCTGGACCCCTAAGAAGGTGAAAGATCAAGCGGGAAATGATGTGTTGGATTTACCAGGTCACATTCATACGAAGAATGATGAAGAGGGTAATCTGGTTTATCCTAAACACACCACTCGACAATGCCGACTCCTGATCCAACAGTTCCAAGAGAAACAGCCCAGTGAGAAGGAAAAAGAGTCGGACAAAGACGAGGATGAAGAGGAAGACGATGGTTATCCCAAAGTCAATTCCACCTTGATGACTTTTGCTGATGTTGAGAGCAAGAGTCGATTGAAAATTATCAACAGAGAAGTGAATATGGTTGCTCCGGCAACAATGACCGCATACCTGAAATGGTCACAAACAGCCATCACATTCGACCAGTCTGATCACCTGGCGCGTATAGATACTCCTGGGTGGCAAGCGTTGGTGGTTGACCCAGTAGTCGAAGGCACTCAATTGACCAAAGTGCTAATGGATGGTGGTAGCGGCCTGAATATCCTTTATGCCGAGACCTTGAAGGGGATGGGCATTCTGATGTCCAAGCTTAGTGCAAGCAATATGAGCTTTCATGGCGTTATCCCTGGAAAGAAAGTCGGGTGTGAGCGCTTGTCTTTTCTAGATGCATATTCCAGGTATCATCAGATCCGACTATATGGTCCCGATGAAATAAAAACAGCTTTCATCACCCTATTCGGGTGCTTTTGCTATGTCACCATGCCATTTGGTCTCAAAAATGCCGGTGCCACATTCATGATGGAGTGCATTTGTTGCTTTGCTTAATGTTGAGCACATCATCATCATCATCCTCACCAAGTAAATCACCAAGAACGGCAGCTACCAGAACCCTCAAGTTCAACAACATGGTAAATTAACAAGTACTCCCTCCATTCCAAAATAGATAGCTCAACTTTGTACTAACTTTATACTTTGGAACAGAGGGAGTACGTAATAATAATTAGATGAGATGTCAAGAGAAAGAGAAAGCTCATGCTTAAGCTTACGGGAATCATGAGTAGTGGGCAAGTAGCTGCACACCCTCAACACTGAATCAGTCAGTGACGTTGAGATCACCAAGCAGGCTGCCCTAACATTCAGACATATGGAGCCAGCAGTCAGCACTACCATTTCCCTCTTTTGCTAATCTTTCGCTGTCGCGACAGGAGACACTGTCATGTCTGTATATTTGTACTCGATGACCAATGAGACGCATATACTCCTGTGTGATATGATATGGCTTTCATTCAGCTGTTAACCACCTGCTCGATGCAGCTTAACTGGCTGCTAATGGCGGTTTGCTACGAGCTAGCCGTACCAGGCCATGCCGAGCAAATCAAATGAGCATCATAGCTAAGTGGGAGAGAGAAAGGTTGCTTAAATCAATCTGCATGGATGCACCGTACGTCGCTATTGTGTAATCTTCGACCCTAATCATTGTAATGTCAGTTTAAGCCATAGTGGTGCATGCGTGTGCTATGGCGCTCTTCTTGCTTTGCTAAACTTGTATGTGTGCGCCCATCTGAGGACTAGAAGATTGGGGTGGTGGACAGCTTTTTTTCTTCGAAAAAAAGGTTACCCCCGGCCTCTGCATCAAGCGATGAGCATAGCCATGGTGTGGGGACAGCTGCTACCTGCAGCTAAGTTGGAGGAAAACTCATCAGCATGGTTTTTCTTTCTCACACACGGACTCTTGTTCGTGCTTCCAAATGTAATGCATTCGTCAACGGCTATCGAACGTTGCACTAGAGCTTAGACAGGCAACAACGAACGCATGATTTAGTTGCCTAGGCATGACATGCATGATAAAGTGCTTTGTTTAGTATGTTTGGTGGATATTATTGAAGTATCACGCCGCTTTTTCTCTCAGGAAGTAGCCTGCGTACAACTAACTTGTGTTCAAATGTGATGTGTCAGAGTGTGAAATGTCTAGATCCGGCTGTGCGTAACAAAGGTCAACGTACCCGATGTGATGTGTAACTTAGCCTATTAGTCCTTTTTTATTTAACATAGGGCAACATTGTAAACGGGGATATTTTAGGTCCCTAAAGTTTGAGAATATGAAAAACATCTGCACATCTTCTTTACTATTAAAGGGAAGTTTCCGCGTGTCGTCATGGTTAATACATCATCCCCGCATAAATATCTCCTTTCCTAGATAAAATGCACATCCCTTTTCTCAATGTTCTTCTCTCACAAACATCTTCTTCCTAAATAATCTCCTTCCTATATCACAAACATATCTCCTTCCCAAACCACAAACATCTTCTTCGCTTTGGTTGCTTCCTCCCTCATTGCTGCATTTACAAGGCAGGTGGATTTGTTTTTTTTTTTTTTTGCCCCTTCTTCAAGTGCCAGCCAAGAGGTTAGATTTTACAATGGGGAGGAAGAAGTCATGTTTATCTTGCCATCTTTCCTCTGGTCTTAATTTTTGCAAGGTAAGTACAATGTTCTATGCTTGTCACCGTTTAGAAACATCACTTATCCTATTGGCATAGCAGCACATTGTCTAGCATTCTGTTTGCTAGTAAGTAGTAATGGTTTTTACTCTTACTGCTGAGCCTAATCAGGGGCCGGAGTTACTGCACTGATGAATTAGTCCACACATCATTTTCAGGTCAATATCTTTCTTTATGGAGAAAGTTATCTGATGGCTTAACCAATTGTAGAGGACTGAATAAGCAGATAAGTTTGGCTTTGTCCATAAAGAGAACCATCCGAGTTTGGCCTTAATAGATTGAGCATTTGGGCGTTTGCAAAGGGAATGGGCATCTCAAGCAAGATACCAAGAGCTCAGTTTGTACGTTAGGGGGAATGATATATAGAACTAGCAGCCATCCATGACAAGTTGACACTACTAGGGAAAAGCCTATACACAGAGGTATAGCAGTAGCGCTGGTTAAAATAAAGCGCCACTGCTAATTTGTAGTAGCGCGTTCATGCAAAGCGGGCTATAGCTCAAACATTAGCAGTAGCGCATGTTCACAAACAAGCGCTACCACTATAATTCCCACGGCTTAGCCAGTAGGCTACACATAGTAGAAGCGATTCATATTGAACCGCGCTACCGCTACTTTCTTTGCAGCAGCGCGTTTTCTTCTAAACTCGCTACTGCTAAATGATATAAAATTAAATGAAAAGCAAATAGAAAGGTAATTGAAAATGAAAGAACTAGAATAAGATGAAAGGAAAAAAATAAAATACCACTGCAGTACCGCACTCTGCCGCCCGGGCGCCAGCATACTTCCCCGGTTCCCCCGCGTTCCATTTTGGACTCCGCACGTTTATACAACTGAAAATACACACCATTTTGGACGTCTTCGACAGTGAGCTCTCTGTCGGCTCCCAAAAAATCAAAAATAAGTGCCAAGGAAATGGTCCAACTAATCAAGCAGTGGCCTGCGCGACGGCGAGGTCAGAGGGCGACAGCGTGCCGTTGTGGTCGGCGTCGAGCTCGTCGAACTCCTCCATGAACTCGGCGATCTCCTCCTGGCTGATCTTCCCGAGCTCCTTGAGCTTGTACAGCACGAACTCCGCCGCCCCGACGCGCCGGTCGCCGTCCAGGTCGGCCGCCTCGAGGTCAGTGTTGGTCGTCCGCCGCGTCAGCACCCAACGCGCCAGCGCCCTCTGCCGCCGCTCCGCGTACAGCTCCGCCACGTACAGGAAGAAGAGCGCCACCACCACCGTGCTCACGGTGACCCACACCGCCGCGAACGCGCGCCCGGCCGACGACATGAAGCTCCGGTCGCCGTACCCGAGAGTGGTCACCGTCGCGCACACGCAGTACAGGGCGTCCACGGGCCGCATCCCCTCCCCCTTCCACAGCACCACCGTCCCCGACGCCACCGACGCCGCCAGCAGCGCCCCGGCCGCGTACAGCTTGTACCACGTCCTGTTCATCTCCATGGCGCGCAGCTCCCGCGCCGGGTGCTTGCCAAAGTTGGCGGCGTGGACCGCGCGGAAGACGAGCGACTCCTGCTTCTCGACCAGGTAGTCGGCGGACTTGCTGAGCGAGGTGCCCACCACGGCGACGCCGCCGAAGGCGAACGCGCTGGCCAGCAGCTTGCCGGTGTCGCTGGACGGGACGAGGTCGCCGTAGCCGACGGTGGTCATGGTCACCACGCAGAAGTAGAGCGCGTCGATAACGCGGCTGCCGCTGCGGTGCCCGGACATGTGGTCCATGAAGAGGTAGAAGACGGTGGTGCCGGCGACAACGTAGGCCAGGAGGAGCAGGCCCACCAGGCGGAAGCTCGGGCTCGGGCGGCCGCTCTCGAGCACTTTCTTGGGCGAAGCGGTCTGACTGGCGTTGCCGAGGGGAGTAGGAGGATGAAGCTCTTCCGACGCAGCAGCAGGGTCGGAGGAAGGCGCCGTACGGCAGCGCCGAAACCTCTTCACCCCGTCCGGCGGCTTCCGTCGGATGGCATCAGCTGGCTCGCCGCCGCCGCCGCCGCCGGGTAGCAGCGGTTGTTGAGCGCCATCGGCCGCCATTTTTGGCCGATGGGAGTAGCAGGAGCTAGCGATGCAGATATGTGCAGATCAGAGAGGAGAAATGCGAGCCACTTCTTGTTCTCGGTGACTCTTCCTCTGCTCCACGTGTGGAGTGTATCGCCGTACCGCGTGGCTGCCCTTGAGTTACATATTACTGCCCCTCTCTCCACCTGGAAAAAATCAGACAACAATTCTCCAATCTGGCATATCAACAAGGACAAAGACAATAAAACATTTCCAATTGTCAAAAGTTTCAAACATAAATTTCATTGCAATGTAAATATTAAGGTTCTGAACCATTATTAATTTGCTTGGTCTGCTTAATGAGTTCCATGCTTGACTGTTACGGCGACCGGCGTGTCGGGTCGGCGGAGTTCGTGTTGTACAAGCTCAAGGAGCTCAGGAAGATCAGGCTGGAGGAGATCTCGGAGTTCATGGAGGAGTTCGACATGCTCGACGCTGACCACAACGGCACGATGTCTCCCTTTGACCTCGCCATCGCGCAGCAGGCCACCAGCGCTTGATTAGTTGGACCATTTCCTTGGCATGTATTATTGGTTTTTCGGGAGCCCACAGAGAGCTCATTGTCGAAGACGTCCAAGTAAGTGGTGAAAAATGGTGTGTATTTTCAGGTGTACACATCTTCTATCATCTAAGGCTTTCAACATTTTTGCTACTTCCAGTTGCAAATTTATCACCCAGATAGCCAATAAACATCAAGAAAAAACAGAGTAGGCTTGGCTAGAAGAATAAGGCGGAGCAACTTCATGTTATTACAAGTGAAAATAAACATTGTTTAGAAAAATTCGGATAGAACCCACAAACTTTGTTTCAATAGAAGTACCATTGGTGGATGGCGGCCCTGACCTGGTGCGATGGCGCCTTGAGCCTTCGGATCAATTCTCCACCAAGTCGTTGTACACAGCCATCGCCCCATCCGCCGCCCCCCTCCCCCTATCGATGGTATGGTCCATCCGCCTGCCACTGAAGATCCGTATCTTCATGTGGCAATGGATTCGCGGTCGGATCCCGTCAGGGGTTGAGGTGCGTAAGCGAAATGGTCCGGGTACTGGCATCTGCCCGTTCTGTGGGGTTCCCGAAGACTCGAACCACATTTTCTTCTCGTGCGTCTCCGCCCAGTTCCTCTGGAGTTGTTTTTGCGAGGCGGTTGGTGAAGATTGGTGTCACACCAACTTCCCGGACTTATTTGGCGAACTCCAAATGTCCCCCGCGACCTCTCGCCACATTAGGTGGCTTGAGAATGGGGTCCTTGCCTGGACCCTATGAACTGTCCGCAATAAGCTAGCGATTCAGCGCACGCCTCTTCGCCGGTCTACTGACGCTCTTTTCAAACTCTCGGGTTTCTTGCAGCTTTGGCGGCCGCTTAGCCGCCCCCGGGACCGCGACGTCATCTCCGCCTTCATCGCCGACCTTCGATAGATGGCCGTCCGCCTATCGCCGCCGCCCCTGCCGCCACCTCCGGAGCCAGGCTAGGCGATTTCTTCGTCCGGCGTGTTCTGTTTGTTTTTTCTTTTCTGGGCTTGTTGAGTTGTGCCCTCAGCAGAACCTATGTACTTGTTTGTGAGACCTGGGTGTGTGCGTGTGTGTGGACTTGACTCTGTTTGTGTGCTCTCTGGCGGTTTGCTTTATTTATAAAGCGGGGCGAAAGCCTTTTTCGGTAATAGAAGTACCATTTTAAAACCAAATTCCGTGACCATGGAAATAATTTTTTTTATCTACATGTAATTCGGATAGAACCCACAGACTTTGTTAAGGGAAGCGGCTATTTTGCACCCGGGCTTAGATGAGCCCGGGGATAAACAATAAAATGCTTTAGATAGTAACAAATTCAAAAAAATATGTTCTTTTGTGAGCAACTTGCATCACAAAAGAAAATCATTTTTTACTTTTTTATTTTGTAGCAAATATGCACGTGTGTTGCAACGAGAGAAAAACTATTAGAGTATGCATGTGTGATAGATAAAAAAGAAGTTTGAATCAAATACCAGAATAAGATAGGACTTCTAAAATATCATTTTAGAAACTATGTTTGAGTGATGTCATGACGAGATAAGGGACTTTTAAAAGGTCATTTCAAAAACAAAAAATGTGATGGTCTAATCACCACTTGATTTCCTAAAGTGTCACAATGAAAAAAAAAGTCATTGAGCAGACTGCATTGATGGACCCTGAGCTAGATCGATAAATGAGTGTCTCGCCTTGACCTAGCGTAGCTGGCACCGGAATAAACGTAACTGTGTATGGAGGCAAAATAGAAATTTAGTCATTTTTATATGGCTTACAAAAACTAACCCATAGAAAGTTGTGTCAATTTTTGGGGCCTCAGCATTGTACAAGACACGAAAACCTTTTTTTTTACCCAATGCGAGGGACTAAATAAAATCATAAAATGACCTCTACAGATCCCCTAATAAAACATGTACGTAAGCGACAGTTTGTTATGTTAATTATTTATGGATCTGTTTCAATTTTTGTGAAAATATTCTAAAATTTTATGGACATTTCTAAAAAATTCCTGAATATTTTATGAATACTGAATCTTTTGTAAAAATCATGAACATTTTTTGTTTCATGAACATTTATTTGAAATCGTGATATTTTTTATAATATATGGACAATTTTTCAAAAAGCATGATCAGTTTATGATTTTCCGAATGTTTTTTGAATTCACAATCAGTTTATGATTTCTCAATGCCTGAATATGTTTTGAATACTGGATCTTTTAAAAAATCATGTTTTAAAATTTTCATGTTTTGAAATTTCATGTTTTAAAATTCCTGAACATGTTTTGAACATATTCTAAATTTGCATGTTTTAAAATTCCTAAATATGTTTTGAATACTGGATCTTTTAAAAAATCATGAAAATTATTTGAAAACATGTTTTTTATAATATGTGAACATTTTCTTGAAATCATGATCATTTTATGATTTTCCGAATTGTTTTTGAATTCACAAGCAGTTTATGATTTCTCAATATTTTTAGAAATTTTTTTGAAATTTCGTTCTTTTGAAAATCATGATTAATTTAAAGTAGAAAAAACTAAAACAAAAACAAAAAAGAAAAAAATGAAATAGAAAACAGGGCGCCATGACCTATAAATGAGCCAGCCCATTACCATGTGGGGAAGGAGCAGACGCGCTTGCGAGAGGGAAAAAGGAGAGAAAAGAGTAGGGAACCAGGATCAAACCCCGGCCTCCCCTGGCGAGCGAGAAGGTCATAGTCACTTCGCCGCTCATGTGCTCACGGTCATCATGGGCAGCAGTTTGTAAAAGACCTATAGAGCCCGGGCGCGATTTCGAGAAAGAAGAACAAATCATTTTTTCTTCACTTACAGGTGGCACAGTGAGTAATTTATGACAACTTTAGGGGCAATTATGGTAACCTACGACCAGAAGCGATATGCACTTTATTATTAGGGAAAGATTGTTCACCGGGTGTTGGGGATATAACTATTGGTATGACCCGCCCAGGAGGGGCCGTGTTATAGCTACAAGTATTCTTAAAGCCCAAGACCAAGGTTGAAGATGGTGGCTCAGTTAAGGGCCCAAGGCCCAGAGGCGACTTAAGGTCCGTAGTGATAAACCGACATATGTACTTGACTTGTGTTGTAAGGCAAGAATAGTTAAGAGGCCGAGCCGGACACTGTTTATGAGCCGGTCGGGACTCTGTGAGCCGCTGGGCGTCGACCTCTGTATATAAAGTGACGACCGGCGGCGGTTTAGGACAAGTAACATCAACTCGAGAGCTAGGTCAAGCTATTTGCTCCCTGGTAATCAAGGCATAAGCAATCCCACTCAAAACTGGATCATAGACTTTTACCTACACCGCGAGGGGCCGAACCAGTATAAACCTTGTGTCCTTTGTCCCGATTAAACCCTTTAAGCTTCCTAGTTGCGATGGCTCCACGACTAAGCCTTTCACGAGGACATCTGACGTGACAATTCCACGACAGTTGGCGCCCACCGTGGGGCCAGCGCACAGTGGATTTGAGTTCTTGAAGGGCGGCTTCTAAGGTCTCAAGGGATACGTTGTGGGCCGAATGACCAAGAGTCGTCGCGGTAAGCTCTACATTGACGAAGCAGGCTGGGGCCCAACACCGGCTCAATTGAGTATGGGTACCGGGTCCCCTTCCACGGAATCCACGTCTTCATCGGCAAGATCAGCGAGCCGGGCCCTGAGCCGGACATCTGCACCGACCTCGTCGAGACGGCTCAGCGTGCGAGACCTGACCGGGCTCTACCGGCTATGAAGTGTGCCTTCGTGGGATGCATCCACGGAGGACTTTCTGAAGGATCTGCATCTGGTGGTGAGACGGCCATCTGTTCTAATGGTGAGTCATCCACAGGTGAGACGGATTCGTTATATCAACTGCAAGACGGCGAGCTTGGGGGATGTTCCGACGGCAGCAGTATTATGGATCTCCTCGAGCTTCCAAGCAGGGTTGGGATCTTGATGGCTGGAACGCAACCTATCCAAGGCTCCACAGCTGCGGCAGCAATAACCTCCGGATCGGCAGCAGCTGGGGCAGGAGGCCATGTGCGCTCACCGGCTCAGGTGTTGATGGATCTCACGGATGAGATGACCGCTCTGTTAACCGCCATGGTCAACCCGGCGGATCAAGCTCAACACGATGCGGAAGTGGCATAGTTAAAACTAGACATAATACAGGCTAAGGACGATCTGGAAGTGGAAGATGTCCGGATGACCGCAGAGCGGGCGGCTCTGGAAGCTCAGGCTCAGCGGATTCAGGCGCAGACTTTCCGGCTCACGATGGATCAGAATGCATCCAATGAGGTCATGAGGACAAGATACCAGAAGACTCAGTCTCGGCTCTCTCTGGTTTATGATCCTCGAAACCTCTTTCATACACCCGGTGCAAGGCCCAGTAACCCACCAGAGATAGACCGGGTTGCGGCACCCGGGGCTGGAACGCTGGTTCAACCACAGGTGATGGGGCCTCCCCATATGAATACTACTTCACCCCAGTATGTACTAACACCATCGGGTCATTATTCCAACCCGCTAGAGAACATGATCGCTGCGGCGGCACGGCTGGCTGCTCTCCCGGGTAGAGGGTGACTCGCCGACGGCGGTTGAAACCCGCCGGATCAGAGAACTTCTTCAGACGGCTTTAGTGCAATAGGAGGCGTACTCGTATAGCCGGGACAGGATTCATTCAACCCCTCGTCCAAGCCGGAGCCCGAGTTATAGCAGGCACATGGACTCAGCGGCCGTTTCAAGCAATGCCCGGCGCCGTAACCAGCCAGACAGGCATGACCCGGCGCGCAATGGAGCCTTTAACTTGGTGAATCAGGTCAGAATACGTCAAGAGGTTGAACGGGCGGTTCAGCAGGCGGCTGAGCAGGCGGCTCAGCTGACGGCTTACCAACCTCTTTCGGTTTATCCGACGACTTCTATTGAGGCAGGCATGGCCATAAGGATTGGAGGTGTCCCCTGTCTGGTGTCGGCTCTGCGTAACGAGCGTTTGCCCAAGGATTTCAAAGGACCTAGGAAGGTGCCTAATTATACGGCCGACTTACAACCTGGGGCATGGATTGAAAGCTACGAGATGGCTATGGAGTTACTGGAGGTCAGTGACACTGCGATGGCCAAGTACTTCACCATGATGTTGGATGGGACTGCCCGCACTTGGTTGAAAGGGCTCCCACCTAATTCCATTGGGTCATGGGCAGAGCTAAAAGCTCGGTTCATTTAGAACTTCAAAGATACATGCAAGCAACCCATGTCAATTGTGGACTTGACTAGTTGCAAACAGGAGGAAGGTGAGTCCACGACCCATTGAGTGCGCGGGTCAAAGCCTTAATACATTCATTCGATAAGATGGATGCCGGCTCTGCAGTCTTAATGTTGGAGAAAAATTGTCGTTTCTTGCCTCTGAAGATGAAGCTTGGGCGGATCAAACGCGATTGTAATTATATGGGTACGCTGATGACGGCTCTGGTCAAGTACGCTGATTCCGATAGTACCAAGGATCCCGAGTCTGATATGAAAAGACAGGGAAGGGAAAGAAGAATGGCAACAACAAGGGCCCTCAGCATAACCCGGCAAATCAAGGGGGTAATAAACGTAAGGCTCACGGTAGTTTGGAGTTTGTGGCCAACACCAATGCGCGGGGCAGCAATCAACGATGTAAGGGGAGACCACCACCCCGCTCTGGCGGGTCAGGCCCCACGCTTGAGCAGTTACTGAACGAGCCATGTCCAAGGCATGACACTCAGCAGAAGTCGGCCACTCATCTATGGAAGGACTGCACGATCATGAAGGCTTTCAAGAATTCCAACATGTTCGACGGTAATAATGGGCAGGGCGGTGGCTCGGGTGGTGGCGGTTCTCACGGTCCGGGCGGCGGTTCAAATTCCATTTTTCAAGGTAATCAAGGCGGTTATAACCAGCAATCTGGCCAGGGTGGTCAGCAGCAGCAGGGTGGATACCAGAGCCATCCAAAGCAGCTGAATGGTGGACAGTATCATGTGTTTACCACCAGTTTGTGCAAACGAGACCAGAAGCTTCATAAGAGGGTTGTGAACGCTGTTGAGCCGGCATTTCCTCGTTATTTGAGATGGTCTGAACAACCTATTTTATGGAGTCGAGAGGATCACCCTCCCCGGGTTGACAATCCGGGTCACTTGGCTTTGGTGGTGGCGCCTCAGGTTGGTGGATATAAATTCACTAAAGTGCTCATGGATGAAGGCAGCAGCATCAACATCCTCTATTATGAGACCTTCCGTCGCATGGGGTTGACTGATAAAAACCTTAAGCAGTCTAACACTATTTTCCATGGCATGGTGCCTGGTAAGTCGGCGTATCCAGTTGGCAAGATCGAGCTGGAGGTAGCCTTTGGAGATGAATACGACTCCAGGGTTGAGAAATTGAATTTTGAGGTGGTTAAGATCAGAAGCCCGTATCATGCTCTGTTTGGGCAGGCGGCTTATGCCAAGTTCATGGCGCGACCGTGTTATGTGTACTTACAGCTCAAGATGCCGGGTCATAAGGGTACCATCATAGTGCATGGGATCTGAAAGATAGCCTTGGAATGCAAGGAAGGCGATGCAGCCTATGCTGAGTCAGTCTGTGCGGCAGAAGAGTTGAAATTCTATAAGGACAATGTTGACCCGACAAGCCCAGCCGCGGTCGGACACCGCTCAAGATCGCCGCGGCGTCCGGCGAGTGCCTCATCGCCGAGCTCCTCCTCGCCAACGGAGCCAAGCACGCCGGCTCCGACGCGCTCCACGTGGCCGCTGCGGCCGGACACGACGATGTCTTGAAGCTGCTTCTTGGAAAGCTCGCGTCTGCTTCTCCCGGCTCCTCCTCCTCCACTTCCTTCTCCGGCTCCTTCACATCCATCGACGCGGCGGGGAGGGAGGGCAAGACCCGTCTGCGGCTGGCGGCGGAGGGTGGCCGGCGGGAAGCGGTGAAGGCGCTCCTGGCGGCCGGCGCGAGGGCCGACGCGAGGTGCGGCACGGGCGGTGGCACCGCCCTCCACGCCGTGGCAAGGCGGGGCGACGAGGCTGTGGCCCGCCTGATCCTGGCGCACGGCATGGCCGGCACGGCCTCGGTGCGCGACGCGAAAGGGTAGACGGCCTACGAGACCGCGGCCGAGGAGGGCCACACGGGGCGGATCATGGACTTCCTAGGGCTTGGCGAGGCGATCCTGGCGGCCGCGCGCAAGGGTGAGGCCCGGGCCGTCCGTCGGGCCACGGACGGCGGCGCATCCGTGGAAGGGTGGGACGCGCACGAGTGGACGCCGCTGATGCGCGCCGCGTTCAAGGGGCGCGCCGACGCGGTGCGCGACCTCATCGAGCGGGGCGTCGACGTGGAGGCGTGCGACGCCGAGGGCTACATGGCACTACTAGGGAAAAGCCTATACACAGAATCTTACCAGTAGCGCTCCTCAAAATACCACACTACTGCTATTTAGCAGCAGCGCGTGTTAGCGAAACGCGCTGCTGACAGGAAAATAGCAGTAGCG
>NC_041387.1:10016590-10017324 GCF_002162155.2 Triticum dicoccoides
CACTATGTTGACCAGCGCTTCTGCTATAGAAGTTAGCAGTAGCGCGCTTATAGGAAAACCGCTACTGCTAAGATCAACCCACAAGTTTAGTCCCACCTCGCTCCATGAACAGGGTGTTTACCACCTTAAATATGTTATTTCTGAAACTACCACAACCAGTTTGTCTTCAGTGAACTCTATGTGTAAAATTTGTGGCTGCAATATGAGTCCTCTCCGGTTCCTACCGGAGAGCCGGAGAGGACTCATATTGACAATTCAGATTATACACAAAAAGATCATTGATGGCCAATGTACTTTTGCATTGACGTATTTTTTGTATGGTTACACTTAGCAGTAGCGGTTTATGTGCAAAGCGCTACTGCTATTCCGATTAGCTGTAGCACGTTTTGGCAAACGCGCTACAACTATCCCTACCTTATCCCCACGCGCACGACCGGCCCTCACTCACACTCTCACTCTTGCCCCCCGTGCCGATAACCGTCGTCGTGCGTCGCCGCCGCCGCCGCCTTCGTCCGTCCGCCGCCGAGGTACTCCCCTCCTTCCGTCCCTCCTCCCTCCTCCTGGCACATCCTCCCTCCGCCTGCGGCCGCCCCTTCCTCCTCCGACGCCACCCTCCTCCCTCCGCCTGCGGCCGCCCCTCCTTCCTCCTCCCACCGTCCTCGACCTCGCCGCCCCTAGCTACCTCTCCGTCGCCCCCCACCCCCCGCCACTAGTTAGTAATAGATTTAGTAGTT
>NC_041387.1:10017619-10034939 GCF_002162155.2 Triticum dicoccoides
AGTAGTTGTAGATGTTAATTTAGGGTTCATAGCTAGTACTAGATGTTGCTTAGTTAGTACTAGATTTTTAGTAGTAGTAGATGTTAATTACTAGTAGTTGTAGTTGAACTACTTTAGTTGTAGTTGAATTAGTTTAGTAAGTAAATTAATAAACTAGTTGAACTAGTTGAATTAATAGAACTAATGTATTTTTAGTAAGATAATTAATATAACTAGTTGAACTACTTTATTTTTAGAAAGAACTAGTTTTTTCTATTTATAGTAAGTTTATATTTAGTAAGAACTAGTTGAATTAATAAAACTAGTTGAACATGTCATATTTGTTGTTATTTTTCAGTTTAAGCAATTATTCGGGATGTATTAGTGATAACTTATATGGTTTCAGGTGACCACCGTCGTCCCCGTCACCGACCCCCTCCGACATCCCCGCCGTCGTCCCCGTCACCGACCCCCTCCGACATCCCCGCCGTCGTCCCAGTCATCGACCCCCTCTGACATCGAGGTGAGACCAACCAAATATCCTTGTATATCTTGTGTTGTTGCTCAAATAGGATATGTGGTTGCCCAAGTGGTCGTTCATGTTCAGTTTACATCTCTGAGTGGCCTATGTTTTGCCGGAGTGTTGATTAATTTCTGTTCCGGCAAATTTCAGGCGCTCGATATGTCCTTTTTTAGCAAAGGTCATGCCGGATTTTTTCGTGAATTCTGGCATGACTTGTGCTAGAATATGTACAAGTTTAATCTTTGAATTATGAACATAGGAAATGTCGTACTCGGACGACGACAGTCTCCCGGGGGAGTGTAGCTGGTGCCACGACGATCGAGGTATGTGCGACAGGTTCGTTGAGCTGGACGAAGATCGGCGCTTCAGCATTAAGCTCGAGGAGACCTTCGATTTTGAAACGGTACGCAACAATGACAAGTGTTTTTTTCGTAATTAAGCATGACTTCAACTATTTCAATGTCTAATTTTCATATTTTACAATTCGACTAGCTTATCCCATGCCATGCAAGTCTTGGAGAGGATGGGTTTTGAAGACCATGAAAATTTCAAAACAAAGAAAATACACCTAAGGACCCATCATGATATGGATTTTGAAGTAAATCTGTGCAATGCTCAGAGCGTAACCCGTTTTGGTTGCCAAAATTGGGAAGCACTTTGCAAAATGTATGGTTTTTATGAGGGTATGATTGTCACCATGGATCTTGGTGATCCTGACATCGAGCAAGACAATATGGATATTTGGGTCCTTGTTGATACGCTTCCGATTGTACCGCTATATGAGTTTCTCAAACATAGTTATTAACTAATTTATATTGTTTATTTCAAAATAGTTGATAGCTTATTTCCATTGACAGCTTATTTTGATTCTTCAAAGACTGTGCGGAAGATGGTAGATAAAACCCACTACACCGATGGCACCGAATTAACGTATAAGGAGAAAAATCATCTGATCGCATTTTGTACTCTTCTTCAGAATTACAATAACTATTATCGAACTCCTCCAAATTATGGTGAATACGTGCCACTAGTGCATGTGTTGAACCACGGTAACTTCTCTGGAGATACCCTGGTAAGATTTTTTACTATTACGACATCCGTGCATCTTTTGCATACTTCTAAAATTAGTACATCATTGCTAACTACAAAGTTATTATTATATTTTTCAACAGAAACTCCCGATGGATTGTGTGCCTCATCTGATGTCTCTGCATGGTCGCCTCTCAGTTATGAACATACTGCCAGGTAAATTTACGGAGCTCACCTGTGCATATCGGATTTCTAAAACCCGTGAACACATGTTCATCAAAAATGGAAGAAATGTATGGACATTCGCAAGGAGGTTCTTGGAAGTAACATTCAGCGAAAGGCAAGAATTGGAGACAGACTAATCTCCATTCTCCATAATGGAGAGTCAGGGGCTATCTTGTTTTTTGCTATTTTACCTTAGAAAATGTAGTAGGTCTTAATCGAATGTAATAGGTCATATGAGGTACAATATGTTTATTATGTGGTAATGTGTTAGAGTTGATAATGATGAGTACTTGTGATTACGACTAGTGACCAATTTGCTATGTGATGTCATTGATGAAAATGATGATCTTGAGGAGGTGTTATATGACAATGATGTATTATGATGATAAGTTGTTAATGATATGATGATGATGATGATGATATTATTATATCATTGGGTGAAAGAACCGCGGATTAGTTTCAAGTGGATGGACATCCACTTAAAACTAGTCCACGGTTCTTTCACCCCATGATGTAATAACTCATTATGATGTAAAAACAATCTCTAAATTCCTGTTGTATGAAAACTTGTGTAAAGGTGTATGAATACAACATGAAATAAAAAAGAAATAAAATACTAAATAATAGTAGTAGCGCGGGAAAGGAGAAGCGCTACTACTAATTGCCAGTAGCGCTGTTCTGAAGAAGCGCTACTACTAAGTCAATTTAGCAGTAGCGTGGATCAAGGCGCGCTATTGCTAAGCATTAGCTGTAGCGCCTTATCAGTAGCGCTCCTGCCCGCGCTACTGATAGGCCTAAAACCCGCACTACTGCTAGGATTTTCCCTAGTAGTGTGGCGCTGCACTGCGCCGCCGAGGCGGGGCGCTCGGACGTGGTGGACATCCTCCTAAAGGCCGGGGCCAACGCTAGGGCAGCGACGGTGAAGGAGAGAACGGCCGCGGCATCCGCAGCGATGACAGGCAAGGCCAAGGTGGTGCGGCTGCTGGAGAAGGTTGGCGGGGTCGGGCGGAAGGGTGACAGCAAGAAGGCGTCGCCGGCGGTGGCGAAGGGCGGGAGCATGGACAGGCGGCAAAGGGGGAGGAAGGGGAGCAGCGGCGCCATACGGTTCGGTGGCGGGAAGGAGGGGTTCGAAGCCGCCACGGTCATCGTCGGGTGGTCCCACTAGCGGTTGATAAACTTTGGGGGTTTTGGTTGAAAAAAATGAAATGGCCCGTCCAGAGAAAATGCATGGGAAGTTCTGATTAGGCAGGTGAGATGGTGATTTTTAATTTGTTTTTCAAGGAAGCGATATGTTTTTACCGTGGTACTCTAGTGTAATGTACACACTTTGTATAAATGGAATTGTTCAAAGGTTTCATTGCTCTCATGTTGCAATAAGATGATGCATTTCTTTAGCTGTACTTTGGATAACTCTGGTTTTGGATCATGTTTTTCTACTTTGTTTTCTGCTAATGGAACTGAGAGGGTTTTACATCCCTGATTCCTCTAAAAAATTAAGATGGTGGCATAGGTTGAGGTTAAGAGGCTTGCACTGACGGTTCTATTTCACCAGATTTGTGCTATTTTTAAGCAACAATACAAACACCGGAAATGAAATCCCACGACCGGTCGAGCAGTGACGGAGCTTGATGGAGAATGCCAGCAAGAAGGGAGGTGGGAAAAACAGAGTTGAGGGGATCAAGGAGACAATTTGTACATATAACTTGGACAGTATTTGATTTTCAAAATTGACAATTTAGGAGATATGTAAGTGCATCTAGACGAGGCCCGAGGAGGAGATGGCCGTCCGGCTTGCGCTCCGCCAGGCCCGGGAAGAGGCCTGTGGACGGCTGCGCTCGGACTCCATCCGTCATGAATCCATTGCTTCCTCCCAAATGGGGCATGGATCCGGCGCTAGGCCGGCCATAGCTGCCTCGCCGGAGGTCGTGCAGTCCGTCTGGTGTCCGAACGCGCAACCCCTTCGGTGGCGCGCCAAGCATTGGGACGCACCATCGGAACGCGCAACCCCTTCACTGCTGAACCATGTCACTGTGCGGCCTGACTCAGGAAACGTGCTTTGGACGCTATGGTGCGATTATATCGGGTCGGGTCGGGCCGGTCGGGAAAAGCTGCGAAGACCGATTCAGCATAGAAAAAAAATAGAGGAAAACCCGTCGATGTGGCATGCTAGCTAGACTCGATAATTGGGACCTGCCAGTCAGAACACTCACGAAATTTTAAATATGGTAAATTGTGGTATTGTTTTTTACTAAGTGAGGTAAAATGAATGAAACCTCGTTAAATGGGGTAATTACTGTAAAATATGTCAGAATAGGGGGTAAAAAATAGGAACACTCTTTTTTATTCGAATCAATCTATTTAATACATTTATTCAGCAGGCTAATATGAAGCGGGGCGAAAGCCTTTTTCGGTAATAGAAGTACCATTTTAAAACCAAATTCCGTGACCATGGAAATAATTTTTTTTATCTACATGTAATTCGGATAGAACCCACAGACTTTGTTAAGGGAAGCGGCTATTCTGCACCCGGGCTTAGATGAGCCCGGGGATAAACAATAAAATGTTTTAGATAGTAACAAATTCAAAAAAATATGTTCTTTTGTGAGCAACTTGCATCACGAAAGAAAATCATTTTTTACTTTTTTATTTTGTAGAAAATATGCACGTGTGTTGCAACGAGAGAAAAACTATTAGAGTATGCATGTGTGATAGATAAAAAAGAAGTTTGAATCAAATGCCAGAATAAGATAGGACTTCTAAAATATCATTTTAGAAACTATGTTTGAGTGATGTCATGACGAGATAAGGGACTTTTAAAAGGTCATTTCAAAAACAAAAAATGTGATGGTCTAATCACCACTTGATTTCCTAAAGTGTCACAATGAAAAAAAAAGTCATTGAGCAGACTGCATTGATGGACCCTGAGCTAGATCGATAAATGAGTGTCTCGCCTTGACCTAGCGTAGCTGGCACCGGAATAAATGTAACTGTGTATGGAGGCAAAATAGAAATTTAGTCATTTTTATATGGCTTACAAAAACTAACCCATAGAAAGTTGTGTCAATTTTTGGGGCCTCAGCATTGTACAAGACACGAAAACCTTTTTTTTACCCAAAGCGAGGGACTAAATAAAATCATAAGATGACCTCTATAGATCCCCTAATAAAACATGCACGTAAGCGACAGTTTGTTATGTTAATTATTTATGGATCTGTTTCAATTTTTGTGAAAATATTCTAAAATTTTATGGACATTTCTAAAAAATTCCTGAATATTTTATGAATACTGGATCTTTTATAAAAATCATGAACATTTTTTGTTTCATGAACATTTATTTGAAATCGTGATATTTTTTATAATATATGAACAATTTTTCAAAAATCATGATCAGTTTATGATTTTCCGAATGTTTTTTGAATTCACAATCAGTTTATGATTTCTCAATGCCTGAATATGTTTTGAATACTGGATCTTTTAAAAAATCATGTTTTGAAATTTTCATGTTTTGAAATTTCATGTTTTAAAATTCCTGAACATGTTTTGAACATATTCTAAATTTTCATGTTTTAAAATTACTGAATATGTTTTGAATACTGGATCTTTTAAAAAATCATGAAAATTATTAGAAAACATGTTTTTTATAATATGTGAACATTTTCTTGAAATCATGATCATTTTATGATTTTTCGAATTGTTTTTGAATTCACAAGCAGTTTATGATTTCTCAATATTTTTAGAATTGTTTTTTTAAATTTCGTTCTTTTGAAAATCATGATTAATTTAAAGTAGAAATAACTAAAACAAAAAGAAAAAAGAAAAAAATGAAATAGAAAACAGGGCGCCATGACCTATAAATGAGCCGGCCCATTACCATGTGGGGAAGGAGCAGACGCGCTTGCAAGAGGGGAAAAGGAGAGAAAAGAGTAGGGAACCAGGATCAAACCCCAGCCTCCCCTGACGACCGAGAAGGTCATAATCACTTCGCCGCTCATGTGCTCATGGTCATTATGGGCAGCAGTTTGTAAAAGACCTATAGAGCGCGGGCGCGATTTCGAGAAAGAAGAACAAATCATTTTTTCTTCACTTACAGGTGGCACAGTGAGTAATTTATGACAACTTTAGGGGCAATTATGGTGACGTACGACCAGAAGCGATATGCACTTTATTATTAGGGAAAGATTGTTCATCGGGTGTTGGGGATATAACTATTGGTATGACCCGCCCAGGAGGGGCCGGGTTATAGCTACAAGTATTCTTAAAGCCCAAGACCAAGGTTGAAGATGGTGGCTCAGTTAAGGGCCCAAGGCCCAGAGGCGACTTAAGGCCCGTAGTGATAAACCGACATATGTACTTGACTTGTGTTGTAAGGCAAGAATAGTTAAGAGGCTGAACCGGACACTGTTTATGAGCCGGTCGGGACTCTATGAGCCGCAGGGCGTCGACCTCTGTATATAAAGTGACGACCGGCTGCGGTTTAGGACAAGTAACATCAACTCGAGAGCTAGGTCAAGCGATTTGCTCCCTGGTAATCGAGACATAAGCAATCCCACTCAAAACTGGATCGTAGACTTTTACCTTCACCGCGAGGGGCCGAACCAGTATAAACCTCGTGTCCTTTGTCCCGATTAACCCCTTTAAGCTTCCTAGTTGCGATGGCTCCACGACTAAGTCCTTTCACGAGGACATCTGACGTGACAATTCCACGACAGTTGGCGCCCACTGTGGGGCCAGCGCACAGTGGATTTGAGTTCTTGAAGGGCAGCTTCGAAGGGCTCAAGGGATACGCTATGGGTCGGATGACCAAGAGTCATCGCGGTAAGCTCTACATTGACGAAGCAGGCCGGAGCCCCAACACCGCCTCAATTGAGTACGGGTACCGGGTCCCCTTCGGCGCATTCCACGTCTTCATCGGCAAGATCAGCGAGCCGGGCCCTGAGCCGGACATCTGCACCGACCTCGTCGAGACGGCTCAGCGTGCGAGACCCGCCCGGGCTCTGCCGGCTATGAAGTGTGCCTTCGTGGGATGCATCCACGGAGGACTTTCTGAAGGATCTGCATCTGGTGGTGAGACAGCGATCTGTTCTGATGGTGAGTCGTCCACAGGTGAGACGGATTCGTTATATCAACTGCAAGACGGCGAGCTTGGGGGATGTTCCGACGGCAGCAGTATTCTGGATCTTCTCGAGCCGCCAAGCAGGGTTGGGATCTTCATGGCTGGAACGCAACCTATCCAAGGCTCCACAGCTGCGGCAGCAATAACCTCCGGGTCGGCAGCAGCTGGGGCAGGAGGCCATGTGCGCTCACCGGCTCAGGTGCTGATGGATCTCACGGATAAGATGACCGCTCTGTTAACCGCCATGGTCAACCCGGCGGATCAAGCTCAACACGATGCGGAAGTGGCACAGTTAAAACTAGACATAATACAGGCTAAGGACGATCTAGAAGTGGAAGATGTCCAGATGACCGCAGAGCGGGCGGCTCTGGAAGCTCGGGCTCAGCGGATTCAGGCGCAGACTTTCCGGCTCACGATGGATCAGAACGCATCCAATGAGGTCATGAGGAGAAGATACCAGAAGACTTAGTCTCGGCTCCCTCCGGTTTATGATCCTCGAAACCTCTTTCATACACCCGGTGCAAGGCCCAGTAACCCACCGGAGATAGACCGGGTTGCGGCACCCGGGGCTGGAACGCTGGTTCAACCACAGGTGATGGGGCCTCCACATATGAATACTACTTCACCCCAGTATGTACCAACACCATCGGGTCATTATTCCAACCCGCTAGAGAACATGATCGTTGCGGCGGCATGGCTGGCGGCTCTCCCGGTGGAGGGTGACTCGCCGATGGCGGTTGAAACCCGCAGGATCAGAGAACTTCTTCAGACGGCTTTAGTGCAATAGGAGGCGTACTCGTATAGCCGGTACAAGATTCATTCAACCCCTCGTCCAAGCCGGAGCCTGAGTTATAGCAGGCACATGGACTCAGCGGCCGTTTCAAGCAACGCCCGGCGTCGTAACCAGCCAGACAGGCATGACCCGGCGCGCAATGGAGCCTTTAACTTGGTGAATCAGGTCAGAATACGTCAAGAGGCTGAATGGGCGGTTCAGCAGGCGGCTGAGCAGGCGGCTCAGCTGACGGCTTACCAACCTCTTTCGGTTTATCCGACGACTTCTATTGAGGCAGGCATGGCCACCAGGATTGGAGGTGTCCCCTGTCTGGTGTCGGCTCTGCGTAACGAGCATTTGCCCAAGGATTTCAAAGGACCTAGGAAGGTGCCTAATTATACGGCCGACTTACAGCCTGGGGCATGGATTGAAAGCTACGGGATGGCTATCGAGTTACTAGAGGTCAGTGACACTGCGATGGCCAAGTACTTCACCATGATGTTGGATGGGACGGCCCGCACTTGGTTGAAAGGGCTCCCACCTAATTCCATTTGGTCATGGGCAGAGCTAAAAGCCCGGTTCATTCAGAACTTCAAAGATACATGCAAGCAACCCATGTCAATTGTGGACTTGACTAGTTGCAAACAGGAGGAAGGTGAGTCCATGACCCATTGAGTGCGCGGGTCAAAGCCATAATACATTCGTCCGATAAGATGGATGCCGGCTCTGCAGTCTTAATGTTGGAGAAAAAATATCGTTTCTTGCCTCTGAAGATGAAGCTTGGGCGGATCAAACGCGATTGTAATGATATGGGTACGTTGATGGCGGCTCTGGTCAAGTACGCTGATTCCGATAGTACCAAGGATCCCGAGTCTGATATGAAAAGACAGGGAAGGGAAAGAAGAATGGCAACAACAAGGGCCCTCAGCATAACCCGGCAAATCAAGGGGGTAATAAACGTAAGGCTCACGGTAGTTTGGAGTTTGTGGCCAACACCAATGCGCAGGGCAGCAATCAACGATGTAAGGGGAGACCACCACCCCGCTCTGGCGGGTCAGGCCCCACGCTTGAGCAGTTACTGAACGAGCCATGTCCAAGGCATGACACTCAGCAGAAGTCGGCCACTCATCTATGGAAGGACTGCACGATCATGAAGGCTTTCAAGAATTCCAACATGTTCGACGGTAATAATGGGCAGGGCGGTGGCTCGGGTGGTGGCGGTTCTCACGGCCCGGGCGGCGGTTCAAATTCCATTTTTCAAGGTAATCAAGGCGGTTATAACCAGCAATCTGGCCAGGGTGGTCAGCAGCAGCAGGGTGGATACCAGAGCCATCCAAAGCAGCTGAATGGTGGACAGTATCATGTGTTTACCACCAGTTTGTGCAAACGAGACCAGAAGCTTCATAAGAGGGTTGTGAACGCTGTTGAGCCGGCATTTCCTCGTTATTTGAGATGGTCTGAACAACCTATTTTATGGAGTCGAGAGGATCACCCTCCCCGGGTTGACAATCCGGATCACTTGGCTTTGGTGGTGGCGCCTCAGGTTGGTGGATATAAATTCACTAAAGTGCTCATGGATGGAGGCAGCAGCATCAACATCCTCTATTATGAGACCTTCCGTCGCATGGGGTTGACTGATAAAAACCTTAAGCAGTTTAACACTATTTTCCATGGCATGGTGCCTGGTAAGTCGGCGTATCCAGTTGGCAAGATCGAGATGGAGGTAGCCTTTAGAGATGAATATGACTCTAGGGCTGAGAAATTGACTTTTGAGGTGGTTAAGGTCAGAAGCCCGTATCATGCTCTGTTTGGGCAGCCGGCTTATGCCAAGTTCATGGCGCGACCGTGTTATGTGTACTTACAGCTCAAGATGCCGGGTCATAAGGGTACCATCATAGTGCATGGGATCCGGAAGATAGCCTTGGAATGCGAGGAAGGCGACGTAGCCTATGCTGAGTCGGTCTGTGCGGCAGAAGAGTTGAAATTCTATAAGGACAATGTTGACCCGACCAAGTGTGTTTTTGGCATGCCTGTAGGCAAGCTTTTGGGTTTTCTGGTTTCCAACAGCGGGATCGAGGCTAACCCGGAGAAGATCAAGGCAATCACCTCTCTGGCTAAGCCGGCGTGCATCAATGATGTCTAGTGTCTGGCGGGTCAAATTGCTGCTTTAAGCCGGTTCATAAGCCGGTTAGGTGAGAAGGCCATACCACTGTATCAGATGATGAAGAAGACAGACGATTTCGTGTGGAGCGATGCTGCCAATGCCGCCTTTGAAGACTTGAAGAGACAACTAGCTGAGCCTCCGGTTCTTGTTGCTCCCAAGGATAAGGAGCCTTTGTTATTATATGTGGCTGCTAATGCACGTGTTGTCAGTGTGGCCATCGTCGTGGTGCGCAAGGATGCTGGCAAGGAGCATCCGGTCCAGCGGCCGGTTTACTACATTAGTGAGGTACTTATTGAGTCCAAACAACGGTATCCACATTGGCAGAAGCTCGTTTATGGGGTGTTCATGGCAAGCCGGAAGCTTAAGCAATATTTCCTGGGTCACCCTATTACTGTGGTTAGTTCCGCTCCTTTGGGAGATATCATTCAAAACAGAGAAGCCACAGGACGAGTCGCCAAGTGGGCTATTGAACTTGGACCTCATGGTTTAAAATATGTGCCACGCACTGCTATCAAGTGTCAAGCACTGGTGGACTTCATCAACGATTGGACAGAGCGGAAGATGCCTGAAGAGAAGCCGGATAACACATATTGGACCATTCACTTTGATGGGTCCAGGCAATTGGAGGGCTCGGGGGCTGGAGTCGTTTTAGCTTCCCCCCGAGGTGACAAATTTTGTTATGTGCTATGGTTGATGTTTCCCTATACTAACAATGCAGATGAGTATGAGGCCTTGCTCCATGGTCTCGGGATGGCTAAGGAGATGAACTTAAGCCGGGTAAGGTGCTTTGTTTGGTGGCTCAACAAGTATCAGGCAAGTGGAATTCTAAGGATCCTCTCAAGGTGGCTTATCGTTGTGAGGTTGATGCTATATCTGGGCATTTCAAGGGTTACCAGGTGGAGCACATCGACCATAGAAAGAACGAGGCGGCCGATGCCTTAAGCCGGCTGGGGTCTCAGCGTAAGTCGGTGCCGCCTAATACTTTCTTGGATTTTCTGCATAACCCTTCTGTCACGTTGCCTACAGAGGAAGATTTGGTTGTTCCTGACCCAGAAGCATAATTGGTGGCGGCTATTCACGTCATCCCAGATTGGACAGTGCCGTATTTGGCTTACATGACCTGGGGCGAGTTGCCTGAGGACGAAACCTTGGCCAGGCAGATAAGCCAGCGGTCTAAGTCAATGATAATTGCCAACGGCGAGTTACATCATCGCAGTGTTACAGGGGCGTTTCAGCGTTGTGTCTCTCCTGAAGAAGGCCAATAAATTCTACGTGAGATTCATGAAGGGGATTATGGACATCATGCCGGGTCAAAATCCCTTGTGGCTAAGGCATCCTGTCATGGATTTTATTGGCTAGCGGCTCATGCTGATGCAGAGGACCTGGTCAGTAAATGTGATGGCTGTCAAAAGTTCTCAAGACGTGCTCATGTGCCGGCTCAAGAGTTGAGGATGATTCCAATTACTTGGCCGTTTGCAGTCTGGGGGCTTGACATGGTTGGGCCTTTCAAAAGGTCCAAAGATAAAAGGACCCACCTTTTGGTGGCGGTTGACAAGTGGGTTGAGGCAGAGCCAGTTAGTAAGTGTGATGCGGCCATGGCGGTTCAATTCATGAAGAAGGTGATATTTCGCTTTGGTTTTCCACACAGCATTATAACTGACAATGGTACTAATCTGTCTAAAGGCGCCATGGAAGATTTTTGTCAACATGAGCATATTCGGTTGGATGTTTCATCAGTAGCTCACCCTCAGCCCAATGGTCAAGCTGAGCGAGCCAATCAGGAAATCTTGAAAGGCATCAAGCCTCGGCTTTTAGTCCCCTTACAACGGAAGCCGGGTTGTTGGGTTGAGGAGTTACCCTCTGTGTTATGGAGCATCAATACTACTCCTAACATATCTATGGGTTATACGCCTTTCTTCATGGTTTATGGAGCTGAGGCGGTTCTCCCAAGTGACATCCGTCATGACTTGCCCCGTGTGGCGGCTTATGTTGAGGCATACAATGAACAGGCGCGTCAGGAGGCCCTGGATCTGTTAGATGAAAAGCGTGACTTGGCAGCAGCTCGCTTGGTGATTTACCAACAGGACCCGCGCCGCTATCACAGCCGCCGGGTTAAGTCCAGAATCTTTTAGGAAGGTGACTTGGTGCTCCGGCTCATCCAGGATCAAACTAATTCACACAAGTTATCCCCACCTTGGGAAGGTCCCTTTGTGGCCAGCAAGAACTTGAACAACGGGTCATACTACCTTATCGATGTTCAAGAGCACAAAGACTCACGTAAGTCAGAGGAGGAGACCCGCCGGTCGTGGAATATCGCTCATCTACGGCCTTACTACACTTGAGCCACCGGCTCTCATGATGTACATATTTTGACGATGTATATATTATGATAAATAATAAAGCAGGACCTCTGTCCTTTTTCCTCCTCAAAGGTAACACTACTAGGGAAAAGCCTATACACAGAATCTTAGCAGCAGCGCGGCTCAAAAAGGAGCGCTGCTGCTAATTAGTAGTAGCACGTGTGCGGGGAACACGCTGCTGATAAGTTTTTAGCAGTATCGTGCTCGGTGTAAACCGTGCTGCTACAAATATCGACCGGCAGTGTTCACCTAACTCCATTTAGCAGTAGCGCGATGGCGTGAACCGCGCTACTGCTACGGATGTAGTAGTAGCGCGCTTTTTCTGAGATCGCTGCTGCTAAATTTCAAATTGGCACACTTTTTTGTCCCTATTAGCAGTAGCGCCGTCGCCCAAAGCGCGCTGCTGCTAAGGAATTAGCAGCAGCGCGTTTTAGCTCCCGCGCTCCTGCTAACCCGCACCAACCCACCACCTTTCCCCACCCGTCCCTCCCCTCCCCCTCCTATCTTCCCTTCCCCCTACCTCCCCCACATGCTCCCACTCTCACTCCTCTTCTTCCTCAATACTTCTCCCCCATTACTCTCTCTCTCTTCTATCCACCTTTCTCTCTCTTCATTACTCCTACCTAACTGCACCACCTTCATTAATGCATCTCCTTTCTCTTTTTCCTTTCCCCTCCACTAGTTGAAGTTGTCTCCTCCCAAATTAGGTAGCTAGGTAGATGTAGGATTTAGTTAAGTGACCTATTTGCCCCCTAACTAGATCTATCTTTGTCAAGAAGAGCTTTGTGCACTTTTGATCTCCCTACAACATCATCTCCACCGTGTGCTCGATCTCGATCGAGATAGAGGTGATGAAAATTTCATGCTTTTGCAAAATGGAAATATGTTTATGTGTGTGTGATATGTTTGTGGAAATTGTGTGTGTGGCATGAGTTGACGCCAAATTGTGCTTTTGAGTTGCCTATGTTTTGCCGAAATGTCAATTTATTTCCGTTTCGGCGAATTCCGGGCAAACTCTAGATCCATATATGTCCTATTTTTAGGGAAGGTCATGCCAAATTTTTGTATGACTTTGATGCATGCATGCATTTTTATAATCAATTTGTTTATTATTATCGTGCAGAGTTGACGATGGTCAGTGGAACGATGGTGGGCAGGTGGTTGCGGTCGGCGGTGCAGGACATGAAAGAAAATAACTGGACAGAGGTTTTATGTCCGTGTCGAAAATGCAAAGGAATAGTTTGGCTTGACCCCCATGACGATGGTCGTGTCGAAGCGCACCTGCTCATGACTGGTTTCATGGATGGCTATACTCGGTGGATAATTGAAGATGAGGATGACGATGTTGAGGATGCCGACGGGGCAGGCAATGATGACACGGGGCAAGATGAAGAGATGATCGATAATGGCGGCGAAGAAGGGGGCAGACATGGCGGAGGAGAAGGGGCCAGACATGGCGACGGAGAGAATGACATGGACTCCACGCAGCAGAGTTCGTTGGTACTAAGTTCAATCGTGCGGGACCCTCATGTTCAAGCATTGCTTCGCAAGGAGACGAGTACTGAGAGAGCTGCTCCTAGAGAGGAGACTAAGCTGGAGCAACTGGTGGTAGACTCGAACACTCCATTGTATGATGGTTGCAATCCTGAGGTGACCCGCTTGAGTTTCACGCTCCAACTCCTGAAGACGAAGGCTAAAAATAAATGGACCGACACTAGCCTCGATGAGCATCTCAAGTACCTAAAGGATGTTCTTCCCGCGGGTAATCTATGTCCTACTAGTGTTGATGAGGCCAAGAAGATCGTGCACCCTCTTGATCTGCCACACGTTAGATACCATGCATGCATCAACGATTGCATAATTTATCGGAAGGAGCACGCGGAAAAAACAAGTTGTCCGGTGTGCAATGCTTCTCGATACAAGAAGGCCGGGAAGAAATGTCCCCAGAAAGTTGTATGGTACTTACCGATCACTCCCCGTCTTCAGAGGTATTTTGTAGATCCCAAGGAAGCAAAGCTAATGCGCTGGCACGCGGAGAGGAAGAAGCCCGACGATGGAGATGATCCGAAGCTGAGACACGTGAAGGATGGAAGCCAGTGGAGAGCGTTGAACAGCTTCTATCGGTATTTTGAATGTGATGCAAGGAACATCGTGCTCGGCGCGTGTACCGATGGCAAGAATCCGTTTGGCAACCAGAACACCAACCATAGAACATGGCCCGTGTTTGTATGGATGTACAACCTCCCCCCTGATTGTGCATGAAATCGAAGTACATTCACATGAGCATGCTTATTCAAGGGCCGAAACAACCAGGAAATAATATTAATTTGTATCTGGGGCTACTTCAAGAGGAGTTGGACACGTTATGGAAAACACCGGCCAAGACATGGGACGCCAGCAAAGGTGAGTATTTCAACATGAGAGCCGCGCTGATCACGACAGTGCAGGACTATCTCGGTTACAGATATGTGGCAGGCCAGGTGTGCCATGGATATTGAGGATGCACGCGGTGCATGGATGATACGATGTCTCAGCAACTAACGTCAAGGAAAGATGGCGGGTCTGGGAAAATCGTGTACATGGGGCATCGAAGATGGCTTGAACAGGACGACCCATGGAGAAACCGTGGAGATCTATTCAATGGTCACGCTGAGCATCGAGGACCTCCACGTAAGCGGAGCGGTGCCGAAATCGATGAGCTATTGAAAAACTGGAAGGAGTGCCCCGCGCCGGGAAAGACGATGAGAAAGGCGCCGGAGCCGCTGCTGAAGGTATGGAAGACGAGGTCTGTGTTCTGGGACTTGGAGTACTGGCACAAACTCGATACACCTCATTGCCTTGATCAAATGCATATCTGTAAGAATGTCCTTGAGAGCTTGCTCGCAACACTGATGAACATGCCGGATAAGACCAAGGATGGGCCGAAGGCAAGAAAAGACTTGCAAGATTTGAAAATCAGGGAAGATCTGCACATGCCGCCCCGTAAAATGTCAGACGAGACAGAGACGGAGACAGAGGCACGGGAGAAGAAGGGCAAGAAAATAAAGAAAGAGGATTATTGCCCCCCTTCTTGCTTCACCTTAAGTCAGGCTGAGATCAATCAATTCTTTAAGTGCCTTACCGGAGTCAAAGTTAGTTCCGGTTACTGTGGCAAGATAAGCAGATATCTAAACACGGACAAGAAAAGGTTCAGCGGGATGAAGTCTCATGACTGTCATGTGATGATGACGTAGATACTACCTGTTGCCCTTAGAGGGATAATGGACAAGCACGTCCGTGACACGCTTATTGGTCTCTGCAACTTTTTCGACGTCATCTCTCGAAAGTCGATCAGTGTGAAGCAGCTCCAAAGGCTACAGGAAAATATCGTTGTGATACTGAATGAGCTTGAGATGTACTTCCCGCCCGCGTTCTTTGACGTGATGGTGCATATGTGTGTCCATATTGTGGATGACATAATAGACCTGGGGCCGTCATTCCCGCACAACATGATGCCATTTGAGAGGATGGATGGGATCATCAAAGGATTCGTTCGTAACATGTCCCGTCCGGATGGAAGCATCGTCCAGGGCTATTTGGCACAAGAGTGGATCTCTTTCTGAGAGAATTTTTTATATGGCGCAGACCAACTGCCTGGTGTTAGTGTTGGTTTGCCCGTTAACAAGCACGATGGGAGGCTCGAAGGAGATGGTCACTGCAACGGTCGCAGGGAACTGCACGTGGCATACTCAGATCGACGCAGCGACTTTGACAGAGCAAACTTAGTAGTGCTACAACACCTAGACGAGGTAGATCCTTTCGTGGCACTGCACAAAGAAATTATCGCAAAGAAGTATCGTGACCGGGGGGTATGCAGGACGGACGCCGAAGTTACTAGAGAGCACAACTCCACTTTCCTGCATTGGTTCAAAGAGCATATTATTGCTAATCCCCCGGAGGAGGGCTCTAAGGACGGATTGCTCATATACGCCTTAGCACATGGCCCCTCGCCCAACCTCGTAACCTATCAAGCATATGATATCAACGGATACACGTTCTACACGGAGGCCAAAGATATGGACAGTGATGATCAGAACTCAGGGGTGACAATGGAATGCATGACCGGCAGCGACAACGGAGCAACTGAATGATTTTATGGAAGGGTCGAGGAGATCTGGGAGCTTAACTACTCTGGACAGCACAACACGATGATGTTCCGTGTCAGATGGGCTAAGAATGTCGAAAGAGAAAGCCGGATTTTCACTACCATGACTAAACCCGACGCCAAGAGCGCTACCGTGAACACTATCGCAAAAAACGAGCCATGGGTACATGCTAAGCACGTGACACAATGCTTCTTCATAACTGACCCGCGCAATCCCAGTCGTGTTGTCATGAGGAGAGGCAAAAGGAACATCATTGGAATGGATGGAGTCGCCAACGAGGAAGACTATGATCAGTACGGCAACCCAATGAGGGAAGATGACGATGATGATGAAGTATACGTCAAAAGAAGAATCAATACTATATTACCTAAGAAAAATCGTACTTCATGGAAAAGGCAAAGTCACAATGAGGGGCTCAATTATTCTTCGACGAAAAAGAAGGGAAAGAAGCTGACTCAAAAACGAAAACATCGGCACTGAGGAAACGTATGTTATCGGTCAAATGATGTAATATATATATATATGTTCCTATTTTGTATACACACTTAGCCATTATTATGCATGGGTCCAATGATGTGTAATATATATGTTCCTATTTTGCATACATATTTAACCGTCAAATGATGCAATATATATCGCCTTCTCTTCGTTCACTGCCCTCGGGAAATAAAAGTGAGATAAAATAAAGGAAAAGAAAAAGGAAAACTGGCAGTAGCGAAGGTAGTAGCAGCGCGTTTTGCCTAAACCGCTACAACTACTGAAGTTAGTAGTAGCGAATTTCGTATAAAGCGCTACAGCTAATGAAGGTAGTAGCAGCACGTTTTGTCCAAATGCGCTACTGCTATGTCCACTTAACCCAAAATTCTCACTTGCCCTGCTTCATCCCGCCTTTTCCCCTCAAATCCCCACTCTCTCTTCCCCCGTCGCACTGCCGCGCCCGACCCGGCCCCGGCGCTCGCCCCCGACTCCGGCGCCGGTGCTAGCCCCCGACCCCGGCGCTCGCCCCCGAC
>NC_041387.1:10035401-10047146 GCF_002162155.2 Triticum dicoccoides
GGCCCTCGCCTCCCTCCTCTCCCCTCTCGGCCATCGTCGGGCCTGCCTCCTCGCCCCTGCACCCTCTGTAAACCCCTCCCCCCCTCTCTCTCTGCTAGGGTTCTTCGGTTAATTTACTTAGGTTTTAGTTAGGGCAGTATGTTAATTAGGTTATCTATTTAGTTATGAATTTAGCTAGGTTTCAAAATTAGCTGAATTTATATGCAAATTTGAACTGGACATGTGATATGTGCATATGTCATGTTTTGGACATGTCATGTTTGGAAAATGATCCGAGTGGCCTATGTTACGCCGGAATGTTGATTCATTTCCGTTCCGGTGAATTTCAAGCGCTCGATATGTCCATTTTTTAGCAAAGGTCATGCCGAAACTTCCCGTGAATAAAGGCATGATTTGTGCTACATAGTTGGAATATCGAGTGCTGGCACATAGATTTCTTTTTATGTCATTTCTCATTTATTCATACTTTTAGAAATAAATGAGGACACTTAATCATAGGAAACATGTCGAACAACGAAGAAACTGGGCCTTCTGACCAAGATGCATACGAGATGGATTATGAGGGTGAACAAGAGTACATCGACTATTTTACTGCTAAGCAAGGTTTGCAGGTCGGCCTCGATGATGGTACTGACGCCGACATCGACATCGACGGCGCCGGCACCGATGGCGGCACCGAGATCGGTGGGGAAGGTACCGGCGGGAAGGTACCGGCAGGGAAGGTACCGGCCCCGATGCCGCTATCAAAAAGAGGAAGCATAAGAAGCAGAGGATACGAAAACCTAACAAACTAGGGATTGGACGACTTGTGATCACAAAGATGGCACCTGGCAAGTTTGAGCCGTTAGAGCCGGAAAAACCTCGCAAGTGCTATGGGAACCAAGTAGGATGCATCCTACGAGAATGCGCGAGCATCAACGACGATGACTTAAGGAGTAAAGAACATTTGACGCAGTTGCTCCTAACGAAGTTGCACAAGAGATTCAAGTTTCCCGACCGGGATGATAATATAGAACAACCGTGGGATGATCCGAAGATGAAAAAGATTAACAATCATGCCATGGGCATGTTCAGCAATGATTTGGCCTCCTGGAAAGGGAGGGTGAAACGAGCTATTGAGGCTGATGAACCCCTGTCCAAGATTCTGGAGTAAAATCAGACACTTACGGAAGAGGAGTTCGAAAAGTTCAAGGACACTTGCGCTACCGAGGCAGCCAAGGCTAAGGCTGCGAAATTCAAGAGCCTTCAGCAAAGGAACACGGGGAAGCATCGCCTCGGAAGCCGTGGCTACCTCAGTAAAAGGCCCATATGGGATAAGGAGGATGCGGAACGTGAAGCCGCGGGTCTCCCAGACCCCTTCGCGAAGTTCACCAACCCCTTGGAGCATGACTTCATCAGGGCCCGCTACAAGTGGGACAAGGAGAAAAACTTTTTTTACACGGACAAGATCATGAGGAAAATGATTAGACTACTGGAGAAGCAACACCATCTTGCAGCCGAAAGCCCTACTTCTCCGATGAGGCCCAAGTGGGACACCCCTCTCAACCGAGCCTTGAACGAACTTAAGGGACTCCCTTTGGACCAGCGGCCGCAATATGGTCGTGTGCACGGCGCTGGAGACGGCGCCACGTGGAAGGTGTTTTACAATGAGGGCCCGGAGGCCAAGAAGCAGAAAAAGAAGTTTAGTCAGGCGGACATCGACGCGAAGGTGAAGCTTGCGGTCGAGAAAAAAACAGTTGAGGACGCGAAAAAAGCAGCCGAGGACAAATATGAGTTGCTACAGCAGGCAGTCAATGCAGCTGTAACTGCCTGCAGAAATGATTTCGCTACTAACTTGGTTCCAGTTATTATCAACTGGGCAAAGGAAAATCCAAAGGGCATTTCCCGTTTAGTTTTTTCTCATATAGGGTGTATATACACCCAAGACCAAAGGGCATTTCCCGTTTGGTTGCATGCTGTAATACGTCGTGATCTTCTGACTCCGAAGAATGATTTGTTTTTTGTTTTTGCGGGAACCAAAGGATGATTTGTTGCTGAAAATAAAATTAAAAATGGATGGCATGGACGGTTTACATGTGCTTGGTGAAGTGTAGGGTCTGCATGCGTGGAAAGGAAATGAATAAAGGGATTGCATATGTCCAGTGAAGTGGGATATGTTTTTTCCGAAAAGGAGGATGTACCCCAGCATCTGCATCTGAACGATGCATGCAGTCATATTATTAATTATTCATAAAGACCACATAAGGTGATACATCAATAAGCCTGAAGCCATCATCTTGGCAACGTTGTTGCTAGTCCTATCCCTTTGATGAAGGTGTGTCGAATGTCCGGCCTAATACCAAACAAACATTGCACAAAATCCTAACATCTAAAGTTGGGTGTCCCATCCAAGTCTCTACCTGGATTGGGTCCCAAACCGATCTGTCACACTCCGAGTGAGCATCGCACGCTGCAAGGGCCGTCACCTCCATCTTCCATCGGTCCATTCTCAGAGCAGAACTGATGCACCGACCTTGCCATGCCTCTCTGCTATCGACGCCAGCATGACGCCATACAACTTCCTCCTCCTACGTGAATCCATCTCCGCGCATCAGACGCCGAGTCTCCACTGCGCCAATGCCGCCGAGACCCACCGTCGATGGTACGGTTGATGCCACACCGCTCCACCTATATGTCATCTCGCGTCGACTCCGAACTACCAGCAACTCCACCACCCTGAGCAGTCTCTGGCCGATGCCTTCAGGAAGGAACACGACACCAAAGTGCCATCGCCGCCCAAACAGAGGAACAGAGGCTTTCGACTGCGCTCGTGACAGAGGTGAGGGGCGTATGATCCACACCTATCGCGTCGGTTTTCTGTACGCGGTTCGTTGTAGACACATGTCAACCGAACCCTTTTGCCTCCTAAAAAAATTGTTTGAGAAAGCAGCAAGCGAAATGTCCTGCAAAAAGGAAGAACATAGTAAAGGTAGAAGAGCATATCACTATTTTTGTTTATTTTGCCTGTTTTACAAAAAGGAAAAAAGGAGAGGTGCCGCACTATTTTGGGGCTTTTTGATCATCCGATGATCCACCCATCCCCACTCACGTGTCACCAATGAGGCTGTCTTAGAAATGTGTGTGTGGTCTCCTACGTGTGTTGCTCAGCGGACTGTGACGGTTTCACTCGGTTTGTCGTTAATTAAATCGAGTAATTATCTTATGTTTAATTAATGAATGAGGCAAATTTTGCAAGTTTTGAAATAAATTATTTCAAAATTTAATTCAATTTATCCAGACACATATTCTAATTGTTCATATGAAACGTCCACAAATGCTCAGCCAGATAATTCTGAAATTGTGTATGAGTTCGTCGTTTGTGAGTCTGATGATGCATTTGAGTTATTGACCGGGGAGTACGATGACAACATAGGCCTAGGGTGGATCTTCTGAGGTCCAACAAGGCCTTGGTGTCCTAGGGGGGGGGGGGTACAACGACGACAACTGTCTCTGGAGTAGAAGGAGGGCCGGGATGTAAAACAACACAGGCTCTTGACGGGTTTTGGGTGGGACCGAGGTGTCGGAGTCTGACACGGCAAACGTCTGGACTCCCTTAGAATCCCCCTCGATTTGGTGCCGGTCTAGGGGTTTTCAGATGTTCGGACCGGCCTGGCCCGATTTGGTGAGCCACGTTAGATGACTAAAAGTGTTCGGGCCATCCAGTCCAAACATTTGAGACCGATTTGATGAGTCTGCTTGAGATGCCTTAGTGACTTTTGAAGTCAGCACAAGACTATGGAACTATCTCTTAGAAGTGAACATTTGAAATGAGAGTCTGAAACTTCTATCGCAACTCACATAATTTTTTTGTAGTGGTCAAAAAGTCCAAAGTGGCTCTAGTTCTCCGTCAAAGTCGGAGCTATGTTGTCCCCGTCATGGGTGGATGAGTTCAGGCACAGATCTTCATGTGTCTCCGCATGGCCTCTACGATGTGGGTTGGGTCGACGACCGTCTGCGGCGAAGTCAGAGTCGCTTGCTCGGAGATTAGAGGTGGTGTTGGCTCCTGCTTGGTGCTTGTGCGCTTACTCGACGAGGCTGTCTTGGGAAAGATGCGTGTGTGGTGCCCTATGTGTCCCACTCAGTGGGTCGCGACGTATTTTCCTCAGTTTTTGGTTAATTAAATTGACGATTCTCCTCTACTTAATCAACGGACGAGGCAAATCTTTCAGCAGATATGTCCCACCAACAGTTGTCCGAAACTGCTCTATCCGGCCCTATCCTCACATTCTTGCGACCCTTCTGCTTATTATCATAAGCAAAGGTAAGCCGGAAAAACCAAGATCCATTAGTTCACAATACCTAGAAAGTACCTCGAAAGGCAAGCATCTGATTGTCATTTCGTGGCGTGGCCGAGAAACAGCCGAACGGCCGCATTGCCCCTTTAGAATCACCCACGACACGCCACAGAAGACCAGACAACCGTTTCACACTCTGCGTCGGTGCCCACCTATCGTGTCGGTTTTCCGTTCGCGCTTCGCCGTGGACAGACACATGTCAACCGAATTCCTTTGCCTCCTTCACACAAAAAAATTGTTTCAAAAGCAGCAAAGCTTCAGTGCGTCACAAAAAGGAAGTAATAACAGAATAAAGGCACAGAAGGGCATATAACTATTTTTGTTTGTTTTGCCTGTTTTACAAAAAAGGGGGGGAAAAGGAGCGGCGCCGCACTATTTTGGGGCTTTTTGACCATCGGATGATCCCCCCATCCATCCCCACACAGCAGCAGCTCACTTGCACGTCAAAGTACACAGGGATTCGCGGCGGGCCACGCACACAGCGCAGGAACAAACCCTAGCCAGCCCCCGCCCCGGTCAAACCCCAGACCGCCCCAGCCGGTCACTCCCGTCCCCTCTTCTTCCCCCCCTTCTGCCCCACCCCCCACTCCCACCTCGCCGGACCTCCGCCGCCGCCGCCCCCCTCCCCTTCCACCTGCCCCTCCACCGCCCCCCGCCTCGCCGCGCCGTATGCGGCTCGATCGCCCCCGCCCGCGCCTCCCCGCCCGCGAAAAGGGGGCAGCTTGATCCCGCCGCCGCGGCCTCCGGGCACCCCCGGGCGGGCCGGCCATGGAGAGGGTGGCGGCGGGGAGCAGCGAGCAGGGGACGCCCGACAGCGAAATGGGCGACGGGGACAACGACAGCGTCGGCTACGGCACGGAGATGGAGCTGGACCCCGCCCCAACCCCCGGCTCCGCCCCCGCCGCGGCCTACCCGGCGCGCCCCAGCGTGCACGACGGGGTGGACCCGTTCGAGGGCATGGAGTTCGACGACGAGGAGGACGCGTGGACCTTCTACAACCTCTACGCGCACCGCGTCGGCTTCAGCACCCGGATCAGCGTGATGCACCGCTCCCGCCGCGACGGCTCCATCATGTCGCGCCAGTTCGTGTGCGCCAAGGAGGGCTTCCGCACCTACCGCGGCAAGCACGAGCAGGCCGCCGCCCTCGCCTCCAGCCCCGGCGGCCCCGCCGGCGCCGACGACGGCGGGCGGGGCGGCCGCCGCACCCGCGCCGTCACCAGGGTCGGCTGCAAGGCCATGATCCGGGTCAAGAAGCAGGACGGCGGCAAGTGGGCCATCACCAAGCTCGAGACCGCGCACAACCACCCCCTCGTCCCGCAGAACCAGGCGCACTGCCTGCGCCCGCACAAACCGCTCTCCGAGTGCGGCAAGCAGCGCTCCTCCTCCTCCTATGGGGTCCGCCGGAATGGAGGAATGTTCCTCGCGATTGAGCCTCCAACGCCTCCCACGCCGCCTGTTCCTCAGACCAGCATCATCCCTCAACCAGCGGTGGTTCCCCATTACATTACGGACGGCATCGGAAATGCCACTCGGGTGATCCTGGATTATGTCAAGCGCATGCAAGCTGAGGACCCGGCCTTCTTCTACGCAATGCAGTTCGTCGAGGGCCATCCGGTGGGGAATGTCTTTTGGTCCGATGCCAGAGCAAGGACGGCGTACAAGGACTTTGGGGACGCCGTTTTCTTGGACGACCACTGCAAAAGAAGCAAGTATGAGCTCCCTCTCGTTACATTCACCGGAGTCAATCACCATTGCCAGCCAGTCCTGTTTGGGTGTGCGGTCATCAGGGATAACTCTGAGGCGTCGTTTGCTTGGCTGTTTGAAACACTTCTCTTGGCAATGTCTGGTCAGCACCCTGTGTCTCTCACCACGGAGTATGATGGCGCCATACAATCGGCTGTCCATAAGGTTCTTCCTCACACCAGGCACCGATTCTGCAGGTGGCACATCTTGAATGAAGCCCAGGGTAAGCTATCAGATTTCTTAAATGCATTCCCGGCCTTTTATGATGATTTTGTCAATTGCATCAACATGTCTGAAACAATTGATGAGTTTGAAGCAAATTGGGAGGCATTGATTTCTAAGGTTGGGTCTGGGCATAACGAGTGGCTTGATTCAATGTACAATTGCCGGCAGCAGTGGGTCCCGGTATACTTGAGGGACACATTCTTTGGAGACGAGCCATCAAGGCAGGGGTGTATGAGCAGGAGCTCGTTTTTTGAATCTCACATCACTGCTAAAACTGATTCACAGTCGTTCATTCAGCAGTATGAAAAGGCTCTCGACAGTTGTTATGAGAGGGAGGTGAAGGAAGAATTCGAAACAAAGTATTCGCTTCCAGATATCAAGACACCATCCCCTATCGAGAAGCAAGGGGCAGACTTGTACACAAGGATGCTGTTTTTGAGGTTCCAACAGGAGGTGATTGGTGCCTCTGTTTCTACTCTGGAAGTGGCAGAGGAGCATGGTAAGGCTTGCACATACAAAGTGACCACATCTCAAGGAAGTGAGAAGCCTCGTATGGTTCAATTCAATTCTTCTGATAGTTCTGCAAAATGTACCTGTCAGATGTTTGAATGTCTTGGTATTGCCTGTAGGCATATTCTTACCGTCTTTGGTGCACAAGGTGTATCTACACTTCCTTCTCAGTACATCATGAAAAGATGGACCAAAAATGCCACAGATAGAAGCTCGGACAAGAAACCTGACGAAGTTGTTAGAGTTAAAGAGCTCAAGGAGCAAAGAAGTAGTACTGTTGAGGATGGCGAGCAATCTCAGACATGGCGCTACAACAATTTGTGTCGTGAAGCACTTAGGTATGCTGAAGAAGGAGCATCATCTGTAGAGGTTTATATTGTGGCAATGCAAGCTCTTCAAGAGGCTGCTAACAAAGTCAATATGGCCAAGAGAGGGATTGGACAAGTAGCAGCACCATTGGCAGTGATGCCAATTACAGCGCAGCTACCAGAATGTTCTGGAAAAATCCAGGATAGTTTTGGTCAGCAAAAGAAGAGGAAAAGGAATTCAAACAACCCAAGAGAGAACTCCGCACCGAATCAATTTATGCATATGCAGCAACCTAGTAATCACCTCTTTGTTGGTCCCAGTACATCAGGTGGTTCACAAGGGCATAGTCAGCTAGTTGCTGCAATTCCTGTTTCTTCCTATGCACAACATGGGCAAACGTCGGGTGCACATAACTCAACCGATGGCAACATGGCAACTGCTTCTGTAGCTGTTGACAAGTTTCATGGATTCTCAGACCGAGATGCATCAACAACAGCACCTTCTTCAGGAAATGTTGTGCAAGCAGGAGAAACTAAATCTTCAGGGGTCGCTTCACAAATTAACGAGGTCATTAACTATACTGACCACCAAAAGTTTCATATTCATATCTTCCTGCACTATCCTTTAATTGTTCATTGTGTGCTCCATTGAGTGAGGTGGTGCCCACTTTGTTTGTTGGTTATTTGGTCTAGAAAGGGCAGGTCATTGGTAGATGAACAAATTTAAGTGATGTTGTGCATTTTCTTAATATGTGTACATGTGTCTAAATCATCAGTTATAAAATATGGAAGGAATAGTATAATGTATGCAATGAAACTTGCAAAACTTCTCCACTTGATTGTGAACATCGTATAGGAAGTTTAAAGAATAGGTGCTTGATGAACTATAAGAGAATGAAGCTTTCCTTTGTCTGTTAGCAAACAACAATTGTTGTATCTATTTGCTTGGAGGCCTTTTTTCTATCATTAAGAATGTTCTTTTCAGATTGCCCTTCTTGTTTTCTGATAGTTGTGATCAATCAATTTGAATTTTTTGAAAGACCAGCAAGAATCATATCATAGTGAGCAATAGTATTTTCCTGTTTCTCAACCTCCACCTCCACCTCCTGTTTCTGCTTTTTTTTTTCTGAGTTCCGAATGAACACTATGTTACCGCTCTTTTGTCTATCTCATCTGAGCATGCTGCATAATTTATGATAATTCGCGTTGCTGTTCTCTTTATCTTTTTTCTTTCATGTCCTACATAACACCATATATGCTACTATTTTCTGCCCTCTTCTGAACTTGCTGCTTGATTGGATATTAGCAATTTTGGCAATAATCATACAGTTTTTTTTAAATCTACATGTATGCACATAAACATATGTTCTTGTGGGTGAAGTTCAATTATTATCCATTCTTCATCTGGCTCATAAACATATAATCTTTACTATAAATTTTCCTGCATTGTTTCCTCAGCTGGCTAGTGTAGGTGCTTTGAAATATTTAATACAAGATTTTGTACTTCACATGTATAATTAAAGAAGATAACCACATCATTAATTTCATGCTATCACTGCATTAGGAAATACAAATAAGTAAAATAAATATTGCTAGTTTGACTTGAGCATAGCATGATCCAAAATCTGCTTAACTGCTTTGGTTGTACTTGAGTGCTGTCCACAGGAAGAAACACCTACCTAATTTCCTTCCATTGTTCAGCACTTCAGCAGGCAGCTAAAGAAAAATGAAGTGATTATGTTCAGTTGCAAAGCAGTGTTGAAATATTCATTACAGTTTACTTTTGTATACAAATACAATTGCTGCTTTTGTTGCTAGGAGTAAGGCTGTCTGATCAGGACTGCTTATAGGATGCGATGGTTTCAGTATTATTAGCTTCCTGCTTAATTATTTGAATAGAGACCTGTCCATGTTCAGATTTATCTAGAATGATGATCTCATGTTCTCGCTTGTTGGCCAACATTTCATAATGGTGTGAAATAAGGATATGCATCGATGTGGCATGGATAAATAGCACGATTGATTGTGGGAGAGAACCAATTATTTAGATCACTTAGTACACATTTAGTGTGCCAATGTGTAATTAAGCTTCTAAATAGTGGATATCCAGTTCATATCAGACTGGGTTTGGCAAGTGTCTGGAATACTGAGTGATATGCAGTTGTACCGGGGAATCACTGTTCACTTTTAATTATTCATGTACATATCATTCCTTTCTACAATAAATACAATGCAGAATACTCATCATTTATTATAACAAGCATGTAATTATAAGTTTCTGATAGTTTTGCATCAGAAGCAAAATACTAGTTAATTACTGAATGGAATAAGAAATAATTAGACATATACGGCGTACCTTCTGTTATAATAGAAGGAAGTGCATTGTGTGCGTATCTTTACACAAATCTGCATTAGTTCTTCTGTTATAATAGAAGGAAGTGCATTGTGTACGTATCTTTACACAAAACTGCATTAGTTTCATTTCTTTGTGATACATTAATTTGATAAATAATTAGACACACATGTTTAACTCTATATCATCTACATGTGGGGCTGTACTGGCTAGTGGCCACAATATCAACCATCGGGCTATATGGCCAATGTGTGTGAAAGTACAGTTACTTGTATATTGAATTGGTACCAGCAGGCTACCAGTACCAAAATATTGACCGGTATTTAGAAGCTTGGAAGTAATTCCCTTTTGTTTTGTAATGCTGTAAGCCTGTTATTTCTCAAAGGTGCTCTGACTGACTCGTTAACAAGGCACTGACAAATTCGAGGGAATGTTTGTTCTGTATCAAAGCTAGTTGAAGTTAGCCAAGTGTTTGACTCATAGCCACTGTAGTATTTAGGAAATAGATCTTATGTGGTTAGTCTAAGAACCGTAACCAAGAACGATGATTCCAGTCACAATATTTTCATATAGGCCTCTGTCAGAAATGCTGCTTGCTGCTTATCCCTTTGTATGTCTTAAAAGGGTGTTAGCTACTTAGCTATAGTCTTGTTTTCTTGATATCTAATCTCCTATTGTGTTGTCCATCATGTCAACAGTTGTATGTGTGTATTTTGGTTGTGCCATGCAACAGCTGTTATATGTTTGGTCATCTCTTGTCGTGTACTAGGTTTTGAAAGAGTAGGGGAGGGGCAAGATATAAGGACTATTCTGTTTCTTGCTTTCTTTGTTCATCATATAGAGTCCTCTTTATATAGAGGCTTAACAACCCAAAAGTGAGAAATCATACTTCCTCTGTTCCTAAATATAAGTCTTTGGAGAGATTCCATTATGAACCACATACGGATGTATGTAGATGCATTTTAGAGTGTAGATTCACTTGTTTTAGGGAAATTTCTACAAAGACTTGTATTTAGGAACGGAGGGAGTAGATCTTATCTCTAATTAGCTTAAGGTTACGACTAGTTAGAGAGACAACACTAGCTCTGTCTCATAAACATTGGCGTATTGATTAGTGTAGCATTGTAATTCATGTGGTAGATCCCTTTAAACAGTGCCTATTGTTAACGTTGATTGTGTTGCTGAATTTCATAGTGCTCTTCATTTCATTTATCTTGACTCTTCAACTCTAGCTTCAAGGTTCTGACCATGATAAATCTTGATGACATGTGCAGAGTCATGAACTGCCCCAAGCTAATGGAAACAAGGGAAGCAGCGTAAATACGGTAAATTCTACGGCTTCACCACAGCTTGTGACCGTTCCAATTGGATTCTGCCTGCCCTCAATGGACAACTCCAAGATGCCTACTGGTATGTATTGCCATGATTTTACGCTGCTACGAAAATCTATAAATTGTTCCAAACATCGGGCTGCAATTCTGCTTACATATGTAATCATTTGCTCCAGTTTCCTGAACAACCCTTGGCTCCTTTGCCGCTCATTTTACTTAACAGCCATTTTGATTTTACTGCTGATGCAGCTGGGATGAATTCTACAAACTCTGGCGGCATGATGAGTAATGGCAATGCATCATTTGGCATTCGCCAATGTCAATCTTCTGCGCAAGTGCCCGCCACACACTCGGAGGCAAAAGCACTGGCAGAAAACACCGAGTCACGGGCAACTACTGCCGACAGCTCTTCTATAAGGGCAGCAGCCATCGCGGCGGGGGCGCGCATTGCATCCCCATCTGACGCAGCTTCAATCATAAAAGCAGCACAGTCGAAAGATGCGATCCACATCAGGCCTGGGGAAAGCCTTCCAAACCAGCTGAAGCCATTAGCCCCCAGGCCACTCTCCTCGCTAGCACCAGCCAGCGCGCCCAGTTCGGCGCAGCATCTGCAGCAGCCTGCACAAAACAGCTTCGGCGATTCTACCGCAGCCAAGGAAGCGATTTTCGGCTCCACAGATGGCAGTGACGGCGACGAGTACGAAGACGAGGACACTGACGACGACGACGACGACGACGAAGGGGAGCAAGAGTGATCTTCCGGCTGTCGAGCCGTCTCTCCAGCCACTAACCTCTCCCTCCCAAGGCTTCCCCGCAGGCCCCTGCTGATATCTTGACAACATTTTTCACCAATGGAAATGGAAATGGAGTCTCATCATAGAGCAATAGCTGTATACATACATGTTTATAGCCTGTATCTAATGTCCCAGCAGCCAGCCATC
>NC_041387.1:10047365-10074297 GCF_002162155.2 Triticum dicoccoides
TCTTTCTTATTAATCTAGAGATCCCTCTTTTTGTTTATTTAACCTAATCGGACATGGAGCTTCCTCAAGCTTGTTTTTCGTTGGCTCTTGCTGGGGTTTGGTCAAGTTGTCAACTCCAACATGTGGTAGCTATGAACTTATGATGATGTAATGTAGTACAGCATGGCTGCATGAGTAGTAGTAGTACAGTTTGCTGGTGAAGTGCTCCAGTAGTTGGGGTTTTTCTTCATCTTGGGAATGGACCTGTTTTTTTTGTGTGTGTGTGTGTGTGTTGGAAAGGGGCATGTTAGGGCAACTCCAACACGGATCACCAAATGCACGGCAACAAATATCAGCGGACATGTCCGTGGATAGCAGGCTGGGCGCCACAAATCCGGGCTATTTGAAACGGACCGCGCTCAAACATGAACGAAATGGAAGTGAAAATCTAAATGAAGTTTTATATATTACAACCAAAAGGATGAATTTGAACAAGTTCAATATAAATTTAAACTAATTTTAACTAAAACATGTTATCGCCAATATGAGGTGCATGAGCGAGGTCCCTCCTCCTCACGCCGGATCAACATGTAGTCGTGTTGGATATCCCACACAATAAAGTGTGTTTTAGAATTTCAATCCAGGTGCTCATCGAGGGCAAGTTGCTCCTGCGGGGCCGACGATGCATAACAACGGTGATCATTCTCCTCCTCCTCCGCCTCATACATCCACCCCTTCTCCTCTGATACCGACACCCAGCCTGCTTGCGGCGGAAATGGCACCTGGTTAGGGAGTTGCCCCTGGATCCGCTTTCTCTCGTCGGCGTTGCACTTGTTGGATCAAGGGGCAACTCCCTCCGGTCCCTCCAATCAAAAAAAAAGTGTTGCACTTTTGAGCTAGTTTTAGTTTGAAAACTAGTTGAAAACTGCGGCACTTTTTTTTTTAATCGGAGGGAGTGGTAGTATGCATGGGGTGAGGATGAAGTAGTTTGGTGGTGAAGTGAGCTGAGCTGGGAAGTTTTGCGCTCCCCTTTTTCTTGGTATCGTGTTGGACTCTTAGCTCCCCACGCCATTGACTTGCGTTGCAAGGGTGATTGGTGAGCGAGCAGGAAAGATTCCCAAGATTCTTCCACCAAACACACGATCCTTGCAACGAAGTACTATTTTTTTGTGTGTGTGTGGAAAGAGGGGTACCCATGGGAGCAGGAGCTGGCCACTCGTTTCCTTAACATCAACAGAAAGCCGTCGCTGTCTCGCTGATGCTTGTGCTGATCGTGCGGTTGCCATGTCATCCCGATCCATGAACGAACGAACGAGCGAGCAAGAAGGAAGCTCCCTTTCACATGGCGGCGAACCCGGAGATCGACGAACCGGAAAAATCCTAGTGAAAAATCCTGTGAAAACCCGTGAAGCAATTCCGTCCCGTCCTGGTAGAAAGGACGGAAGGTTTGCTTTTTGGTTGATTCTTTTTGCAGATGATTAATAGACAAATTTCTCAGGTCTAGCAATTTATTTAAGAACTTTTTGAGTTTCAAAAGTATACGTTTGATACAGATTACTACATACTGTTCTGTTTTTAATAGATTCTGTTTTTCATTGTGTTGTTTGCTTATTTTGATGAATCTATGAGTAGTATCAGAGCGTACGAACCATAGAGAAGTTGGAATACAGTAGATTTAACACCAATATGAATTTAGAATGAGTTCATTACAGTACCTAAGTGATGGTTTTATTTTCTTATACTAACGGAGCTTACGAGTTTTGTTTTGAGTTTTGTGTGGTTGAAGTTTTCAAGTTTTGGGTAACAGATTCGATGGACTATGGAATAAGGAGTGGCAAGAGCCTGAGCTTGGGGATGCCCAATGCACCCCAATGTAATATTCAAGGACAACCAAGAGCCTAAGCTTGGGGATGCCCCGGATGGCATCTCCTCTTTCGTCTTCGTTCATCGGTAACTTACTTGGAGCTATATTTTTATTCGCCACATGATATGTGTTTTGCTTGGAGTGTCATTTTCTTTTGTTAGTTTTTGCTTGCTTTTATTTAGAATAATGTTTTGCATCTATAGTTTTAATAAAAATGTCAAGGATATCCTTTGTCATGCTTATTTTGCAAGTATACATGTTGCTGTTTGAAAACAGAAAGTTTACCGATGTTGCAAAAATTCCCTAGAAAAGTCAGAGAATGGTATAATGTTGAATCTTTTTGCATAATAAGCTCTCTGATAAATTTATTACAGTGGGAATTTTCTCTCATAATTTTTGGAGTTAGGGAAGTATGATACTCTTGCATTCTTTACAGACTATACTGTTTTGGCAGATTGCTGTTATGGTTGCATTGTTTGCATATGTTTGCTTGTTTAATGATTCTATTTGAGGATAGGAGTGTAAATATGCAGAGACATTTAGTATGCAATGTTGAATATAATTTTTGTGATTTGTTACAGTAGAAAATGATAAGGTTTTGCGTTGGTTTATACTAACCTATCTCACGAGTTCTTGTTGAGTTTGGTGTGGATGAAGCTTTTGATAAAAAGAGAAACCATGATATGAGAGGAATTAAGGAGACACAAAAGCTCAAGATTGGGGATGACCAAGGCACCTCAAGATAATATTTTCAGAAGTCTCAAGCATCTAAGCTTGGGGATGCCCCGGTAGGCATCCCACCTTTCTTCTTCGACAATCATTGGTTAGTATCGGTTGAGCCTAAGTTTTTGCTTCTTCACATGAGTTGTGCTATCCTTGCAATGTCATTTTATTTTGTTTTGCTTGCTGTTTGAATACAATACCAAGATCTGAAATTCTTTAATGAGAGAGAGTCTTCACATAGTTACATAATTATTTAGCTACTCATTAATCTTCACTTATATCTTTTTGGAGTAGTTTTTCATTTACTCGTGTGCTTCACTTATATACTTTGAGTAAATGGTTGAATGAGTTGATTGTCATAAATCTGAAATTATATATGTCTCATTTGCTTATCCCATGGGTAGAAATGACTTCACATCTAAGAAGTAGAGGTTGTACATTTATTGACGGTTAGCAAGCATTGTATTGGTCATTTGAACAATTCATGAAAGATATTAAAGGAAGAGAGATTTCACATGTAAATATATTATCATAGACATCTTTTATTATTGTGAGCACTCATTATGTATGACATGCTAAAGAGTTGATGTTGGACAAGGAAGACAACATAATGGGTTATGTTTTCTCGCATCTCAGTTAAAGTATATTGTCATGGATCATTCAAACATGTTTAGCTTGTCTTTCCCCCTCATGCTAGCCAAAAATTCCTAGCACCAAGTAGAGATACTACTTGTGCTTCCAAATATCCTTAAACCCAGTTTTGCCATGAGAGTCCACCATACCTACCTATGTATTGAGTAAGATCCTTCAAGTAAGTTGTCATTGGTGCAAGCAATAAAAATTGCTCTCTAAATATGCATGACTTATTAGTGCGGAGAAAATAAGCCTTGTACGATCTTGTTATGGAAGCAATAAAAGCGAGGGACTGCATAATAAAGGTCCATATACAAGGGGCAATATAAAGTGACGTTCTTTCACATTAATATTTTGTGTATCCAACCCTAAAAGCGCATGCCAACCTCTGCTTCCCTCTACGAAGGCCTATCTTTTACTTTATGTCTTTTACTTTATGTAAGAGTCAAGGTGATCTTCATCTTTCCCTTTTTCATTTTATCCTTTGTCGAGCACTTTGTGTGGGGTGATCCCGATATATATATCCAATTGGATGTACGTTAGCATGAACTATTATTGTTGACATCACCCAAAGGTGAATACGTTTGGAGGCAACATTATAAGCTCCAATCTTTCTCTGTGTCTGATTAAAACTTCATAACCACAAGTATTGCGTGAGTGTTAGCAATTGTAGAAAACTATATGATAGTTGAGTATGTGAAGTTTGCTAAACCAAAGCTCTGACATAGACTCTTCCTGAAAGTAAGATGAATTGCAATTGTTTGATGACTAAGAATGAAGTTTGCTAGTTTTCAAGAAAGTTTATGGTCTATGCTATAACATGTGAATTGCTTGTTACTAGTTCGTGAAAAGTTTTATGAGATGAACTACTGTTATGACATATTATCATGCTAGAAAAGGTGATTGAAATTATCATTGATCAAACTTGTGCACTTGCTAGCATTCACACTGTTGGAAATATGCCCTAGAGGCAATAATAAATTAGTTATTATTATATTTCCTTGTTCATGATAATCGTTTATTATCCATGCTATAATTGTATTGATAGGAAACTCAGATACATGTGTGGGTACATAGACAACACCATGTCCCTAGTAAGCCTCTAGTTGACTAGCTCGTTGATCAATAAATGGTTACGGTTTCCTGACCATGGACATTGGATGTCGTTGATAACGGGATCGCATCATTAGGAGAATGATGTGATGGACAAGACCCCAATCCTAAGCCTAGCACAAAGATCGTAGTTCGTATGCTAAAGCTTTTCTAATGTCAAGTATCATTTCCTTAGACCATGAGATTGTGCAACTCCCGGATACCGTAGGAATGCTTTGGGTGTACCAAACGTCACGACGTAACTGGGTGGCTATAAAGGTGCACTACAGGTATCTCCGAAAGTGTGTGTTGGGTTGGCACGAATCGAGACTGGGATTTGTCACTCCGGTTAACGGAGAGGTATCTCTGGGCCCACTCGGTAGGACATCATCATAATGTGCACAATGTGACCAAGGGGTTGATCACGGGATGATGTGTTACGGAACGAGTAAAGAGACTTGTAGGTAACGAGATTGAACAAGGTATCGGTATACCGACGATCGAATCTCGGGCAAGTACAATACCGCTAGACAAAGGGAATTGTATACGGGATTGATTGAGTCCTTGACATCGTGGTTCATTCGATGAGATCATCGTGGAACATGTGGGAGCCAACATGGGTATCCAGATCCCGCTGTTGGTTATTGACCGGAGAACGTCTCGGTCATGTCTGCATGGTTCCCGAACCCGTATGGTCTACACACTTAAGGTTCGATGACGCTAGGGTTATAGGGAATAGATATACGTGGTTACTGAATGTTGTTCGGAGTCCCGGATGAGATCCCGGATGTCACGAGGAGTTCCGGAATGGTCCGGAGGTAAAGATTTATATATGGGAAGTCCTATTTTGGCCACCGAAAATGTTCGGGATTTTTCGGTATTGTACCGGGAAGGTTCTAGAAGGTTCCGGAGTGGGGCCCACCTGCATGGGGGGACCCACATGAACGTGGGTAGTGGGGGCAAGGCCCCACACCCCTGGTCAAGGCGCACCAAGATCCCCCCTTAGAAGGAATAAGATTATATCTCGAAGGGATAAGATCAAGATCCCTAAAAAGGGGGGATAACAATCGGTGGGGAAAGGAAAGGATGGGATTTCTTTCCTCCCACCTTTGCCAACACCCCAATGGACTTGGAGGGCAAGAAATAATCCCCCTACACCCCTATATATAGTGGGGAGGCACATGGGAGTTGCACCCTTGCCCCTGGCGCAGCCCTCCCCCTCTCCCAAGTCCTCCTCCTCTCCCGTGGTGCTTGGCGAAGCCCTGCAGGATTGCCACGCTCCTCCATCACCACCACACCGTCGTGCTGCTGCTGGATGGAGTCTTCCCCAACCTCTCCCTCTCTCCTTGCTGGATCAAGGCATGGGAGACGTCACCGGGCTGTACGTGTGTTGAACGCGGAGGTGCCGTCCGTTCGGCACTAGGATCTCCGGTGATTTGGATCACGACGAGTACGACTCCTTCAACCCCATTCTCTTGAACGCTTCCGCTTAGCGATCTACAAGGGTATGTAGATGCACCCACCTTCCCCTCGTTTCTAGTTTCTCCATAGATAGATCTTGGTGACACGTAGGAAAATTTTGAATTTCTACTACGTTCCCCAACAGTGGCATCATGAGCTAGGTCTATTGCGTAGATTCTTTGCACGAGTAGAACACAAAGTAGTTGTGGGTGTTGATTTTGTTCAATATGCTTATCGTTACTAGTCCAATCTTGTTTTAACGGTATTGTGGGATGAAGCGGCCCGGACCGACCTTACACGTACACTTACGTGAGACAGGTTCCACCGACTGACATGCACTTGTTGCATAAGGTGGCTAGCGGGTGCCAGTCTCTCCCACTTTAGTCGGATCGGATTCGATGAAAAGGGTCCTTATGAAGGGTAAATAGCAATTGACATATCACGTTGTGGTTTTTGCGTAGGTAAGAAACGTTCTTGCTAGAAACCCATAGCAGCCACGTAAAACATGCAAACAACAATTAGAGGACGTCTAACTTGTTTTTGCAGGGTATGCTATGTGATGTGATATGGCCAAAAAGAATGTGATCAATGATATGTGATGTATGAGATTGATCATGTTCTTGTAATAGGAATCACGACTTGCATGTCGATGAGTATGACAACCGGCAGGAGCCATAGGAGTTGTCTTTATTTATTGTATGACCTGCGTGTCACTGAATAACGCCATGTAATTACTTTACTTCATTGCTAAACCGTTAACCATAGTAGTAGAAGTAATAGTTGGCGAGACAACATCATGGAGGCACGATGATGGAGATCATGATGATGGAGATCATGGTGTCATGCCGGTGACGATGATGATCGTGGAGCCCCGAAGATGGAGATCAAAAGGAGCAAAATGATATTGGCCATATCATGTCACTTTTTGATTGCATGTGATGTTTATCATGTTTATGCATCTTATTTGCTTAGAACGATGGTAGTAAATAAGATGATCCCTCATTGAAATTTCAAGAAAGTGTTCCCCCTAACTGTGCACCGTTGCGAAAGTTCGTCGTTTCGAAGCACCACGTGATGATCGGGTGTGATAGATTCTAACGTTCACATACAACGGGTGTAAGCCAGATTTACACACGCGAGACACTTAGGTTAACTTGACGAGCCTAGCATGTACAGACATGGCCTCGGAACACAAGAGACCGAAAGGTCGAGCATGAGTCGTATGGAGGATACGATCAACATGAAGATGTTCACCGATGATAACTAGTCCGTCTCACGTGATGATCCGACACGGCCTAGTTGATACGGATCATGTAATCACTTAGATGACTAGAGGGATGTCTATCTGAGTGGGAGTCCGTGAGATGAACTTAATTATCCTGAACATAGTCAAAAGATCTTTGCAAATTATGTCGTAAGCTCGCGCTGAAGTTCCACTATTTAGATATGTTCCTAGAGAAAATGTAGTTGAAAGTTGACAATAGTGATTATGCGGACAGTAGAAAGCTTATGTCCTTAATGCACCGCTCAGTGTGCTGAACCCCAAACGTTGTCTGTGGATGTTGTGAACATCGGACATACACATTTTGATAACTACCTGATAGTTTAGTTAAACAGTTTAGAGTTGAGGCACCAAAGACGTTTTTCAAAACATCGCAGAACATATGAGATGTTTCGAGGGCTGAAACTGGGATTTCAGGCTCGTGCCCACGTCAAGAGGTATGAGACCTCCGACGATTTTCTTAGCCTGCAAACTAAGGGAGAAAAGCTCAATCGTTGAGCTTGTGCTCAGATTGTCTGAGTGCAACAATCACTTGAATCGAGTGGGAGTTGATCTTCCAGATGAGATAGTGATGTTTCTCCAAAGTCATTGCCACCAAGCTGCTAGAGCTTCGTGATGAACTATAACAAATCAGGGATAGATATGATGATCCTTGAGATATTCACGATGTTTGACACCGCGAAAGTAGAAATCAAGAAGGAGCATCAATTGTTGATGGTTAGTGAAACCACTAGTTTCAAGAAGGGCAAGGGCAAGAAGGGGCACTTCATGAAACGGCAAATTAGTTGCTGCTCCAGTGAAGAAACCCAAGGTTGAACCCAAACCCGAGACTAAGTGCTTCTGTAATAAGGCGAACAACCACTGGAGCAGAATTACCCTAGATACTTGGTAGATAAGAAGGCTGGCAAGGTCGATAGAAGTATATTGGATATACATTATATTAATGTGTACTTTACTAGTACTCCTAGTAGCACCAGGGTATTAGATACCGGTTCGGTTGCTAAGTGTTAGTAACTCGAAATAAAAGCTACGGAATAAACGAGACTAGCTAAAGGTGAGCTGACGATATGTGTTGGAAGTGTTTCCAAGGTTGATGTGATCAAGCATCGCACGCTCCCTCTACCATCGAGATTGGTGTTAAACCTAAATAATTGTTATTTGGTGTTTGCGTTGAGCATAGACATGATTGGATTATGTCTGTCGCAATACGGTTATTCATTTAAGGAGAATAATGGTTACTCTGTTTATTTGAATAATACCTTCAATGGTCTAGCACCTAAAAGGAATGGTTTATTGAATCTCGATCGTAGTGATACACATTCTCATGCCAAAAGATATAAGATAGTAATGATAGTACCACTTACTTGTGGCACTGCCATGTAAGTCATATTGGTGTAAAACGCATGAAGAAGCTCCATGTTGATGGATCTTTGGACTCACTCGTTTTGAAAAGTTTGAGACATGCAAACCATGTCTATTAGTGTATATGCATGAAGAAACTCCATGCAGATGGATCGTTTGGACTCACTTGATTTTGAATCACTTGAGATATGCAAATCATACCACATAGGCAAGATGACTGAAAAGCCTCGTTTTCAGTAAGATGGAACAAGATAGCAACTTGTTGGAAGTAACACACTTTGATGTGTGCAGTCCAATGAGTGCTGAGGCATGCAGTGAATATCGTTATGTTCTTACTTCACAGATGATTTAAGTAGATACTGAGTATATTTACTTGATGAAACACAAGTCTGAATTATTGAATGGTTCAAGTAATTTCAGAGTGAAGTTGAAGATCATTGTGACAAGAGGATAAAATCTCTATGATATGATGATAGATAAGAGTATCTGAGTTACGAGATTTGGCACGCAATTAAGACATTGTGGAAATTGTTTCACAATAAATACCGCCTGGAACACCATAGTGTGATGGTGTGTCCGAACATCATAGTTGCATCCTATTGGATATGGTGCGTACCATGATGTCTCTTATCGAATTACCACTATCATTCATGGGTTAGGCATTAGAGACAACCGCACTCACTTTAATAGGGCACCACGTAATTCCGTTGAGATGATACCGTTTGAACTATGGTTTGGAGAAACCTAAGTTGTCGTTTCTTAAAAGTTTGGGGTTGCGACGCTTATGTGAAAAAAGTTTCATCGTGATAAGGTCGAACCCAAAACGGATAAATACATCTTCATAGGATACCCAAAATGGTTGGGTATACCTCCTATCTCAGATCCGGAAGCAAAAGTAATTATTTCTAGAAACGGGTCCTTTCTCGAGGAAAAAGTTTCTCTCGAAAGAATTGAGTTGGAGGATGGTGGAGACTTGATGAGGTTATTGAACCGTCACTTCAACAAGTGTGTAGTAGGGCACAGGAAGTTGTTCCTGTGGCGCCTACACCAATTGAAGTAGAAGCTTGTGATAGTGATCATGAAGTTTCGGATCAAGTCACTACCGTACCTCGTAGGGTGACAAGGATGCGTACTACTTCAGAGTGGTACGCAATCCTGTCTTAGAGGTCATGTTGCTAGACAACAATGAACCTACGAGCTATGGAGAAGCAATGGTGGGCTCGAATTCCGACGAATGGCTCAAGGCCATAAAATCCGAGAGAGGATCCATGACTTTGGAAGAAATACTTGATGGTCGTAAGGCCATTGGGTAAAGATGGATTTTAAAAGGAAGACAGACAATGATGGTAAGAATCACCATTAAGAAAGCTCGACTTGTCGTTAAGATGTTTTCCGACAAGTTCAAGGAGTTGACTACGGTGAGGCTTTCTCACTCGTAGCGATGCTAAGAGTCTGTTGGAAATGGATTAGCAGTTACTGCATTATTTATGAAATCTTGCAGATAGAATGTCAAAACATTGTTTCCTCGACAGTTTTCTTGAGGAAAGGTTGTATGTGATACAACCAGAAGGTTTTGACAATCCTGAAGAACGCTAACAAATATGCAAAACTCCAGCAATCCTTCTAAGGACTGGAGTAAGCATCTCGGAGTTGGAATGTATGCTTTGATGAGATGATCAAAGATTTTGGATTTATACAAAAGTTTATGAGAAACTTGTATTTCCAAAGAAGTGAGTGGGAGCGCTATAGAATTTCTGATGAGTATATGTTGTTGACATATTGTTGATCAGAAATGATATAGAATTTCTGGAAAGCATATGGGGTTATTTGAAAAGTGTTTTTCATTGGAGAACCTGGATTAAGCTACTTGAACATTGAGCATCAAGATCTATGAGGATAGATCAAAAAACGCTAAATGGTACTTTCAAAATGAGCACATACCTTGACATGATCTTGAAGGTGTTCAAGATGGATCAGTCAAAGAAGGAGTTCTTGCCTGAGTTGTAAGGTATGAAGTTAAGAGTTAAAGCTCGACCACGGAAGAAGAGAGACAAAGGACGAAGGCCGTCCCCTATGCTTCAGACGTAGGCTCTATAGTATGCTATGCTGTGTACCGCACCGAAAGTGTGCCTTGCCATGAGTCAGTCAAGGGGTACAAGAATGATCCAGGAACGGATCATTGGACAACGATCAAAATTATCCTTAGAGGAATAAGGAAATGTTTCTCGATTATGGAGGTGATAAAGAGTTCGGCGTAAAGGGTTACGTCGATGCAAGCTTTAACACCTATCCGAGTGACTCTGAGTAGCAAACCGGATACGTATGGTGGAGCAACCATTTGGAATAGCTCCAAGTGGAGCGTGGAAGCAACATTTACAATATGACATAGAGAATTGCGAAGTACATACGGATCTGAATGTTACAGACCCGTTGACTAAAACCTCTCTCACAAGCAAAACATGATCAAACCCCAGAACTCATTGAGTCTTAATCACATGGTGATGTGAACTAGTTTAGTGACACTAGTAAACTCTTTGGATGTTGGTCACATGGTGATGTGACCTATCAGTGTTAATCACATAATGATGTGAACTAGATTATTGACTCTAGTGCAAGTGGGAGACTATTGGAAATATGCCCTAGAGGCAATAATAAATTAGTTATTATTATATTTCCTTGTTCATGATAATCGTTTATTATCCATGCTATAATTATATTGATAGGAAACTCAGATACATGTGTGGGTACATAGACAACACCATGTCCCTAGTAAGCCTTTAGTTGACTAGCTCGTTGATCAATAGATGGTTACGGATTCCTGACCATGGACATTGGATGTCGTTGATAACGGGATCACATCATTAGGAGAATGATGTGATGGACAAGACCCCAATCCTAAGCCTAGCACAAAGATCGTAGTTCGTATGCTAAAGCTTTTCTAGTGTCAAGTATCATTTCCTTAGACCATGAGATTGTGCAACTCCCAGATACCGTAGGAATGCTTTGGGTGTACCAAACGTCACAACGTAACTGGGTGGCTATAAAGGTGCACTACAGGTATCTCCGAAAGTGTCTGTTGGGTTGGCACGAATCGAGACTGGGATTTGTCACTCCAGTTAACGGAGAGGTATCTCTGGGCCCACTCGGTAGGACATCATCATAATGTGCACAATGTGACCAAGGGGTTGATCACGGGATGATGTGTTACGGAACGAGTAAAGAGACTTGCCGGTAACGAGATTGAACAAGGTATCGGTATACCGACGATCGAATCTCGGGCAAGTACAATACCGGTGGACAAAGGGAATTGTATACGGGATTGATTGAGTCCTTGACATCGTGGTTCATCCGATGAGATCATCGTGGAACATGTGGGAGCCAACATGGGTATCCAGATTCCGCTGTTGGTTATTGACCGGAGAACGTCTCGGTCATGTCTGCATGGTTCCCGAACCCGTATGGTCTACACACTTAAGGTTCGATGACGCTAGGGTTATAGGGAATAGATATACGTGGTTACCGAATGTTGTTCGGAGTCCCGGATGAGATCCCGGACGTCACGAGGAGTTCCGGAATGGTCCGGAGGTAAAGATTTATATATGGGAAGTCCTATTTTGGCCACCGGAAAATGTTCGGGATTTTTTGGTATTGTACCGGGAAGGTTCTAGAAGGTTCCGGAGTGGGGCCCACCTGCATGGGGGGACCTACATGAACGTGGGTAGTGGGGGCAAGGCCCCACATCCCTGGTCAAGGCGCACCAAGATCCCCCCTTAGAAGGAATAAGATTATATCTCGAAGGGATAAGATCAAGATCCCTAAAAAGGGGGGATAACAATCGGTGGGGAAAGGAAAGGATGGGATTTCTTTCCTCCCACCTTTGCCAACACCCCAATGGACTTGGAGGGCAAGATATAACCCCCCTCCACCCCTATATATAGTGGGGAGGCGCATGGGAGCTGCACCCTTGCCCCTGGCGCAGCCCTCCCCTCTCCCAAGTCCTCCTCCTCTCCCGCGGTGCTTGGCGAAGCCCTGGAGGATTGCCACGCTCCTCCATCACCACCACACCGTCGTGCTGCTGCTGGATGGAGTCTTCCCCAACCTCTCCCTCTCTCCTTGCTGGATCAAGGCATGGGAGACGTCACTGGGCTGTACGTGTGTTGAACGCGGAGGTGCCGTCCGTTCGGCACTAGGATCACCGGTGATTTGGATCACGACGAGTACGACTCCTTCAACCCTGTTCTCTTGAACGCTTCCGCTTAGCGATCTACAAGGGTATGTAGATGCACTCACCTTCCCCTCGTTTCTAGTTTCTCCATAGATAGATCTTGGTGACACGTAGGAAAATTTTGAATTTCTGCTACGTTCCCCAACACACACTTCATAAATTCTTTCTTTATCATTTACCTACTCGAGGACTAGGAATTAAGCTTGGGGATGCTTGATACATCTCCAACGTATCTATAATTTATGAAGCATTCATGCTATTTTATTATCTGTTTTGAATGATTACGGGCTTTATTATACAGTTTTATATTACTTTTGGGACTAACCTACTAACCGGAGGCCCAACCCATATTGCTGTTTTATTGCCTGTTTCGGTATTTCGAAGAAATGGAATATCAAACGGAGTCCAAACGGAATGAAACCTTCGGCAACGTGATTTTTTGGAAGAATATCACCCAGGAGACTTGGAGTTCACGTCAAGAAGACCCTCGAGGAGGCCACGAGATAGGAGGGCGCCCTCCCCCTACTGGGCGCCCCCTGTCTCGTGGGCCCCTCGAGCACCTCCCGACCGACTTCTTTCACCTATATAATCCTACGTACCCTAAAAGCATCGAATATCAAGATAGATCGGGAGTTCCGCCGCCGCAAGCCTCTGTAGCCACCAAAAACCTCTCGGGAGCGTGTTCCGGCACCTTGCCGGAGGGGGGATCCCTCACCGGTGGCCATCTTCATCATCCCGACGCTATCCATGACGAGGAGGGAGTAGTTCACCCTCGAGGCTGAGGGTATGTACCAGTAGCTATGTGTTTGATCTCTCTTTCTCGTGTTCTCTCTCGTGTTCCCTCTATGGCACGATCTTGATGTATCCCGAACTTTGCTATTGTAGTTGGATCTTATGATGTTTCTTCCCCTCTACTCTCTTGTGATGAATTGAGTTTCCCCTTTGAAGTTATCTTATCGGATTCAGTCTTTTATGAGAACACTTGATGTATGTCTTGCTGTGCTTATCTGTGGTGACAATGGGATATCATGGGCCACTTGATGTATGTTTTGGTGACCAACTTGCGGGTTCCGCCCATGAACCTATGCATAGGGGTTGGCACACGTTCTTGACTCTCCGGTAGAAACTTTGGGGCACTCTTTGAAGTACTTTGTGTTGGTTGAATAGATGAATCTGAGATTGTGTGATGTTTATCGTATAATCATGCCCACAGATACTTGGTGACAATGGAGTATCTAGGTGACATTAGGGTTTTGGTTGATTTGTGTCTTAAGGTGTTATTCTAGTATGAACTCTTGAATAGATTGATCCGAAAGAATAACTTTGAGGTAGTTTCGTAACCTACCATAATCTCTTTGTTTGTTCTCCGCTATTAGTGGCTTTGGAGTGACTCTTTGTTGCATGTTGAGGGATTGTTATATGATCTATCTATGTTATTATTGTTGAGAGAACTTGCAGTAGTGAAAGTATGAACCCTAGGCCTTGTTTCCTATCATTGCAGTACCGTTTACGCTCACTTTTATCATTAGTTACCTTGCTGTTTTTATAATTTCAGATTACAAATACCTTTATCTACTATCCATATTGCACTTGTATCACCATCTCTTCGTTGAACTAGTGCACCTATACAAATTACCATTATATTGGGTGTGTTGGAGACACAAGAGACTCTTTGTTATTTGGTTGCAGGGTTGTTTGAGAGAGACCATCTTCATCCTACGCCTCCTACGAATTCATAAACCTTAGGTCATCCACTTGAGGGAAATTTGCTATTGTCCTACAAACCTGTGCACTTGTAGGCCCAACAACATCTACAAGAAGAAGGTTGTGTGGTAGATATCATAGGCACGCCAGGACTCCCTGAAGATGGTGAGGGAACGCCAGTGCGCCGCCCTGCGGCGCTTTGCGCAGCGCCGCCGAGGCCGCGACGAAGGAGGAGTCGTCATCATCGACGACAGCGACGACGACGACAACGACGCGCCGCCGCCGCTGCCACCAGCCGGGGAGGGGTCCAGCAGGGGCACCCGAGTCAAGGAGGAGAAGGCCGACGATGGCGGCGATGACGGCGACTTCTTGGCCTTTAGCAAGTTTTTTTTTTTGATTAGTTTCTACATGTAATGGCGACTACTCGACTTAAATCAGCGAATATAAGCCAAAATTTACCGAAATTTTGCGTGTTTTAGCCGAACTTAGAAATTTGCTACACGTTTTTTTTTCCGGCGCCCGAGACTCCGAGCTCATATCGTGTTGGACAGGGACCTGTGTTGAGACTCCGAGCTCCCCACGCCATTGACTTGCGTTGCAAGGGTGATTGGTGAGCGAGGAGAAAAAGATTCCAAAGATTCTTCCACCAAATACGGTTCCAGCTGCCGATGAAGTACTATTTCTTCTTTCTTTCTTTCTTTCTTTGTGAAAAAAAAGGGTGAGATGGGACTGGGAGCAGGAGCTGGTCACTCGTTTCCTTAGCATTAACAGAAACGCCGTCGCTGTCTCGGTGATGCTTGTGCTGATCGTGCGGTTGCCATGTCATCCCGATCCATGGACGAACGAGCGAGCGAGCAAGAATTCACATGGCCGCGAACCCGGAGATCGACGAACCGAAAAAATTACAGTGAAAATTCCTGTGAAAATCCCTGTATGAAGCAATTCCGTACTGGTAGAAACGATGGAAGGCTTAACACCACCAGTCAACCGTGTACGCTCGGTCAGTGAAATTCCTGCGTTCCAAACGGTACGAATGGTACTCCTACTAGTGATCTTTGCAAGCACGGGACTACTGCCGCCGTGAATGTGACACTGCTGCAGACGGCAGCCACGACCCACGAGTGTGGGTGTGTGGGCGCGCGTGTCTCCTCCACCAACCCCCCGAGCCGGAGGTAGGAGCACCTACCATGCCAACCTTTCCTGGGAGGGTCCCACCATAGCCTGCAGGTGGGGGCACCAACCAACCTATCTCTTCCGATGCATTTTGCATAGTACTCCCTCTGTCCGGAAATACTTGTCGAAGAAATGCATAAAAATGAATGTATCTAGAACTAAAGTATGTCTACATACATCCATTCCACCGACAAGTATTTCCGGACGAAGGGAGTACTACTAGAAAAGATTCATGTTGAACGAGGAGACTCTTTTGCTGATGCATCACATGCAGTGCGTGTGTGTGTTTTCGAGCGTGATGGAAACCAAACCAAGCCACCAAACCGGACGAAAAGTATAGATAGCTCAACGCCGCTGTCATCCTCATGGTTGGTGAGAACGAGGCACACACGGAGTTTTTTTTTTTTTTGAGAGAGAGAGAGAAGAGGCGCACAAGGAAGGAGCGGCCCCACCTGGCTGGCTGGGGGCAGGCACACCTCTGTTGGCATTTGGAATGTCCTTGTCCACCAATCAGGACTCCACACACACACACGAGGATTCCATCACCATGAAACTACACCACCACACCACACCTCACCACCCTTCCGCACTCCTGCCTGGATGCATTCTTTTTTAGAATTGTTGCACGGACGATTTCACTCACACTCAGACTTTAACTCTGCTCACCGCCGCTCGAGTACAAATGCTTCAGCGACGGAACAGTATGTAAAACTCAGCTTCGAAAAAAAAACAGTTCGTACTTGTTGTAACTTTCAATAGCTTTTCTAGGCGTGCCACACGTCGGTCGGGCGACTGATCTTTCGGAAAAAAAAATGGCCCGCCGCAAACTGTCTGATCCACGATGCTCACGGTTAGCGGCGGATCTAGAATTTGACCAATGTACGTAGGGGCAACATGGGTGGTTGTTGTTGTTGTCAAAACGCATTACAGATGGTTAATAAAATATTGAACGATCATATGAACGCATTAGCAAAAAAAAGTTAAGAAGATTGTTTGTGGGGGCCATGCCCTTCCCCACCCATCCCTAGATCTGCCGCTACTCACCGTCCCACGTTGCGGCACAAGCCTTGTTGCAACTGCACTCTGAAGCGGTCGCGACCCATTGCGACCATGACCTTTGTTTCTAAGATTGGGAGGTTTCACAAGAAGACCAGGCACATCAAGCGTCGCTTCGACTCCATTCGTGAAAATGTTCAAGATGGAGACATAGATATTTGAAAAGTGCATACGGATCTGAATGTCGCAGATCCGTTGACTAAACCTCTTCCGCGAGCAAAACATGATCAACACCAGAACTCTATGGGTGTTCGATTCATCATAGTGTAACTAGATTATTGACTCTAGTGCAAGTGGGAGACTGTTGGAAATATGCCCTAGAGGCAATAATAAAATGATTATTATTATATTTCCTTGTTCATGATAATTGTCTATTATTCATGCTATAATTGTATTAACCGGAACCCGTGATACATGTGTGAATACATAGACCATAACATGTCTCTAGTGAGCCTCTAGTTGACTAGCTCGTTGATCAACAGATGGTCATGGTTTCCTGACTATGGACATTGGATGTCATTGATAATGGGATCACATCATTAGGAGAATGATGTGATGGACAAGACCCAATCCTAAGCACAACACAAGATCGTGTAGTTCGTTTGCTAAAGCTTTTCTAAATGTCAAGTATCAGTTCCTTAGACCATGAGATTGTGTAACTCCCGAATACCGTAGGAGTGCTTTGGGTGTACCAAACGTCACAACATAACTGGGTGACTATAAAGGTGCACTACAGGTATCTCCGAAAGTGTCTCTTGGGTTGGCACGAATCGAGACTGAGATTTGTCACTCCGTATGACGGAGAGGTATCTCTGGGCCCACTCGGTAATGCATCATCATAATGAGCTCAATGTGACTAAGTGGTTAGTCACGGGATCATGCATTATGTAACGAGTAAAGTGACTTGCCGGTAATGAGATTGAACGAGGTATTGGGATATCGACGATTGAATCTCGGGCAAGTAACGTACCGATTGATAAAGGGAATTGTTTACGGGATCACTTGAATCCTCGACATCGTGGTTCATCCAATGAGATCATCGTGGAACATGTGGGAGCCAACATGGGTATCCAGATCCCGCTGTTGGTTATTGGCCGGAGAGCTGTCTCGGTCATGTCTGCGTGATTCCCGAACCCGTAGGGTCTACATAGTTAAGGTTCGATGACGCTAGGGTTATTAGGAAGAATTGTATGTGATTACCGAATGTTGTTCGGAGTCCCGGATGAGATCCCGGACGTCACGAGGAGTTCCGGAATGGTCCGAAGGTGAAGATTTATATACGGTCTCCGGAAAAGTTTGGGGGCATACCAGTATTGTACCGGGGCCATCAAAGGGGTTCCGGGGGTCCACCGAGAGGGGCCACCTCTCTCGGAGGGCCTCATGGGCCATAGTGGGAAGGGAACCAGCCCTTGGAGGGCTGGGCGCATCCCCCCGTTGGGCCCATGTGCCTAGGTTGGGGGGGGGCCTAAAGGGGGCGCCCCCCTTGCTTGGGGGGCAAGCCCCCTCCCCTTGGCCGCCGCCCCCCCTCTAGATCTCATCTAGAGGGGGGCGGCCCCCTTCCCCTTGTCCTATAGATAGAGGGGCGAGGAGAGGGCTGCAGCACCACACCTAAGGCGCAGCCCCTCCGCTCCCCAACACCTCTCCTCCTCCGCAAGAGCTTGGCGAAGCCCTACAGGAGTACTGCCTCTCCACCACCACCACACCGTCGTGCTGTTGTTGGAGCCCCTCTTCCTCAACATATCCCTCCTCCTTACTGGATCAAGGCACGGGAGACGTCATCGGGTTGCACGTGTGTTGAACGCGGAGGTGCCGTTGTTCGGCGCTAAGATCGGAATCCACCGCGACCTGAATCGCTTCGAGTACGACTCCCTCATCCGCATTCTTGTAACACTTCCGTATCGCGGTCTTCAAGGGTATGAAGATGCACTCCTCTCTCTCTCGTTGCTAGTTACTCCATAGATTGATCTTGGTGATGCGTAGAAAACTTTTATTTTCTGCAACGATCCCCAACAAGTACCGCTCCAAGGAGCGGTACTACCGCTAGGGCGGTAGGACCCCTTTGAAAAACAACAGCGAGGAGGCAAAAGGCCAGTAGAACTGCCGGAGCGGTACTACCGCTCGTCCTCACGGTACTACCGCTCGACCTCATGGTACTACCGCAAATGGTAGCGGTACTACTGCTTGCGAGCGGTACTAAAAAAATACTTCCGTGCCTACCTCCACTGAGCAAAACACAAGATTTTGGTCTGCAGCGGTACTACCGCTCAGGAGCTGCGGTAGTACAGCTCTGGAGCGGTACTACCGCTCAGGAGCCGCGGTAGTACCGCTCTGGAGTGGTAGTAAAAATTTACATCCGCTCTAGTCGCGGTAGTACCGCTCCAGCCTTTACCAAAACAGCCACAACTTTTGCAAACAGACTCTGAATTCAACTAAACCAAGTTGTTGGAAAGCTAACGACATGGGCTAACACAATCTTGATAGAAATATCAATAAGAATAAAATGAGAAACGGCCCATGAGAAAGTGGTGAGAACCCTTCCTCGGATAAGACCGGTAAAACCTCCAACACCGAAAACATCATAGAAGACGCATGCGAACTCCGTTTTCGATGAACTCAAGCTTGTCATCAAGATGACCATAAGCTCTAAGACTCACAAAGAGAACCAAACAAGAACCAAGAACATGATGCTAGGAGGCAATGGTTTGAGCTCTCTACTAACGATACGATCAAGCTACCAACTTGAGAGCCCCCCTTGATAGTACGACAAACAATCCTATAACCCGGTCTCCCAACTACCACCACGAGACCGTTAAAATAGAAAACCTATCAAGGGCAAACCTTTGCCTTGCACATGGTCCACTTGAGCTAGATGACGACGATCTTGACTCCCTCAAGTTGGACCACCTTTCTTGATTTCGTTGGCTCGATGAAGACTAGATGATTGCTCCCCCATAGTCCACTATGGGTGAGCCACTCTTCGGCACATCTTCACAAGTCCATTGACACCACAATGGATGGCAAGGTTCAAGCACTTGATCTCTTCGTGATGCTCCACTTGAACTTGCACACGACAATCTTGATGACGATCACCACTTGATCACCACTTGATGTCACCTTTCAATGGATGGCAAGATTCAAGCCGGCATATCCTTGTTGCAACTGCACTTTGAAAGCAGTCGCGACTCATTGCGACATGACCTTTGTTTCTGAGATTGGGAGGCGTGCTCTGAGGCGGTCGCGCCTCGCCTAGTTTGCAGCACGGGTGGTTGCTGCAAAGGGTGGTTTTTCGGTGGAGCTCGCAATGTGGTGGCTGTGATGGTTTGCAACTATGGTGTCCGGTGGTGGCACGTAGCTGCGAACATGCGTCGTTGATGCAATTCATGAAAAAAATGAACGGAGAAGAAGAACAAAATGACTGGACGAGAACACTCACAGGGAAATAACGTACGGTGGTGGGGCCCATGGGGACACACGTCACTCTGGGGACGCGGTCGACGGGCGACGAAAGATCCGTCGGTTGAGTCCTAGCTCTTTCCCCTTGTTTTAGGGAAAACTTTGAATAGTTGAGTTGTATTGTTTGAAGTTTTTTTTATGAAAGTGTAAGCTAGTGTCAAACAAGGCAATATGTACCGAAAGTTATGAGAGGACATCGGTATTCCTAACCCATCAGAGTTCAAGTCCCAGACTTGACATTGATGCTCGCACTTTTCTGGATTTATTCCAGACTTTTCGGTGATGTGCGTTCAGTGGGAGGAGACGTTCCGTCGATTACGAAGGCGTCTGTGGTGACTTTGTTAATCTCAAGATGATATGCCGACTCAGTCTATGGGAGGTGCTCATAGGGGTAAGGTGTGCGTGCGTGCTAGGGTTTAGACATGTGGTAGGTGCGGAGCACCATGATGGAGGGTGGCGGCGAAGACATGCGTGTCGAAGATGAAAATGAGAAACAAGCTAGAGGTTGAAGACAACCAAGAGCCTTCGGATCTGAATATCGCGTGGTCCAGAAAATTGAACGACGGCAAATAGGTGTCCATAGATAAAATGAAATTAATTAGAAGTTTAAACCTTCTTAAAAGAGAAAAAGTTTGTATTGAACTATGATTTGAATTCCTTTTTTGTTAGTTTCCGAGTGCAAAATGTTCATTGCCTTGATCATAGCATTTAAGCCTTTTAGAAGTGAGCATTTCGGCAGCTTTGATTTTTCCTAAAGCTAATGAAACGAGTGGAAGAGAAAAACCTTGAATAAATAATAAAGAAGGAACCAACAAAAAAAAATATATAAAGAATCGTCCCAACCTTGGCTCGGAGTCCGTCTGGAAATGAGAAATAATTCCCTGTCTCATCCGGTCTCGCCAGAATGACAAGAAAAACAAGTGAATAATAATTGAAATGGAACGCAATCGTCAGCCAAAATCGGGTAAGGGGTCGCCGACGGCAGAGATTGTGTTCGGGTTTAGAAGGGTGGTCGGGGCGGAGCAGCACGGCGGAGGGGGGCGGCGATGGCACGATGGATGGTCGAATATGAAAATGAGAAACAAGGTAGAGGCCGAAGACGACCAGGAGCCGTCGGATCGACATATCGTGCGGCCCATAAAACCGACCCGCAACAAATATACGCATCCCTAGAAGAAGCAAAATAAAATAAATTTAATTAGAAGTTTTGATGGATCCGTGGATGGTGTCTTGGGTAGCAGCAACTTTGAATCACTCAACAACAACAGCATGTTAGTGCTGCTAACAGAGATTAGTTGGGATGGATCTCACCTCACCAGATCCCAACGTACGCGCGCACCTACCCCCCGCCCTTCCCGTTTGCTTACACATTATAAATAAACCCCCGTGCCCACCGCCATCCTCCATCCCCCCCTCTCCCCACCGTCTCCCTCCTCATCTCCGGCGCCGCTCCGCGACTCCTCCAAGGGTAAGCCGCCGCTCCCCCTCCCCTCCCCTCCCGCCGTGTCCGACCCAATGCGCGCGCGCGCGGCCGCGAAATCCCCCGCGCAGTCAGCCTGCCGCCGCGCCGCGCTGCGCCGTAGCCTAGGCGCCGACGCCGGTCGCGCGCGTCGCCGCGACGACGCCCCGTGTCCGTAGTCTAAGCGCCGACGCCGATGCCTCCCCGCCCCGCCAGCGGTATCGGGCATTTGGTTTCCTGGGGTTAACTGAATTTTGGTTGGGCGCGGCAGCCCCGCCATCCGGATCCCCCCGCTGCATGGCGGTGGCTGCTCGGGGTCAGATCCGAGCCTCTCGGTCGCGCCCTCGGTGGATCCGAGGTCGATGCGGTGGTTAGGTTCCTGGCATCAGATCTGCTGTGCCGCCTAGCATTTTTTAGTTACGATCTGGGGTTGCACTGGCTGTGTGATGTATCTGTAGAACCACTGTCAGGGAGCGAGTGCTGGTTTTGCGTGCTAATTGTTATCATCATTTCAGATGATCAGTTTGTTTCCTCGTAGTTCTAACCCGTCGGTTAATATTTTTTTTGACTATAAACAGTAGGGTAAACTAGTTCTGTCCAATCATGCATATCCGTAGTACCAGGACATTTTCTGATCAGCGTTGTTACTATTTTATTTCACATTTAAAATCCTGTGGTCAACTTAAACTCTGCATGTCCTACTCGTCCTCAGACATTTTGATCCCAGCCGCTATCCGTTCCCCTGAATGTTATGTTGTTTGTAGTAGTATGATGATGCCTTCATGCCTGAGAGGGACCCTGCTTTCTTTCGGGCCGATTTTAGCTGCCCTGTACCCACACCATGGGAGTTGGTTGGATCCTAAATGGAGGCCTTTAGTGCGTGTAGCCTGCCTTCATGGCACGGCTAAACATTCCCAGTATACAGAAACATCCTGGCTTAGCCAAAGGTATTTCTTAAGCCTCTTAATTCTTAGCAGAGGAGCTCATGCGGCAGTAACTAAAAAAACTATGTGCATGCAAAGAACATAGAAGAACGGAGTACTGAGTTCGTTTGGAGAAATATGTTTTTATAATTTTTGGGTCCATTGGCTGTTAGCTTACAGATATACTTATAGTTTCCTGTATGCGCATTAATTGTTTTTTATTTTGGATCCCTTGTCTGTTAGGTTGATATATGTATTTTCCTATATGTGCAAAGTATTTTGGAAAGTTCCTTACCAACCAATGTTCCTGCAAATTAATTGATTTTAATTTTTTGATGGCGTAGAAAGATGGCGTCCCACATTGTTGGATACCCTCGCATGGGCCCCAAGAGGGAGCTCAAGTTTGCCTTGGAGTCTTTCTGGGATGGGAAGAGCAGCGCTGAGGATTTGGAGAAGGTTGCCGCCGACCTCAGGGCCAGCATCTGGAAGCAGATGTCAGAGGCTGGGATTAAGTACATTCCCAGCAACACCTTCTCATACTATGACCAGGTGCTTGACACAACAGCCATGCTTGGTGCCGTCCCGGACCGCTACTCTTGGACTGGCGGGGAGATTGGTCACAGCACCTACTTCTCAATGGCCAGGGGCAATGCCACTGTCCCTGCTATGGAGATGACCAAGTGGTTTGACACCAACTAGTAAGTCAATCTGCGTCCCTTGAATGCTGATCAGAGGTGTAATCTTTTCAGGGCATTGGTCATGCAGTTTTGCTTACTGGATTTCTTACTCTTTTGCAGCCACTTCATTGTACCTGAATTGAGTCCAGCAACCAAGTTCTCATATGCTTCACACAAGGCTGTCTCTGAATACAAGGAGGCAAAGGCGGTATGTTCCTTCACCCACAGCATTGTCTCAGCCTCCTTTTCATAGTAGTTTCCTTGCACATAATTTGGTAGTAAAAAATATCTTCTGACCTGTACTACTATTTTGTGCTAGCTATCTAAATCTGATCCCACAGTGCTAGTTTTTATGTCTTGCTTTGCTAGTTACATGTTCTTTGGTTAAAGTAGAGCCTTTAGCCACATCTGGATGAGACCCCATATCTTAGCAATCCCATACTGCAAAACGCTGACTTGTTGATTTTGTAACCTATACCTGAAGTTGAAATTTATAGTTCTGGAACAAGCATGTTTTTTCTGTCGTCCACAGAATAATGCATTACCATTTGCATACCTAACTGAATATAGAAATTCATTTCAAGGACCTGAATATAGAAATTCATTTGCCATGCTATTTGTCTTCACAAAATGATGCCTGCATGCTTACATGTTCTTCCATGCAGCTCGGTGTTGACACTGTTCCAGTGCTTGTTGGACCAGTCTCATACTTGCTGCTCTCCAAGGCAGCGAAGGGTGTGGAGAAATCATTCTCTCTTCTTTCACTTCTTGATAGCATTCTTCCCATCTACAAGTAAGCATCGGCTGACGCAACCAACTCCTTTTGTTTTAACTTGAATCTTCAGTTGATAATGTCATATGTTATATAAATTGCAGGGAGGTTGTGACTGAGCTGAAGGCAGCTGGTGCTTCATGGATTCAGTTTGATGAGCCCACCCTTGTTAAGGACCTTGCTGCTCACGAATTGGCCGCGTTCTCTTCAGCATATGCTGCACTCGAGTCGGCACTCTCTGGATTGAATGTGCTTATTGAGACATACTTTGCTGATGTTCCTGCTGAATCTTACAAGTACGTTTCTCTAGTGCTAATCCATTCTACTCGCCGTTTTATGTATTTCAAGGTGCTCTATTAAAACAGCAAAACACTAATTCTCTTGTAACCACAGGACCCTCACATCATTGAGTGGCGTGACTGCCTATGGTTTTGATCTTGTTCGTGGAACCAAGACGCTTGAGCTTATGAAGAGCGCTGGTATCCCATCTGGGAAGTACTTATTTGCTGGTGTTGTAGATGGAAGGAACATCTGGGCTGATGATCTTGCTGCATCTCTCAGCACTCTTCAGTCTCTTGAGGCTGTTGTTGGCAAGGGTAAGCAGTAAACAATATATTTATTATTTACTATCTCCAGGTCACAATTTAGGACGTTTTCAACATTGGCAGTTCTTTAGGTGAAACTTTGACCATCAGTTCCTATGAAAAATGTTGCTTCAGATAAAACCAAGTATTGATTATGAACATATGTTTCATGATAATCTAGTACTGTATTAATGTGTCGCAGATGTTGGTATTTGCTCTATACTGATAGTTGTGATCAAACCTTAAAATGCTCCATTAGCACATATTCTAAAACGACCTACAGTGTGACTCAGAGGTGGTATTTGCTATCCATTGTCATTGCTTTCTGTATTAAACAGTTGTGAATACTTTCTCGCAGACAAGCTTGTGGTGTCCACCTCCTGCTCACTGATGCACACTGCTGTTGATCTTGTGAACGAGACTAAGCTTGACAGTGAGATCAAGTCATGGCTCGCATTTGCTGCCCAAAAGGTGGTTGAGGTGAATGCACTTGGCAAGGCTTTGGCTGGTCAAAAGGATGAGGTATGCTATTCTTTTCTCTCTCTCACTATAGCCTGGTGCTTGTTTGCACCACTTCAATTGCAACTCCTAACTAACTTTACTGACATGTAATGTTGAATTTTGTCAAATACAGGCCTACTTTGCTGCCAATGCCGCTGCTCAGGCCTCAAGGAGGTCCTCACCCAGAGTGAACAACGAGGAGGTTCAGAAGGCTGTAAGTTCACTGAAGTTCGGTCATATACACGCACATTAAGAGTTCGCACATGCCAATTATTAACAGGAAGTTCATTTCTTACAGGCGGCTGCTTTGAAGGGCTCTGACCACCGCCGTGCTACCCCTGTTTCTGCTAGACTGGACGCTCAGCAGAAGAAGCTCAACCTTCCTATCCTCCCAACTACAACAATTGGTTCATTCCCTCAGACAATGGACCTCAGGAGGGTCCGCCGTGAGTACAAGGCGAAGAAGTGAGTCCCTCTAGATGGACTTTTCTTGTGATATTTCCTGCGATTTTTTTTTTGAAAATTTGTGTCACCGCAGGATCTCTGAGTAGACTTTTCTTATAATATTTCCTGCATTTTTATTGAATATTTGTGTCACTGCAGGATCTCTGAGGAGGAGTATGTCAGTGCTATCAAGGAAGAAATTAGCAAGGTTGTCAAGATCCAAGAGGAGCTTGACATCGATGTGCTCGTCCACGGAGAGCCTGAGGTGAGCAATGCTAATTAATATTGTTTGTTGCAGACTCATTTGCAACATGTTTGGACGTTTTGAAATGAAGCTATATCTTTCTGTGGATCATTGAAATAGGAATTTGCTTAAGCATATTGTGTTTGTTCTCCGGTAACTTAGTGTATGCACATTTTTTGACTATTTTTATGTACGTTTCAGAGAAATGACATGGTTGAGTACTTTGGCGAGCAATTATCTGGTTTTGCATTTACTGCCAATGGATGGGTGCAATCCTATGGATCACGTTGTGTGAAGCCACCGATCATCTATGGTGATGTCAGCCGCCCCAACCCCATGACAGTCTTCTGGTCCAAGATGGCTCAGGACATGACCCCTCGCCCAATGAAGGGAATGCTGACTGGTCCTGTCACAATCCTCAACTGGTCTTTTGTCAGGAACGACCAGCCAAGGTTGATACCGCCTCCTAGCTTCTTACATCTATTTTGATTTGACGGCCTTCAAGTGGAGGTGTTTTAACTGCTACTAATCGGTACACCACTTCTTGGTCTACAGGTTTGAGACATGCTACCAGATTGCCCTTGCCATTAAAAAGGAGGTTGAGGATCTCGAAGCTGGTGGTATTCAGGTTTGTACTAAGTTTTCTTTTGTCATTTCACCATATCATTACTGTGTCCATGTGGCATGTGTAACAAATACGCTTCGGTCATCTGCAGGTGATCCAGATCGACGAGGCTGCTCTAAGGGAGGGTCTGCCGCTGCGCAAGTCGGAGCATGCTTTCTACTTGGACTGGGCTGTCCACTCATTCAGAATCACCAACTGCGGTGTGCAAGACACCACTCAGGTAATCTACTTGGAATGCCATGAAGGTATTCAGAAAATCTTTGTTGCCATCATCATCCATCCCTTATGAGACATGTTTTTTCCTGGGCAGATCCACACCCACATGTGCTACTCCAACTTCAACGATATCATCCACTCCATCATCAACATGGACGCCGACGTCATCACCATCGAGAACTCCCGCTCCGACGAGAAGCTCCTGTCGGTCTTCCGCGAGGGCGTGACCTACGGAGCCGGCATCGGCCCTGGCGTCTACGACATCCACTCCCCCAGGATCCCCTCCACGGAGGAGATTGCTGACCGCGTCAACAAGATGCTCGCGGTGCTCGACACCAACATCCTGTGGGTGAACCCCGACTGCGGCCTCAAGACCCGCAAGTACACGGAGGTGAAGCCCGCCCTGACCAACATGGTCGCCGCGGCCAAGCTCATCCGCACCCAGCTCGCCAGCACAAAGTGAAGAGCCTGATGCTACTA
>NC_041387.1:10074613-10078800 GCF_002162155.2 Triticum dicoccoides
GTTAGTCCTGCTTTGGTAAACTGCTACGTGTTGACATGTTGTATCTACGTTTGGTGGGTGGTTTCTTATTGTTTACAGGCTGTGGTTATAAACGGAGTTGAAAATTGTTGTGCATCTCTCAGCTTCTCCTTGATTTCCACAAGTTGTCTGCTCATTTTTGAATATGTTCAGTTAGTCAGGCAGGATACAGATTCAGAGCAGCAGCGTTGCATACAGGGCACCAATTCCTACCACGGCGAGGACGATAACAATGAAGCCAACAACGTGCAGAGGCGTGAGCTTCTCCCACCACCTCTTGTCACCATCACCACCGTCGTTTCTTGGGGCATCTGGTGTGGCAATCTCCTCCTCCGCCTGTATCTGAATCCTGGTCGCCTGAGGTGCCGTGTTCTTCTCTTCAGCCCTGTTCTTCTCCGCGTCCTCTTGGGCGCTCCAGAAGCTGCCATTGCTGCTGCTGCTGCCCGACGAGCCGTCGCCTTTCCGCTCTCCATGGGGCAGAGCGCCTCCAGGCTGCGGTTGCTCCTTCTGCGCGGCCATGGATGACGGGGTTGGCGGCGGCGGCGGAGGTCCTGGTGGTGGTGACCCCTTGGGCAGGATGACGTAGAGCACGGCCTGCTCCTTGTCCATCACGGCCCTGATGCCGCCGGTGCGGACGCTCTTCGGCACCGGGAACGACTTGAGGAACCGCGCCCATCGCGCTCCGACGCCGTCGCCGACTGGTCGCTCGCCGGCCACCTTGAGCTTCCGGCTCGTGTTGTATAGCACCCTCAGCTCCTCCTTCATGAACCCTGCGACCATGGCAAGACAGACATCTTCAGAAGACACGCAAGTCATAGGCCCACAACGCAGCAGCAGCGAAGGAAGACGCGGTGAGATGCGCACCGGAGACGTCGACGGCGAGGGTGTCGGCGTCGGCCGTGCGCGCCCACTCGCACCGGGGCTCGACGGCCGTGTACACGCGGTGGCGCGGCGCCGGCGCGGCCGCCTGCATGGCCGAACTGCTGTTGATGATAAGGCGTACAGGGACGCTGCTGCTCTGCCCCCTGGCGATCTTTCAGCGACAAGGATTGGTTAGGGGTGCATTATAGGGAAGATGACACGATATAACTATTGCGGCGGCGGTGATGGTTGTCGCCAGGCAAACTCCTTGCTTTGCTTGTGCTGCTCTCGGGTGTTTTGCTTGGGTCGCAAGGTGCAACGCATATGCACTCATTCGATGCAGGGGGGACAAGGATGCATGTAAATTTGTTAATACTAGAAGAAGCACCGGTCAGCCAGGTTGTTACCACGCAGCAGGGTTGATAAATTTATTTATTCAGCATGAATGAAAGAAGGTGGTGTAGTAGGAAGTTTCAGAGTCATGCACACATTGAAGATTAGCAATTTAGTATATCACAGCATTCACAAATTTCAGTACTACCAAGTTCACCCACTTTTCTGAGCATGACCCCCCGTGCAAATTGCCAAAAACCACCACAATTGCGTCCGACGGTGCTGAAAACCACCGTATTCGTAAAAAGTTTGCCCAAAAAATATATTCTATTTTTGAGTAATGGTTTGCTGAATGCACTGAAAACAACGTCTAACCATGTTTTGACAAAGAAAAACTGACAGCGGGGGCTCATCCGTCAGGACCATCTGGCATGGGATAACGGCTGGGCGAGTCGGTCATCGTTGCTGCCACATGGGGCCCATCTGCCATAGAATGAAAAAAAAGAAAAGAATAAAAGTTCCTTTTATCTTCCCCGTGAGGTGAAAGAAAAAAGAGCCAGCCCCTCGGCGAGCCAGCCCCTCGTCGTCGCCATGCCGCCGCCGCCCCCACCGTGGCCACCGGCAGCGCCATGGTCCCTGGCCCCTCCTTCCGTGTCGAACCCACGCCTTTAGGCTCTTCCCTGCCCTCGTCGTCGCCGCAGGCCCCATGGCCGCCATGGGCTCGAGCTCGGCGAGATCCTGTTTGCCCCGACCGCGTGCTCCCTGGTGGCGCCCCATGGCGCGCTGCACGCCGCGTGCGCCCGCGCAGGCCCAGCCCGACGTCCGTCTGGCAAGCTCCGGCGTCGTCCCTGTCTGCACGTGCTGAACGAGCAGGATTCGGCGATGCCCGGCGCAAACGCGAGGTGGAGCTCCAGCCTCTTCAACGTCGTCGCATCCAAGAGCTCGCACGCACAAGGGCTTCTCCTCAGACCTCCTCTCCGCATGCTCTGCAGCGGCCTCGGCATTTTGCCGAGCAGCCTGCGTGCGCTCACCAGCGGGAACCAGGTGAGCCACGGCGGGCTGGCTCCGACGAGCGCAGCCCTTGGAGCCTTGGAGGTACGATGCCGGCGAGTTGCAGAGCGAGGGCGGCGAGGCATAGGCATGGACCTCCACCACGTCCCACGACTGCGGCTAGACGTAGTACGTTCTCGCAGATGGCGACTGGTCCGCGTGGAGCATCACCGGCTCGAGCGGCCGGAACATGGCGTTGCTCTCCGGCGGCCCGTACATGCTGAACCTGGTGCTCGTGTCGCCGTCGTTGATGCCGGCGCCCAGCGGAGAGACGCGGTGCTGGGCCGGTGCTGCTGGCTCCTACGTGTCCTCCTACGCTGCTCAAACAACCACGCCGGGCGCCTCCGGCACGAGCGACGGCGCGGGGAACAGCCACGGCGAGGAGGGGTATGTAGATGGTGACATGCGGGCCGTACGTCAAGATAACGGTCCACTCTAACCGTGTGAGTATTTGTTGACACGTCATCACTTACAGTGGGCCCTCTTTGTCAGTTTTCTGGCCAAAATGCGGTCAATCGTTGTTTTAGTGTTTCCGGCACCATATTACTCAAAATCGATGTTTTTGGCAAACTTTTCTGAAAACGGTGGTTTTTGGCACTGTCGGACGCAATTGTGATGGTTTTTGGCAATTTACTCATAATTCCCCCCTTTTTGAGACAAACAATGTTTTTGATAAAGAAAAATACAACCCAATCTAAAAGCATGCATGTTTCATTTTCACCTTCATCCATGGACTTCTTCATTATTTATGAAGAAATGTAATTATATATGGAAGCGGATTAGGAGCACTCGGGTGCTCCACCCCCTATATTCAAAAATAATTTAATAATTCAGAAAAAAGTCAAAAAAATCCTGGATATATTTTTGAACCAAATATGACTAGGTATTGTACTCACATAAAAAGTTTGGCCAAGGAATAATTCTTGTTGACTTCAGGGCAAAAAAACAAATTTATGACGACAATATAACATGAATTTACTTGTATCTAGCATTTTTTGGGAAATCTTTGACTCTGGATAAAATAAAAGTCATTTTCTATTTAATCTTCCTATACGAGTGCAATACTTGGTCATGTTTGATTCCATAAGAAGGTCCGGCATTTTTGACTTTTTTTTGAATTACTAATTATTTTTGAATATAGGGGGCGTAGCACCCGAGAGCTCCTATGCATTTTCGAATTATATATATTCTAAATTAAACCAACTTCTCGCAATCATTCTCTGCCGGTCCTGTCGATAAGCACATCCACCCATTGATTAAACACTGTTACAAACTACTCTAATCTTGTCAATATCAAAGAATGAGGGCCTGTTTGGAACTGCTCCGCTCCCTAAAATGCAGCACCAGAAAATACAAATTAAACGGGGTAGCTGCATGGCATGTCGCTCCCAAACAAAAACTAGAATATGGGATACAACTTCATGTTTTTTGTGAAGCTCTCCAGGGGTTGCTCCGAAAACTCTAGAAGCTAGGGTTGAGGAAAATTACCACCACTAATACCCCTTCGTCTCTCCCCATGTCATCCAATCAAATAGATTCTTTCCATCGAATTTCTCATTCTTGAAGAAGTTGAAGCTAGCTGGAAGCCAGACATGATAAAGTGCTCTTTCGTGGAGCTGCAACTCCTATATAAAACTGCTTCAACGTGAATCTGATTTTGATGGAGCGGTGCAGTTCCAAACATGCCCTGGGTGTCCTTTCATAAGTTCAAAGCCCCCTTCAAGTCCACAAACGTAGATTATCTGGGGTGGCGGAAGCCCTACGGTGTGCGGTGCATTGATGTGATGTTTTGGAGCGATTGCTCTCGTGTTGACCAACCGACGGCGGCCCCGGGATGATCCTGTCGACTTTTTTTTTCTCCATCAACTTTGGGTGTTGGTTCGTAGCAGCTGCAGGATGATGTTGATCAACGTGGCGACACAGCA
>NC_041387.1:10078948-10125887 GCF_002162155.2 Triticum dicoccoides
GGGGGGGGGTACAACCATGGCATAATGTGTTGTGGTGGTGGTCTGCAGGCCATGGCGGTGGATGTGGGCAACCGCGAGTTGCATGTAACACATTCCTATCATGGCTAGGGTGGATGGTCAGACATGATGATGCAATGGCATAGGGCTTGGTGAATTCTAGGTGAAAGCCAAGCGCCAATCCTGGTCGATGCTGGCGACAACGACATCCTAGGGTGTTGTTACCCTCTTTGGAGGCCTCGTCAAGGAGCCCCTTCATCTCCCTTAACATTTAGATCTTGAGCTTTCCAGGTGGAAACCCAAGTTTTACCTTTGGTCGAAGGTGACAACATTTCCATCGTGCTCCGTCCAAGCGGCTCTAGATCGTGTGGTAGGATTTCGACTCTGCTAGCTTTGGTGGTAGAGTAATTGATGTTGGGGAACGTTGCAGAAAATTAAAATTTTTCCTACGGTTTCACCAAGATCCATCTATGAGTTCATCTAAGCAACGAGTCTAGGGAGAGAGTTTTCATCTACATACCACTTGTAGATCGCGTGCGGAAGCTTGCAAGGTGATGATGTAGTCGTACTCGACGTGATCCAAATCACCGATGACCTGCGCCGAACGGACGGCACCTCCGCGTTCAACACACGTACGGAACAGCCACGTCTCCTCCTTCTTGATCCAGCAAGGAAGGGAGGAGAGGTTGAGGGAGATGGCACCAGCAGCAGCACGACGGCGTGGTGTTGGTGGAGCTGCAGTACTCCGGCAGAGCTTCGCTAAGCACTATGGAGGTGGAGGAGGTGTTGGGGAGGGAGAAGGAGGCAACCAAAGGCCAGGGCGTTCAGGTATGAAGTCCCTCCTCTCCCCCCACTATATATAGGGGTGCCAAGGGGGGTGGCCGGCCCTAGGAGATCAAATCTCCTAGGGGGTGCGGCGGCCAAGGGGGGTTTTCCCTCCCCCCAAGGCACCTAGGAGGTGCCTTACCCTCCTAGGACTCTTGCCCCCTTGAACCCTAGGCGCATGGGCCTATGTGGGGCTGGTGCCCTTGGCCCATTAGGCCAAGGCGCACCCCCTTACAGCCCATGTGGCCCCCCGGGACAGGTGGACCCACCCGGTGGACCCCCGGGACCCTTCCGGTGGTCCCGGTACAATACCGATAACCCCGAAACTTGTCCCGATGCCCGAAACAGGACTTCCCATATATAAATCTTTACCTCCGGACCATTCCGGAACTCCTCATGACGTCCGGGATCTCATCCGGGACTCCGAACAACATTCGGGTTACTGCATATACATATCCCTATAACCCTAGCGTAACTGAACCTTAAGTGTGTAGACCCTACGGGTTCGGGAGACATGCAGACATGACCGAGACTCTCTCAGTCAATAACCATCAGCGGGATCTGGATACCCATGATGGCTCCCACATGCTCCTCGATGTTGTCATCGGATGAACCACTATGTCGAGGATTCAATCAAACCCTGTATGCAATTCCCTTTGTCAATCGGTACGTTACTTGCCCGAGACTCGATCGTCGGTATCCCAATACCTTGTTCAGTCTCGTTTCCGGCAAGTCACTTTACTCGTACCGTAATGCATGATCCCGTGTCCAACACCTTGGTCACATTGAGCTCAATATGATGATGCATTACCGAGTGGGCCCAGAGATACCTCTCTGTCATACGGAGTGACAAATCCCAGTCTCGATCCGTGTCAACCCAACAGCTACTTTCGGAGATACCTGTAATGCACCTTTATAGTCACCCAGTTACGTTGTGACGTTTGGTATACCCAAGGCACTCTTATGGTATCCGGGAGTTACACGATCTCATGGTCGAAGGAAGAGATACTTGACACTTGCAAAGCTCTAGCAAAACGAACTACACGATCTTTTATGCTATGCTTAGAATTGGGTCTTGTCCATCACATCATTCTCCTAATGATGTGATCCCGTTATCAATGACATCCAATGTCCATAGTCAGGAAACCATGACTATCTGTTGATCACAACGAGCTGGTCAACTAGAGGCTTACCAGGGACATTGTGTGGTCTAAGTATTCACACGTGTATTACGATTTCCGGATAATACAGTTATAGCATGAATAAAAGACAATTATCATGAACAATGAAATATAATAATACTTTTATTATTGCCTCTAGGGCATATTTCCAACAATTGACTGGTCTGGGGCACTGTCGGTCATCTCGTTTGGAACCTCCAAACAAGGCGACGTTTCTTTTCAGGTGTTTAGCTCTTCCTATGGAAGGTTCCCATGATATCCCAACATGTTTTCTGCCAAAATAAAGTTTTTTTTTCAAATAATGCTCTAAATTTCCTAATTCTGGAGCTCCTAGTGAAATCAGACAAAACGGGCAAGTGATCGCGATAAAATTCAGAGAATCTTAGCTCTATGGTGCAAAAACAATAAGGAAAACTTGATACACAATGCACTCATCAATCTCCCAAAACCATAAGGTACTTGTCATAATGCACCAATCCTTATCCCCTCTGGGTGCCTACAAGTGAGGGCAGGGACATAGCAAGTGAGGGACGAGCTAGGGCTATGGTTCCCCCATGGCAAACTTCTTCCTAAAAACAACCATATATTGTTAGTTTAAAGTGCACTAAATTTGCATGTTTGGCCCCCCTCAACATTTGTTTTCTTTCATTGCCCCCCCCCCCCCAAGTAAGATTCTTGGCTCCGTCTCTGGGCGTAGGACCTTTCTATCCCCAGGCACTCATCTAGGTGATATGGTCGGGGTGAAGTACCCTCCTTCTACTAGGTGTCCTTACTCACCGGCATGGTCATGGGTCATGTCCAAGCCTCTCATGTCTCATCTTAGCATACTCGACCCGAACCCCAAATGAGCTTGCCATTGTTAGTTATGGAGAAGAAAGAAGCAACACGTATAAAATGATGGAGGAAAGCACATGAACATAAGAAAGGATGGAGGAACCTCTGTCCCAAAGAGCTGAAATGCTGGCCTTGCTCCTCCAACTTCTCTCCCAAATCTGTCGAATTGAACCATCACTCACCACAATCAAGCATGGACTCAACGAGAGCAACGACGAGACCTTGACCCCCTTCCTGCACATGTAGGTTTCATGGTCGATGTGAATTCCACCCTTTTTACAGTAGTGTGACAGGAATTACGATCATCATCAAAAGTTTGCGAAAATAATGGGATTGCCTATTTGTTAGTCGCCTGGATATCTTTTTCATGCAAGTCACTTTTTTCTTAACTACTCGTTGCTAGTTTTTGCTCCACAGATGCAAACCTACACAAGCCTTTTCAACGTTAAGTCTAACGTGTATCTACTCCCTCCATTTTATTTACTTTGCATATTTGCTTTGTATCGAGCCAAACTTTATAAGCTTTTGTCAAGTTTATGCAAAAAAGTTATTGACACTCACAATACCGAATCAATACCATTAGAATCATCCTTCAATATACTTTTATACCATGCATATTTGTCATTGTCAAAGTTTAAATTTGCAGTCTGCATGCGCAAGGAGTAACCAAGTCATACACATACATGCTTGTAGAACAAATTAACCTCGACGCGTTCAAGAACATATATAGAAAGTTAAAGGCTTGTGCATCACATTTTATTTCATCAAGTTTGATCAACCCACCATGGCTCTGTAATCTGTAACAAGCCACAATACATACATATATATACTTGCATTTTACACGTATGAACTCTCACTCGTTCCCACGCCTCGAATATATACTTCGCGCCAACTGTTCGATCGATCGATCACATCTCGTCGCCGTAGCTCCCGGCGCCGGCATCCCCGCCCCCGCCGGAGGCAGCGGCGCTCAGGTTGCGCCACACGTACACCGTGATGCCGACGAGCACCAGCGCCGCCACGGCCACGTTCACCAGCAGCCCGCGGTTGGCGGGCGCGGGCCTCCTCCGCCGCGCCATGTCCATCATCCCCTCCGTCTCCTTGTCCGCCTCCGCCGTCTTCCTGTCCTCCTCCATCTTCCCTCTCGCCTCCCTCTCCATCCGCTTCTTCTCCTCCTCCTCGGCCGCGTCTTGCTGTTTCCTCGCCATGGCCTCCTCTTGCGGCTTCTTGGCCTCCTCCCTCACCCACTCCCCCGTCGGCTTCGGGAAGGCGGGCAGCCCGGGCTTCGCGGTGGCAGCGGCTCCATTGTGCTTGTTCAGGGTCTCCAACTCCGGCGCCGGCGCGGGCACGGGAGGCGCGGGCCTTGCCGGCGCGGGAATGTCCGCCGGCTTGCGGGGCAGCGACGGCCTGCGGTCGGCGAAGGGCTTCTGGGAAGGGACGACGGGGGGCGGCGCCGTGGCGGCCGGCCTCGCGGGCTCCGGGAGCGCCGGCGGCGGCTTCTGGGACGGCGCCGCGTAGGGCCTCCTGGGCTCGGGCACGGGCTTGGGCGCCGGCACCGGCAGAGCCGGCATGGGCACGGGCGCGGCCTGCTGCTGCGGGGGCGAAGGGTGCTTCTTGGGGAGCGTGATGGTGAGCGCCTCGTTCTCGAACTTGGCGCGGATGCCGTCGACGTTGCAGTCGGAGGGGAGCTGCAGGTCCTTCTGGAAGCGGCTCCACCTGCCGCCCTCCACCGGCCGCTCGCCGCGCGTCCGCAGGTGGCCGTGGTTGTCCACCAGCACCCTGATCTCCTCCCTCTTAAACCCTGCAGCCAAGAACCCTCAAGAGTCAGGCCACACCCATCACACACCCCCGCCATTGTTGGCTCATCAGTAACCATATGGTGTGAGCCGCATGGATGGTTTGCTTGCCTGGGACGATGATCTTGACGAAGCTGGCGTCGGCGGAGTGGCTCCACTCGACGGCGGGGGTGTACTCCTCGTAGGTGCGGTTGATGGCCCTGTCCATGGCTGCCGGCACCTCCTTCTCGATCTCCCAAACAACAAACCCGATGAACGAATGCTTGCGGTGATGATCGATGGTGATGGTGGTGGTGAGTGATGCCGGTCGCCTTTTGCCGTGGAGATGTATATATAGTCAGGAGCCATGAGAGGAGGAGGAGGAGGAGGAGAAGAATAGATTCTTGGAAGGAAGAAGGATCGGACATGGCTTGGCTTGGCGGACAAGTGATGTTTTTCTCCATCGATTGGTGTTTCTCCCGGCGTCGGCGTCGGCGTCCGCGACGGCGACGCAAACCCCCAGCAAAGTGAAGTATTATTCCTTGCTTGGTTTTCGGCCGGGGTATGGAGAAAATCCATGTCCATGTGGGTTTGCAGGAGGGGCTGGTCCATGCCTCAAGAGAAGCATATTGGGTGTGGGTTTCTCTCTTTTTGTTTCTTGCTTGATTGATGATGAGTGTGTAACAGGGTAGGTATTATTTAGGACCAAGCGCGATTCGATCTGCTATTCGACTTTTCAAATTTTGACACGCCTATCTTTGAACCGGCGAATTCGCAGATTTTTCAAATGTCGTATGAGTGATTTCTCTGTTCTTCAGGTGATCTTTGGGGTTCTTGAGATTTTAATTTGTCGAGGCTCTTGGGTCTGGTTCTAACTTGTCGACTTCGTCGGTTTGCGACCGTTCCGTTCATTCTAGGCAATGTGATGTACCGATATCTGCACAAAGTTTATGCTTAATGCTAGTACATCTTAGCAAGTAGGCTATGTGTGCCTGCTGCTCTTGTTTCACTGTAGCATAAAGCGCTTCATCTGATTCAGCAAAAGAAAGACAGCATATGCATCGATGAGCACGCATGTCAAACAGTTGGGATCAGTAAAGTGTCACAACTGAAACAATTTTTGATACAAAAGCAAAACGATGTCACACGCTCTGAACTAAGTAGACTCAAGGTACAACACCCGACTCAGCATCGAATCCTTTAGTACAGTGAAATTGTTCGCAGCATGCTCTGAACATCGTTCAACTATGAATCGTCAGTAAAATGTATACAGATTACTGCAAAAATGATAGTTCCCGGCGATGATGGACGTACACCAAGAGGATGCTACTTGAATTTCATTGCCTTGTTTGTGAGAAACATCAACAGACAATTCAGGTGTGTCCACGGCCTCCGCATGTGGAGCACATGATGCTTCCAGTTCCTCCGCAGCCTACAGCAATCACACAACAAACCATGTATCATCCATATGGCGGCGTATAAAATGCACACGGTTCACTGCAGGAATCAGAGATGGCTGTCAAACTTGCTTACCTAGGCATCTGACTTTTACGATGATTCCTTGGCTTTCCATTATCGAGTCGACGTACAAGCCTGAACCAGCGCAGGTTGCGCACAGCACAGCACCTTTAGTTTCGCAGCGCACGCATGGAGGATTCTTCCCAACATTCTTCTTTTCCAAATCTAGGCCAGCAGGTTTCCCGATATTCTCCTCTGGAACAGCTTTGTCGTAGCAGAACAGTGCTTCCAGGCTACTCTTGCTTCTTTGCAGGTCATTAATTGCACTTGCTCTGATCTGCATTGGCTAGAAAATTTGTAAATCTCTTAACTTGAACTTCTACTATCAAATGAATGTCACTTAGCTAGTCAGACCGCATCACACAACAGAACAGAGACAAAGTAAGAGGAAAAACAACACACTAGCTAGTCAGGCCACATCATGCAACAGAACAGAGACGAATGAAGTATGAGGAAAATCAACACACTTGGCTAGTCAGGCCACATCACGCAAAAGAACCGAGACGAGTGAAGTAAGAGGAAAATCAAACCCCATATGGAAGTAAGAGACTGAGAGCAATTAATCCAACTTCCTGGCTCCAGTAAGTAGATTGTTAGTAGACTGATACTGGAATGGAGGACACTCAATGAATATTAAACCAACAGAACTGGGTAGAATTATCTAGAAAAGGATGCTGCTGTCGTTGCTCTCCCAGTGTTTTCAGTGTGGAGTATTATAGGTAACAAGGTCTAGCTAGGGTGAAGACAAGAAGTTAAGCATTATTCGCTACCGTAGAAGACAACAGAAACAGGTCCAGATTAGCTTGACATAACAAAAACAGCTTGGCTTCCAAAACCACACATAATAGATTAGATCCTTTCAGGACAAGGTTGCATCCTATATATATACTTCCGCACCAACAATTAATGTTGGTTAGTGGTTACCACTGAATAGTACTTACATGCCGGACACACTTTTCTATAAGAGGAACTTCTGAGAATAGGAGATCAACTAGGTGGAAATGGGCCATGCGCACAAGGCATTATAGCTTTGTTTCACACCCAAAAGGATGCTGCTGTTGTTGCTCTCCCAATGTTTTCAGTGTGCACTATTATAGGTAACAAGTTCTAGGTAGGGTGAAGACAAGAAGTTAAGCAGTATTCGCTACCGTACATGACGACAAAATGTGTCCAGATTAGCCTGGCATAATAACAACACATTGACTTCCAAAACTGCAGATAATAGATTAGATCCTGAGAAGGTTGCATCGTATATATGGAACTTACATGCTGGATAAACTTGTTTGTCCAGAAGAGAAACTTCTGTAAACAGGAAATTGGCTAGGTGGAAATGGGCCATGCTCACAAGGCATTCTAGTTTTTGCCTCACACCCAAAAGCAGACGTGAATCCATTTCCACCTGGATAATTCCAGATCTGTCTGTGCTGTTAACTCACCCACATTGTCCTGTTTTCGATGCTACAACCTACTTATCACCCTTACCAGAATAGCTCTGATATTTCATAGGACTGTATATGTGCATAAGATTCTATCGTTAAAGGGAACAGATGAATGCTTCACGGTTGTTGTCAATCGATTAGACAACACTTGACCAATCGACAAGCAAATATAGCTATTTGAATAAGCTCAGTACAAATAATTCGCACTCATAACTTGGTATCAAAACAGCTTTGATTGATTCTGGTTCTATCCTGTCAACACACATACAAAGATCATTTCGTAGGGGTGCATACTGCATAGGCACCAATTTTTCCTGGCAACCAGGGCCGGCACGTAAGGCAGCAATGTTTTCTTGGCATTTTAACCATTTCGGAAAGTGCAGGGCATATGATGGAATGCACTAACTCCTAGCCTATTCGAATTCGACCATGGTCACTGTAAAAGTTTACTCGTGCAGTCGCGCTCATTTCTGTAACTCGGTCTCATTATAACAGGCCACAAATTCAGAATACCCTTCCGTAGAGTATACTACTAGCTAAGTGCTAAATCTATGGAGCAAACAAGCCCTACCTTCTTCAACTTCCATTCCACTAAGAAATCAGTGAAAAATCAGGGAGCGGAAGCTCAACAGAATGCACCAAAAATCGTCAGAATTCCATCCACCTCCACAAGCAGCTGCCTCCAGAAGCAGCAACCGGGAGGGGAGCTTCGGGCCTACACCTACACGCGCAACGTCCCCCGCAACCCACAAGATAGGGGAGGAGAAAAGCACCGAGGGTATGGGCACCTTGGCGGAGACCGCGCGGGAGGCGGGCCGAGACGAAGGGAGCAGCCGTCGCAGTCGCAGGGGCCCTCCGCCGCGGCGGGGCGGCGCCGTCGAGGCGGCGGGCGGCGGGCGGAGCCTGGCCGAGACCTCCATCAGCAAGCACGCGCTCCGGTTGGTGGGGAATTTTCACCCTCGCCTCCGTCGCCGTCGCCAGTGGGGGTGGGGGAGAAGAAGAGGGGCGGAGCTCCTCGGATTGCTCGTCGCCTTCCCCAGATTTCCAAAGCCGAGCTTCGGTTTCGTCGCCCGGACACAAACCTGGCCATTTGGGCCGGACCTGCACCGCCCGGCCCGGCCTGGGTTATACGTGCCCGGCCCGGCCCAGCCCGGCCAGGCACGCTAACTACCCGGGCCGTGCCGGGCCGGGACGCGTGCTGGCTTCCCTGGCCCAGGCACGACACTATAATTAAACGGGACGGCCCATCGGCACATTTAGCCGTCAACCCACACATGATTCAGTCTATTGTCTTATAATAAAAAAATGAGTCATGTCATGCTGTCACACGTGCCCAGCCTCCAGATACGGGCACGGCCCTAGGCTGCGTCATTTGCCGGGTATGACCCAATTAACCACGTGCCGTGCCATCTCGTCACGGAGCGGGCACACGTGCTAACAAGCCGGCCTGCTAGGCAGAGCCTAGTTGGCCAGGTTTGCCGGACACGCGGGGATCCCGCATATGGTGAAGGGTCGAGAAAGCTCTTGGGCTCGCCTAATTCGGCCATAAAGCTCTGTGATTGGGCTTACAATGGCTACATTACTAGTTTCTTGCCCTCCCCCTATCTTGATAATGTGAAATTGAAACGAAGCAAAACCGAGCGCGGCTATGTCACTTTATGCGAGACAATATTGTTTTAGGGTAAAGCTAAATTTAATGTATCATATTCCATATGAAGTGGGATACAGATTGGATCATGCAGATCGATCAACCGCAGATGCCGTCCCTGATCAAAAGAACTTGAAAACTTAGCTAACTAATCTACATCAATATTTGATAAAGGTCCTTCGTAAATGAAGTTACAGTTGGACAACCTTGCCCTCTGGTTGATCTCACAAATGATGCAACCATAACTACTGGTTATCTCTCACAACTTGTTTTTAGTCCGATTTAATTATGAAGTTTTGGAGCAGCACATCCTTAGCTAGAGACAATGCTTCCTGGCATGCCATTGCTTCTAAGCGTGACAACATCAGTGCCCCCCTTGAACAACTAGGGAGGAGTTATCGAGATATAAACATGCAGCATCACGAAAAACGATTGCGGCCGATCCTTGCTATGCTAGCATTAACATGTATTTTTGTAAAACCCTGCGGCGGTGCCCTTGGTCTTGCTATTGTCGCCCTTGCTTTACTTGGTGCTTTGATAGCTTTCCGTGCAGTTATATCGAGCTCTGATATGAACCTATTTACGAATTCATGAGTAGTTGTAGGACTCGGATAGACCTCCTCATGTATCATTGTTCTCCTTGCCCACCATATTGCCCACAACGTAACCGATAGCTTGAAAAATTCCTCATGTGATAGTGTGTCCCATCATTGAGAAGCGCTTGGTTCCATACTTTTGCAAAGGTACTCTGACAGTTCACTGTCCACAAGAGCCCATATGCACCTTGCCATTGTGCATTTAAGCAACACATGTCTCCAGGAATCCGCAGCTCCGCACAAGGCGCATACACTGGTCGTTGATATTTTTTTGTGCGCCCCAATGTCCTCGGTTGGTTTCGAATGCTTTGCTAATCTCCACAGGAACATGTGTGTTTTATCTAGAACTAGTGTTTTCATAACAGTTTCTATGATGCTTAATATCCATCGATGCTTGAAGATCCAGAGGAACCATCTAACCAAGCTTTGCGTCTCAATTTCTTTGCAATCATCATCTTGTACGCCGACTTGACCGTGAAGCAGCTGCTTTTTTCAAAGTTCCACGCCCAGTTATCTTCAACCCCCTGGTACCTGCAGACCAAACAGGGTAGCACAACACTTTCGCAAAAGTATCCCAATGAGCAATGGTCCCAACAAAGAGCGAAGGAGAGTATTTATGGAGGCGTTTCTGTCACACACAAGGTGTCACAACTCTTGTGTGAAGTACTGTTTGAGCTTCTGAAAATACTATTACTGTCCCGGGTAAATGATAAACTAAAAATGCTAGTAAAGAGAGGACTTAATGATGTTTACTAATTAAATAACTAAATAAAGTAAATAACAAGAGCTTAAAATGTAAATGATGTTTCCTGAAATGAAGAGATTAGGTGCGGAGAGATTTCAGTTCATGGTAAGAATATATGAATTGTGCGAGTGCGACGACAATACCAGTTACCTTGTATTGTACTCATAGCATTTGATATAAACTTTCTATAGGCGGTCATGAAACTCCTCCACTAGGGTTTACATTTCATTCTATGGTCATGCTTCTTCGTTGCCACAGAGTGGTCATTTCCATAATTAAGGTCGTAAGACCGGAACGAAGCATTAAGTTCAATGGATAACCGTGATCTCATATTGTGTCCAGTTCTCATAGATATCTCCACCTATCACATCATAGATCACAGAGTTCCTAAACAATATGTGTTACCTGTGTAGGTCTTGAGATCATGTTGTGTGGGCCTTAAATTGGACAAGACACATAGAGTTAACCACAGTATAACAACATACTAAATAGATCATACTACTACGAATTTAAATGACGACATATAGGATAGGCACATATCAATCATACCACGCACCTACATCTCCCACACCTAGGGGAATTACTCACACATCATAAGAGGGGAATCAATCACAACAGAGAGAAAAACCATGAAAACCATATCGATAAATATTGAGGGGGTCCACAATGAGAGAAAATGGTACTCAAATAGTCTTGATCTCAGATGAGATGGAGTAGAAATTACAAGTTCCAATCCCTCTTACAATGGTGAAGGAGGTGATGATGATGATGGAGATGAAAGGACCAAAAACTACGATGATCTTCCCCTCCCCTCTTCTGGATGGTGTGGCGGTGGCTAGGGTTCTCTTCCCCCGTGGTTCCTTCATGAAAGTTGCTTTGTATAGATGAGGAGGGTCCATGCGCACTCCAAACGACCGCTCAAACAAGTGCATACGGTAGTATGAAACACTGTCTTTCACTCTGGTGCGCGCGTTGACAGTGCTCTCTTCAGGAAAGTTGCTCTAGTTGACTTGATTTGCACCAATCACCTTTGGTTTCCTTCCAACTGTGATATTTCCTGCCATCCAAAGAACAAAGTAGATTTCTCTTTCTTTCGTTGGATTAGCGTTAGAAATATCCGAAGAATAACAAAAATCCAATGAAACCAAATGGAAATCACTATGAACAACATCGTAAATTCGCGAGCCATCACCCCGTTGTGCAAAGAGGAATGGTAAGAATGGCTGGGATGTCAATATGTAGGAAGACTTCAGCGAGCCGTTCAGGATCCCATCTGGTTGATGGGTGGTCAACGAGTTCAAAAACTAAAACCGATGGGTTAGCTGATCGGCACCCGAAGGGCCGCATCATAACATCCATTAGGATCTAGTTAGTTATTAGACCAGATTTGAGTTGAGGATCCATTGCCAATACGACGTACTAAACCCTTCTTAGGTACATCGCGCCCCTCCACAATCGCTCTCCAAATCTGATTGAAATGATTGCCTTATTCTACACTCAAAAGAAAAAGGCGAGAAGTAGTCAACCTTCGAGATTTATGTGAGGTAGTAGCTTGGCTCACTTGTAGGGTTCCGAAGTTTCCTATCAACAAGCTCTGGAGATTTGTGATTTTTTTGTAGAATCTATCTCCACGCTCCCGAAGTTTCCTATCAACAAGACCCAAAAAGATCTCAACATGGAAGCCATGGAGATTTGTGAGTTTTTGGTAGAATCTTGAGAGTCTTCCAGGCGGCTTATACGAACCTCCCATGGGGAACTTTGACTTTATGCTTGACACGAAAGGAAGTGACTTCTTCAAGAAAAGCTTTCCCACCCACCATCATCTCTCAGTAACTGCACCTGAATCTTTGTCAAATGAATAAGTTCAATGGCATTGGCAATGTATTGATCTTCCTTTTGCAAATATATACTTGAGTGAAAGGATCGATATAGTTGACTAGAGGGGGGGGGGGGTGAATAGGCAACTAACAATTTTTAGCTTTTCTTTACCAAATTAAACTTTGCATCAAAGTAGGTTGTCTAGATATGCAACTAGGTGGGCAACCTATATGATGCAACAACAATAAGCACACAAGAAAGCAAGGGATATAACACAAATAAGCTTGCAAAAGTAAAGGCATGAGATAACCAAGAGTGGAGCCGGTGAAGACGAGGATGTGTTACTGAAGTTCCTTCCTTTCGAAGGGAAGTACGTCTCCGTTGGAGTGGTGTGGAGGCACAATGCTCCCCAAGAAGCCACTAGGGCTACCGTATTCTCCTCACGCCCTCACACAATGCGAGATGCCGTGATTCCACTATTGGTGCCCTTGAAGGCGGCGACCGAACCTTTACAAACAAGGTTGGGGCAATCTCCACAACTTAATTAGAGGCTCCCAACGACACCACGAAGCTGCACCACAATGGACTATGGCTCCGAGGTGACCTCAACCGTCTAGGGTGCTCAAACACCCAAGAGTAACAAGATCCGCTAGGGATTAGTGGGGGGAATCAAATTTCTCTTGGTGGAAGTGTAGATCGGGGCCTTCTCAACCAATCCTGAGCAAATCAACAAGTTTGATTGGCTAGGGAGAGAGATAGGGCGAAAATGGAGCTTGGAGCAATAATGGAGCTTGGGGGTGGAAGAGGTGGTCAACTAGAGGAAGAAGACATCCCTTATATAGTGGAGAGACAAATCCAACCGTTATCCACTTAACCAGCCCGCGACCTGCGGTACTACCGCCCAAGACAAGCGGTACTACCGCAAGGGCTCACGGTACTACGCGGCGGACTGCGGTACTACCGCTGCTACGGCAGGAGCTAGTCCAGGCCTGAGCCGCAAAGGCTGAGGGCGGTACTGCCGCTAACGCGGTACTACCGCTCCCCCTTGCGGTACTACCGCAAGGCCGGATTGGACTAACCTGGGAAGGGTGCGGATGAATAAAAATACATCCGTGTCTACTTCCGCTGAAAATCAAACAGTGCAAATATCCAACACGGTACTACCGCACCTGGCATGCGGTACTACCGCGCAGGGAGCGGATGTAAAAAATTACATCCGCCCCTACTTCCGCTCTTGTTGCTGTGCTAGACCAGGACTCACGGTACTACCGCGCACATGGGACAGTACTACCATGTAGGGTGCGGATGTAAAAAATTACATCCGCCCCTACAACCGCGCGAGCGGCTGAGTCTGGTCCGAGGCCATGGTACTACAACTCCTTAGAAGCGGTACTACCGTGTGCACCTACGGTACTACCGCAAGGGCATGCGGTACTACCGCGGGGGCCTGCGGTACTACCGCTCCTAGGAGCAGTACTACCGCATGCCTTAGAACAACAACACTCACTATAAGAAATATGTCAACTTGTGACCACCACTATTGGTCACTGAAAGGTCACTGTTTTCAATTTGTGACCTTCTTGTGACCAAAAACATAAGGTCAAAAGCTGAGGGTCGTTAACTGACTATAGCGACCTTCTTTGTGAGAAGGTCATAGACGTTTACGACCAAAACAGAAGGTCGTTGAACCCATGACCTTTTGTTTTGGTCATTAGCTGTCTGCCCAGGCCACGTCGGATCCGACGTGGCAATCTGACGTGGCAAAATTACGACCAATTCAATAGGTCACTGACAAGATTCAGCCCGGTCCGATTAGGTGTTTTAGATGGGCCGAGCCCAACAAATCAGCCTTTTATATATTTTTTCCTATTAATTTTGGTCAGCTACATGGGCCAGGCCCAACATTATAGCCTTTTTGGGCTGTAGTCTTTGTTTTTATTATTTTATGCACCTTTGTTTTTGGGCTGTAGCCTTTGTTTTTCTTTGTTCTGTCAAGGTCATGTTCTTCATATTTCAATATACCAATACAGAAAACTGACGCAATACTTCAAATAACAGCAAGAAGCAATCTGCTATATCAGATAACATACATACAAATGTGATCAGCATCAAGTTTACAATTAGATAACAGCTCTACAAGTGTACAGTCTACCACATACAAATTAGATAACAGCTCTATCACATGAGCCCTACAAGTTCTGCTACATCACACATACAAATAGGATCAGCCTAAAGGGTTTCATTACTCCCAGAACTAGCTCCAACTAGCTTCTTCCAACTTCTTTGTCTTGATGCTCGTGAAGAAACATGAAAGGCCAGCATCTGCATGTTATAGAACAAAATGATTAGAAACAAAATATAAGTAAATCTAACAGCATATTTAACAGTAAATAACAGAATAATGCAATAAATTGGTACAGAGCAAGGTACAGAGCACAGGCCAGGCCAACAATAAATTGGTACTAAATCCAGAAATAACCATCTGAAATGAACTTAATGAGACATTTTAGAATCAACTTGACAGTTAACAGTAATGTTTGCATTGGACACATCCAGAACTAGAAGTGAAATCATTTACTCTATCAAGCATATCTACAATGATGCAGCACACAAAAAAAGAGAGGTGCACAACAGAGCAGCATCATATATCACACAACATGGACACTCTTTGAACAAACATAGTGTTCCGGTCTAAAACCAGTCAATTTCGGAAGCATGTCGAATAACTAAACATACATACATGTGAATAATTAAACATACATACATGTGTATATAGAAGCAGCAGAAGCAAATAATAACTAGAACATGATAAGCTTAGACTCAAGTGATCGTGAGACACCAATATGAGCTTAGAATTCACAAGTACACATTAATTGTAATCACTTAGTAGTTATCCGCCTAAGCAAACACAGAAGTACAATGCTTCAGATACATGTATGCAGCAAGAAAAATAGGCAATGTGATGACAGTATGAGCGCACAATAATTCTGGGAGTAAAAAGAACATAAATAAAACAACACAATACTTGAGATACATGTATGCAGCAAGAAAAACAGGCAATGTGATGACAGTATGAGCGCGCAATAATTCTGGGAGTAAAAAGAACATAAATAATACAACAATCTCTGGAACACCTAGGTATGGTTGCTTGCTGTTCATGAGTGTCAACCATCTGCATGTGTGTACATCAAAAAGAAAACAACAGGATTCAATTCATCTTGCCCATATACAGCAACCAATAGACATCAAACATCATTAGATTACCACAAACTGAAATATGAAATCACGATGATAGGTCCACATGCTTCTATTGTCAGCATGATAAATTGATATGCATCGAACTTGCATGATGTTTGATGAACTTTGTGCACTACTGTATTGATATGCATCAGTTCCAAATTGGTGTGCACTACTGTTGTCAGCATGATAAATTGATATGCACTGTTGTTGTCGCTGCTGTTAAACAAATCACTACTGCTACTCCTGAGAGCAATTCCTACTCCAGCACAGAAAGTTTACTCCTAGGAGTATACTGGAAAAGTTTACTCCAGCAAACAAAGAGAAGAGAAGAGAGAAGAGAAAGAAAAACTTAACAGTAGTAACCAAGTCCTATACTACTGTTGTCCTACACTAAACTACTGCAACCAGTACCGATGCAAGCTTAACAGCAGCAGCAAGTGCTATACTACTGCTGTCCAGAGTACACTTAAATGAAATAATTCATTTATTTTTAAAAGTACTGATGCAAGCAATAGACTACACAAAACCTTCATTAAAAGAGTACTCCAATTCATCTTTAAAACAGTTTATGCAAGCATTAAAGGAATAGTTTCAGTTATTTTTAATTAACTAGGAAAGTCTTAGCTAATTTTATTAAAGGAAAAGGTTTAGTTAATTTTAATTAAAAGAAGAGAAGAGAAGAGAATAGCAGAGCAAGCAATGCTACTGCTCCAAGCTAATCTGACTGCAAATCAGAAATTACTGCAAGCAGCTCCATGAAAAGAAGTACTCCAAGCAGTACAAATTTAATTAATGGAAAAGATTCACCTAGCAAGGTTTATTTGACATGGAGTAGTTTAATCGCTACTCCAAAACAAGCAAACATGCTACTGATGCATGACAATATGTGTCAAAGAGTTTCTGCAAGAAGTTACTCCTAATGCTACTGATGCAAAACTACTCCTAATGGACTGCTACAGCTATACTGCAAGAAGTTACAGCTATACTCCATGTACTGCTGTCCAGAAGTATTCCAATTCATCTTTAAAAAAATGTTCAAGCACTGACTGAAAAAGGAATGCAAAAAGAGATGCAGTACCCAGCTGTACTCAAGTGGAGAGCATCCGCCCAAAAGAAAACAAAGATAATGGCTGAAAAAATTACTCCAGTTTACACTCTCTTTTAGCAGTACAGATTATAGCTAATGCAACATCATGGGAGCTGATGTCCAGGAGTATTTGCAAATGATATAGCATCATGGAGTAGGATAACATGTTTTAGCAGTACAGGTTATAGAGTAAGCAAGCAAGCAAGCAATAATGGGAGATAATGCTGCCAGTTAATATCAGCACATGACAAGACAAAAAGCATGGCATCAACACAAGCATCAACAACATACTAACACCTAAACTGATACTAAATTGATGGAGTCCCATCCAAGGTGGTGAAGCGGCCATCATAGAGGCCATTCTCATCAACGTGACCAATGATGATCTGGACAGAGGCGTGGTCCTTGGCCGTGATGATCCTGTTGGTGGCCGAGCTGCAAGAAGCAGAAGAAAATGATTAGCACACATCCACCAGTGCAAAACACACACCATCAGACTAAAGAGGGTGTGCATACCACTTCCTGGGGACGTAGAGGTCCACCATGTCACCCACCTCGTTCTGCATGGTGGAGGCTGGTGGGGGAGTGGCACAGCAATAGCGACTTCAAATGGCAGAAACAGTTGTTGAGGCACAAACTAAGCACAAGAGGAAAGGTCATGGTTAGCCAGCCACAACCTTGTGTCCAAGAATCTAGTGACATCATTCAACAGAAATATTCTTATCAACCCTAACAAATGGCAGGAATCCATTGCTACTTAATTACGAAAATAGTAACAGGATCTGGGTCGCAAACTCGCGATTAACCACGAATCCAGGAGCATAGTTTCTCCATCTTGCGGTTACAGGGACGAAAGTATGCAAAGCATCGCATACTAGGCTAGTCATAGATCCTGACCAAGCACTTCTTTCTCGTTCTTAATTTTGTCTCTGCTTTTGGGTGTTGATTTTATCTGAAAGAAAGAATCAGAGTGGAAGAACACAAGTAATTTTGGGAGCGTGGGTGCATGCGTACCAGGCGGCGAGGGTGGTGGCGGAGGAGGCGGCCCAGGCGGGCGAGGGCGCGTGCTCGATGTGGTAGGCGGCATGGTTGGCGGAGATCTCGTCGAGCCGCTTCCTGATCTGGCGGACGCGCGCCGAGAGGTCGTGGCGGAGCATGACCTGCAGCACCGCGCAGCGCGGCCGCCAGCGGCGCCAGCTCCAACGCCACCCGGAGCAGCGCGCCCCCGTGCCAGGGAGCGGCGGGACCGGGGCGCGGTGCCTCCGGCGCGGTGGAGGAAGTCTGAAAGGACATGTGGTGCCCCCATGTGTGGTTTTGGTAATTGATGACAATCTCTATGGACTAATGGTTGCCTTGAGTTATATTTGAAGGGTTTGCACATAGGCTTTTCTTGGAGTCCATTTGTTGGTTTCAATGAGAGTTTGTGATGACCAAGGTGCTATTAAGGAATTATCCAAAGATTGGTCATATAAGTGTTGAGCTTATTGCAAGCATGTCTTGAAGAAGAAGGTTGTGTGATCATTCATGTTTACCTTCAAGACATCATCCAAATGAAGAGAGTTGCAAAGATTCAAGGTTGATCAAGACTGAGTTATCACCCATGGAAAGGATGACATCAAGTGGTGATCGTCATCAAGATTGCCGTGTGCAAGTTCAAGTGGAGCATCATGAAGAGATCAAGTGCTTGAATCTTGTCATCCATTGTGGTGTCAATGGACTTGTGAAGATGTGCCGAAGAGTGGCTCACCCATAGTGAACTATGGGGGAGCAATCATCTAGTCTTCATCGAGCCAATGCAATCAAGAAAGGTGGTCCAACTTGAGGGAGTCAAGATCGTCTTCATCTAGCTCAAGTGGACCATGTGCAAGGCAAAGGTTTTCCCTTGATAGGTTTTCTATTTTACCGGTCTTGTGGTGGTAGTTAGGAGACCGAGTTATAGGATCGTTTGCCGTACTATCAAGGGGGGCTCTCAAGTTGGTAGCTTGATCGTATCGTTAGTAGAGAGCTCAAACAATTGCATCCTTGCATCATGTTTCTTGGTTCTTGTTTGGTTATCTTTGTGAGTCTTAGAGCTTATGGTCATCTTGATGACAAGCTTGAGTTCATCGAAAACGGAGTTCGCATGCGTCTTCTATGATGTTTTCGGTGTTGGAGGTTCTACCGGTCTTATCCGATGAAGGGTTCTCACCATTTTCTTATGGGATTTTTCTCATTTGCTTGTTATTGATATTTCTATCAGTATTGTGTTATCCCATGTTGTTAGCTTTCCAACAAACTTGGTTTCGTTGAATTCTGAGTCTGTTTGCAAAGGTTGTGGCCGTATTGGTAAAGGCTGCAACGGTACTACCACGACTAGAGCGGATGTAATTTTTTACTACCGCTCTAGAGCGGTACTACCGCGCTCCTGAGCGGTAGTACCGCTCCAGAGCAGTACTACCGTAGCTCCTAAGCGGTAGTACCGCCCGGACCAAAAACTTGTGTTTTCTCTCTCGATTGGGCTGTTTTGACCGTGCTAAGCGGTAGTACCGCTCCTCCAAGCGGTAGTACCGCTTGTGCACGACCTGAGCACATAACGGTTGGATTCGGGAGGTCCTATAAAAGGGGGTCTTCTTCGCCAATGAACCTAATCCTTTGAGCTCGTGTTCTTCCCCCATTGTTGACCTTCTTCGAGCTTGCTAACTCTCAATCCCTCCATGGATTCTTGCTAGTTCTTGAGGGAAAAGAGAGAGGAGATCTAGATCCACGTTTCCACCAATCACTTTCTCCTCTAAGTGAGGGGAACCCCTTGGATCTAGATCTTGGAGTTCTTCGTGTTCTTCTTTCGTTCTTCCTCTCATTTTCCTTTCTAGCATTAGTTGCTTTGGTGGGATTTGGGAGAGAAGGACTTGGGCACTCCGTGTGCCCTTGCCATTGCATTTGGTGCATCGGTTTGAGTTCTCCACGGTGATACATGGAAGTGAAGTTTGAGAAGCTTATTACTCTTGGGTGTTTGGGCACCCTAGAGCTTGTTCCTCTTGGGGGCCTTGGTGCCCTAGACGGTTGGTGGTGTTCGGAGCTCAATCATTGTGGTGTAAAGCTCCGGGCAAGCGTCGGGGTCTCCAATTAGGTTGTGGAGATCGCCCCGAGCAATTTGACGGGTACCGGTAACCGCCCCCAAGGGTTGCCAAAGTGTACAGGTTCAGTGACCGCCCCCAAGGGTCGCCATTTGTACGGGTTCGGTGACCGCCCTCAAGGGTCCCTTAGTGGAATCACGGCATCTTGCATTGTGCGAGGGCGTGAGGAGATTACAGTGGCCCTAGTGGCTTCTTGTGGAGCATTGTGCCTCCACACCGCTCCAAACGGAGATTAGCATCCGCAAGGGTGTGAACTTCGGGATACATCGTCGTCTCCGCGTGCCCCAGTTATCTCTTACCCGAGCCCTTTACTTATGCACTTTACTTTGTGATAGCCATATTGTTCTTTGTCATATATCTTGCTATCACATAGTTGCTTATATTGCTTAGCATAAGTTGTTGGTGCACATAGGTGAGCCTAGTTGTTTTAGGTTTTGTGCTTGACAAATTTACCGCTAGGTTTATTCCGCATTTGTTCAAGCCTAAACTGTAATTATTTTAAAACGCCTATTCACCCCCCCTCTAGGCGACATCCACGATCTTTCAATTGGTATCAGAGCCTCGTCTCTCTTTGTTGGCCTTAACCGCCTAGAGAGTAAAGATGTCGACTAGAGGATTAGGATTCTCTAACACTCTTAGTTTTGATGGCACAAATTTTGATGTTTGGGTAATTCACATTGAGGGAGTCCTGGACAAGGGGGTGTCCGGACAGCCGGACTATCATCGTCCGCCGGACTCCAAGACTATGAAGATACAAGATTGAAGACTTCGTCCCGTGTCCGGATGGGACTTTCCTTGGCGTGGAAGGCAAGCTTGGCGATACGGATATGTAGATCTACTACCATTGTAACCGACTTTGTGTAACCCTAGCCCTCTCTGGTGTCTATATAAACCGGAGGGTTTTAGTCCGTAGGATGAACAACCATTACAACAATCATACCATAGGCTAGCTTCTAGGGTTTAGCCTCCTTGATCTCGTGGTAGATCCACTCTTGTAACACACATCATCAATATTAATCAAGCAGGACATAGGGTTTTACCTCCATCAAGAGGGCCCGAACCTGGGTAAAACATTGTGTCCCTCGTCTCCTGTTACCATCCGCCTAGACGCACAGTTCGGGACCCCCTACCCAGATCCGCCGGTTTTTACACCGACATTGGTGCTTTCATTGAGAGTTCGTCTGTGTCGTCACTAATAGGCTTGATGGCTTCTTCAGTCAACAACCACGCCGTCCAGGGTGAGACTTTTCTCCCCGGACAGATCTTCATGTTCGGCGGCTTCGCACTGCGGGACAATTCACTTGGCCATATGGAGCAGATCGGAAGCTACGCCCCTGGCCATCAGGTCAGGTTTGGAAGCCTAAACTTCACGGCTGACATCCGCGGGGACTTGATCTTCGATGGAGTCGAGCCACAGCCGAGCATGCCGCACTGTCACGATGGGCATGATCTAGCTCTGCCGTTGGACAGTACCCTGGAGGCCGCACACAAGTACGCTCTGACCCATAGTTCAGAGCCGACCGCACAGATCGAGGACAGGTGGCTGGACACCGCCTCGGGAGCTGCAACTTTCACGGCGATGGAGCCGAATACTGACCTTGTCCCTTATGAAGCTCGTGACTCCGAGGCACCGGACTCCTTGCCGGACTCCGAACCTCCTGCGCCCCTGCCAATCGAATCTGATTGGGCGCCGATCATGGAGTTCACCGCCGCGGACATCTTTCAGCACTCACCCTTTGGCGACATCCTAAATTCGCTAAAACATCTCTCGTTATCAGGAGAACCCTGGCCGGACTGCGGTCAGGATGGCTGGGATGCGGACGACGAAGAAATTCAAAGCCCACCCACCACCCACTTTGTAGCCACTGTCGACGATCTAACCGACCTGCTAGACTACGACTCCGAAAACATCGACGGTATGGACGACGATGCCGGAGACGATCAAGAACCAGCGCCTACATGGCACTGGAAGACCACCTCGTCATACGACATATACATGGTGGACACCCCAAAGGATGGGGACGGAGAAGAAGCAGCGGAGGCAGATTCTTCTAAGAAACAGCCCAAGCACCAACGTCAGCGCCGCCGCTCTAAATCCCGCCACAGTAAGAATGGAGAGTCCGGCACCGGAGACAATAACACCCTAGAGAGTGCCGAAGACAACCCCCTCCAGCAAGATCCAGCACAGGAGGATGGAGTAGCCAGCCCTCAGGAGAGAGCGGCAGACGAGGAGGACGAAAATTACATGCCTCCCTCCGAAGACGAGGCAAGCCTCAATGACGAAGAATTCGTCGTGCCCGAGGATCCCGTCGAACAAGAGCGTTTTAAACGCAGGCTAATGGCCACGACGAATAGCCTAAAGAAAAAGCAGCAACAACTTCAAGCTGATCAAGACCTGCTGGCCGACAGATGGACCGAGGTCCTCGCGGCCGAAGAGTATGAACTCGAACGCCCCTCCAAAAGCTACCCAAAACGCAAGTTGCTCCCCCAACTAGAGGAGGAAGCGTACAAACCTTCATCACCAGCGCACAATACGGCAGACCGACCACCCCGTGGTCGCGACAGAGAGGCATCTAGGCCCCCCATCAGAACCGTACCCCGTCACCGCTCGAAAAGTACGAAGCCACGGGGGAATGCGCCGGACTTGCGGGATATATTGGAGGACAAGGCAAGACAATCTAGATCCATCTACGGATCATGTGGGCGCCTCACGACCCACGACGACTACCGTCGCGCCGGATACAGCAACTCCGGCCGGGCCGAACACAACAGACAACGCTCTCTTGAGCTACGTCACGATATTGCTCAATATAGAGGCGCCGCACACCCACTATGCTTCACAGACGAAGTAATGGATCATCAAATCCCTGAAGGGTTTAAACCCGTGAACATTGAATCTTATGATGGCACAACAGACCCCGCGGTTTGGATCGAAGATTATCTCCTTCACATCCATATGGCCCGCGGCGACGATCTCCACGCCATCAAGTACCTCCCACTCAAGCTTAAAGGACCAGCTCGGCATTGGCTTAACAGCTTGCCCGCAGAGTCAATCGGGTGTTGGGAGGACCTGGAAGCCGCATTCCTCGATAATTTCCAAGGCACATATGTGCGACCACCAGACGCCGATGACCTAAGCCACATAATTCAGCAGCCAGATGAATCGGCCAGACAATTCTGGACACGGTTCTTAACAAAGAAAAATCAAATCGTCGACTGTCCGGATGCAGAGGCCCTCGCAGCCTTCAAACATAACATCCGCGACGAGTGGCTGGCCCGGCACCTAGGACAGGAAAAGCCGAAATCCATGGCAGCCCTCACATAACTCATGACCCGCTTCTGTGCGGGAGAGGACAGCTAGCTAGCTCGCAGCAACAACCTCAGCAAAAATGCTGGCAGTCCGGATACTAAGGACCACAATGGCAGGTCGCGTCGAAACAAAAATAAACGCGGTGTTAACGGCGACAACCATGAAGATACGACAGTCAACGCCGGATTCAGAGGCTCTAAACCCGGTCAGCGAAAGAAGCCATTCAAAAGAACCACTCCGGGTCCGTCCAATTTGGACCGAATACTCGACCGCTCTTGCCAGATACATGGCACCCCCGAAAAGCCAGCTAACCACACCAACAGATATTGCTGGGTATTCAAGCAGGCAGGCAAGTTAATTGCCGAAAACAATGACAAGGGGCTGCATAGCAACGACGAGGAGGAGACCCGGCCGCCGAACAATAGAGGATAGAAGGGTTTCCCCCCACAAGTGCGGACGGTAAATATGATATACGCAACCCACATACCCAAGAGGGAGCGGAAGCATGCACTTCGGGACATATATGCGTTGGAGCCAGTCGGCCCGAAGTTCAATCCATGGTCCTCTTGCCCGATCACTTTTGATCGAAGGGACCACCCCACCAGTATCTGCCATGGCGGATTTGCCGCATTGGTTTTAGACCCAATCGTCGATGGATTCCACCTCACTAGAGTCCTCATGGACGGCGGCAGCAGCCTGAACCTGCTTTATCAGGATACAGTGTGCAAGATGGGCATAGACCCCTCAAGGATTAAACCTACAAAGACGACCTTCAAAGGCGTCATACCAGGTGTCGAGGCCAATTGTACAGGCTCGGTCACACTAGAAGTGGTCTTCGGATCCCCGGATAATTTCTGAAGCGAGGAGTTAATCTTCGACATAGTCCCGTTCTGCAGCGGCTATCACGCCTTGCTCGGACGAACCGCGTTTGCAAAGTTCAACGCGGTGCCACATTATGCATACCTCAAGCTCAAGATGCCAGGCCCTCGTGGAGTCATCACGGTCAATGGAAACACTGAACGCTCCCTCCGAACGGAGGAACACACAGCGGCTCTCGCGGCAGAAGTTCAGAACAGTCTCTTAAGGCAACTCTCGAGTCCGGCCGCTAAAAGACCGGACGGGATTAAACGCGCCCAGAGTAACATACACCAAGACCACCTAGCGCGTTCCGAGCATGCGTAGCAATGCGGCCCCAACCCCACCCTTACATGATTGTAAGACAAGCTCCCCGCTTACATCATTACGCTCTGGAGATACCTTGGGCATAGGGGGAGGGACACGACCACGACAGGCCCAGAGTGTGGCTCAACCACACCAGGGGCTCCTAAGTGTGTCCATTTTTATTTTTATTCTTATTTTATCCACAGGACTCCGTTTACAAGAGGCCCTGTCCGGCAGTAGATCTGCCGAACCCACGATGCAACAGCCAGGGAGGAACCAGGGCTACGACGAACACTCAGGTGGTCTCCATTACGAGCATTAAATCTGTTTATTACACCATTCCGCAGCTTATCCCTGGAGGGGGACATGTCTAATAGTCCAAACCCTTGCTTACCGCACTATTTGTACCGTTCTGCACTCACAGCAGAACTCCTCAAATTAACAATGCATCATTTTTCCCTTATAATTGCATTCCCTTTATTTATATATATATGTTCACTTATGACATCTTGCATCCGTACAATTCAGTACGGCAGAATACACCAGGGGCTTATGTTCCCCGCATTATGGTGTGAAGTCCGAACACTTTCACAAGTGCGGCACCCCGAACTTATAGCACTATATGCATCGGCTCCGAATCATGTCTTGGGTCAATAGTTGGGTTTGCCCGGCTCCCATGTTTTGGTACCTTACGTTCCGTTCCGTCGGCTAAGGTAGCACTGGGAGAACCACTGCGATTGCGCCCCAGTTGAGCTGGGTTAACGCCTCAGTGGAGAAAGCTAAAACTGACCGTCATGATAAGGCAAGAGCTGGTCGCTGTTCGAGAGGTATTTTCGAGTCCTTAAAGACTTACGCCGCTTAGTGCGAGGAACCGACTATTTCCGGCCAAGGCGTGGATAGCGCCCCGAATTCGGTCTTCCGAACACTAGGGGCTTCGCCGAAATTTAAAATTATAGAATTCTATGGCTAAGTGAGAGTGTTCAAGCATTATAAGTCCGGTTGCCTTGTTCGTTGTGTTGAGCGCCTCCCTAGATGGACCCAAAAATGGGAACAAGAGCGCTCAAGTTTATCCCGAACACCCCAGCACTCGTGGCATGGGGGCTGAAGCCGACGACTTGCCATCTCTCAGATTTGATAAACGGCCGCACAGAAGGTAATATTTTAAATCAAACAAGCGTTGCTTAGCGCATATGAACAAAGTTTTCAGCGCACAGGATAACACATTGCGAGTCTACTCAAGAATTACATCTCTGGGGCACTCATCCGCAATCTTGCGGGCACCCTTCACGACAGTCTTATAGTACATTTCAGGCGTACGATACTCCTTGCCCGTCGGCGGCACGTCCGTCAGAAGCCTCTCAGCATCCAGCCTGCCCCAGTGCACCTTTGCGCGGGCAAGGGCCCGACGGGCACCTTCAATACAGGCGGAGCACTTGATGACCTCCAGCCAAGGGCACGCATCCACCAGCCGCCGCACGAGGCCAAAGTAGCTCCCAGGCATGGCCTCTCCAGGCCACAGCCAGACTATAAGGCCCTTCATGGCCTGCTCGGCTACCTTGTGGAGCTCGACCAGCTGCTTCAGCTGGTCGCTAGGGGGCACCGGATGTCCGGCCTCAGCATACTGAGACCAGAAGACCTTCTCTGTTGAGCTCCCCTCCTCGACCCGGTAGAATGTGGTGGCATCGGACACACTGCGAGGCAGATCTGCAAACGCCCCTGGAGAGCTCCGAATTCGGGTAAGTAACACGTAATTTACATTCACATGCTTGCTTTGCATGAAAAATGCCTTACCCGCCGCTATCTTCTTCATCGTCTCAATCTCCTGGAGGGACTTATGGGGCTCAGCCTTGGCGTCTTTGGCACTTTCAAGAGCCGAGGCAAGCTCGGACTCTCGAGTCTTTGAGTCGCGCTCCAAACCCTCATGCTTTTTCATGAGAGCCTGGAGCTCTTGCCGCACCTCCGCCACCCGCGCCTCCTGCTTCTCTCGCTCCGCCCGTTCTGCGGCCGCATTGCGTTCGGCCACGGACACGGCCTCCCTCAGGGTTGCCACCTTGTTCGTGGCCCCTGCAGTACCCACGTTATCCTTGTTATTTCTATTGCAACCAAAATCCTTTTCTGTAAGGTACAAATTTCAAAGTGGTGTTACTCACCTTCTTTGTCCTCGAGCTGCTTCTTGGCAAGGCCGAGCTCTCGCTCGGACTGCTCGAGGTCCTGCTTCAAAGCACCGACCTCCGCAGTCAGTGCGGCAGAGGTCAGCAGCGCAGCCTGCAAACCCATATTGACATACTTTTTAGCACTCCTGCGTATATCTTTTTTTTAGATCCTCAGTCCGGTTTTTCTTTCCGAACACCGAACCGAGCATCAGGGGCTACTGTCTATGCGGTATCACATTACATATTTTAAACTTCTTACCTCAAAGCCTGTTAGAAGGCTGCTGCAAGCTTCGGTCAGCCCGCTTTTGGCGCGCTGAACCTTCTGAATCACCGCACTCATAATAGTGCGGTGTTCTTCCTTGATGGAAGCGCCGTTGAGCGCCTCCAACAAGTTGTCCGGCGCCTCTGGTTGGACGGAGGCCACCTGTGTCACGGTCTTGCCCTTCTTGCGAAGGGGCCGCCTGCCGGCCTCCGGAACCACTTCGGGTTCCGGCATGGAGTCCGGCGCAAAGTCCGGGAGGCTGCCTTGTGGCACCTCCGGAACCTCCCCCTCCTAGCGGGTCCCCTCTTGGGATCCCACCTCGGTGTCCTCAGCATCGCGAGGGGTGGAGGCAGTCGGAAGGGAATCTACATCCGACGGGGCCAAGGACCCGCTGGATGAAGCGAGAAGGTCCTCCTCGACCGGGCTACAGATAGTATGCGGCATTAGAAGGATAATATGTGGCACAAAAAAGAAATTACAGATCACTCCGGAATCCAGATACTTACGATCTTGCGAGGGGCTTGGCCCTTGAGGGCCACTCCTCGTCGTTGTCGTTGGCGGGGCTGTCCGAAGGAAGGTCCTTCCCCTCTTGGACCCTTCGGCTTCCCCCGTCGGGGAAGCCTTCCTCTTCCTCTCTCCTCCCTCCAGGGGAGAGTCCTCTTTTTCCTCCTCGCCTTTGGGGAAGGAGTCCGCCTCGGAGTCATCAGACACCTGAAAGCGGGAACTCTTTCGAGTACCCGTGGCCTTCTTCTTGGCCTTCTTCTCCGGTTCCACATAAAGTGCCGGGACTAGCAGCCCTGTTAAACAGGCATCCGCTGGTTCTTCGGGTAGGGGAGCCGGACAGTTAACCTGTCCGGACGTCCTCTGCCAGTCCTGTTAAAGGCATTGGGAGTTTTAGATCCTGCATAGAGTCAAACTATGAAAGAAATAAGTGTCCCGTAAAGGGGGTAGAATCACTTACCTCGCCAGCTGGACGCTACGAGCGAAGTCCGCGATCTTCAGTGGCGGATGCGGGAGCTTCGGCGCCCTTGAAGAGCACCTTCCAGGCATCTTCGTACCTAGTGTCGAAGAGCCTGTTCAAGGTTTGGTGCTGTGCCGGATCGAACTCCCACAAATTAAAGGCCCGTTGCTGGCAGGGGAGGATCCGGCGGACGAGCATGACCTGGATCACATTGACAAGCTTGAGCTTCTTGTTCACCAAGGTCTGGAGACAGGACTGGAGTCCAGTCAGCTCCTCCGAACTACCCCATAGCAAGCCCTTCTCTTTCCAGGAAGTGAGCTGCATGGGAACGCCAGATCTAAATTCAGGGGCCGCTGCCCATTTAGGGTCACGTGGCTCGGTGATATAGAACCACCCCGATTGCCACCCCTTGAGGGTTTCCACAAAGGCGCCCTCGAGCCAGAGGACGTTGGGCATCTTGCCCACCATGGCGCCTCCGCACTCTGCCTGATTCCCCTTTACTACCTTCGGCTTGACATTGAAGATCTTGAGCCACAAGCCGAAGTGGGGCTGGATGCAGAGGAAGGCCTCTCACACGACGATAAACGCCGAGATATTGAGGATGAAGTTCGGCACTAGATCGTGGAAATCCAGGCCGTAGTAGAACATGAGCCCCCGGACAAAGGGATGAAGTGGAAAGCCCAGTCCGCGGAGGAAATGGGGAAGGAAGACCACCCTCTCATGGGGCCTGGGGGTGGGGATGAGCTGCCCCTTGTTGGGGAGACGGTGCACGATGTCGCTGGACAGGTATCCGGCGCCGCGCAGCCTTTCGATGTGCCCCTCCGTGACGGAGGAGGCCATCCACTTGCCTCCCGCTCCGGACATGACTGGAGAAGGTTGAGGCGAGATGTGCGAACTTGGGAGAGAAGGACTTGGGCACTCCATGTGCCCTTGCCATTGCATTTGGTGCATCGGTTTGAGTTCTCCACGGTGATACGTGGAAGTGAAGTTTGAGAAGCTTATTACTCTTGGGTGTTTGGGCACCCTAGAGCTTGTTCCTCTTGGGTGCCTTGGTGCCCTAGACGGTTGGTGGTGTTCGGAGCTCAATCATTGTGGTGTAAAGCTCCGGGCAAGCGTCGGGGTCTCCAATTAGGTTGTGGAGATCGCCTCGAGCAATTTGACGGGTACCGGTGACCGCCCCCAAGGGTTGCCAAAGTGTACGGGTTCGGTGACCGCCCCCAAGGGTCGCCATTTGTACGGGTTCAGTGACCGCCCTCAAGGGTCCCTTAGTGGAATCACGGCATCTTGCATTGTGCGAGGGCGTGAGGATATTACGGTGGCCCTAGTGGCTTTTTGGGGAGCATTGTGCCTCCACACCGCTCCAAACGGAGATTAGCATCCGCAAGGGTGTGAACTTCGGGATACATCGTCGTCTCCGCGTGCCCCAGTTATCTCTTTCCCGAGCCCTTTACTTATGCACTTTAATTTGTGATAGCCATATTGTTCTTTGTCATATATCTTGCTATCACATAGTTGCTTATATTGCTTAGCATAAGTTGTTGGTGCACATAGGTGAGCCTAGTTGTTTTAGGTTTTGTGCTTGACAAATTTACCGCTAGGTTTATTCCGCATTTGTTCAAGCCTAAACTGTAATTATTTTAAAACGCCTATTCACCCCCCCTCTAGGCGACATCCACGATCTTTCAATTGGTATCAGAGCCTCGTCTCTCTTTGTTGGGCTTAACCGCCTAGAGAGTAAAGATGTCGACTAGAGGATTAGGATTCTCTGACACTCTTAGTTTCGATGGCACAAATTTTGATGTTTGGGTAATTCACATTGAGGGAGTCCTGGACTAGGGGGTGTCCGGACAGCCGGACTATCATCGTCCGCCGGACTCCAAGACTATGAAGATACAAGATTGAAGACTTCATCCCGTGTCCGGATGGGACTTTCCTTGGCGTGGAAGGCAAGCTTGGCGATACGGATATGTAGATCTCCTACCATTGTAACCGACTTTGTGTAACCCTAGCCCTCTCCGGTGTCTATATAAACCGGAGCGTTTTAGTCCGTAGGACGAACAACCATTACAACAATCATACCATAGGCTAGCTTCTAGGGTTTAGCCTCCTTGATCTCGTGGTAGATCCACTCTTGTAACACACATCATCAATATTAATCAAGCAGGACGTAGGGTTTTACCTCCATCAAGAGGGCCCGAACCTGGGTAAAACATCGTGTCCCTCGTCTCCTGTTACCATCCGCCTAGACGCACAGTTCGGGACCCCCTACCCGAGATCCACCGGTTTTTACACCAACATTGGTGCTTTCATTGAGAGTTCCTCTATGTCGTCACTAATAGGCTTGATGGCTTCTTCAATCAACAACCACGCCGTCCAGGGTGAGACTTTTCTCCCCGGACAGATCTTCGTGTTCGGCGGCTTCGCACTGCGGGCCAATTCACTTGGCCATCTGGAGCAGATCGGAAGCTACGCCCCTGGCCATCAGGTCAGGTTTGGAAGCCTAAACTTCACGGCTGACATCCGCGGGGACTTGATCTTCGATGGAGTCGAGCCACAGCCGAGCATGCCGCACTGTCACGATGGGCATGATCTAGCTCTGCCGTTGGACAGTACCCTGGAGGCCGCACACAAGTCCGCTCTGACCCATAGTTCGGAGCCGACCGCACAGATCAAGGACAGGTGGCTGGACACCGCCTCGGGAGCTGCAACTTTCACGGCGATGGAGCCGAATACTGACCTTGTCCCTTATGAAGCTCGTGACTCCGAGGCACCGGACTCCTTGCCGGACTCCGAACCTCCTGCGCCCCTGCCAATCAAATCTGATTGGGCGTCGATCATGGAGTTCACCGCCGCGGACATCTTTCAGCACTCACCCTTTGGCGACATCCTAAATTCGCTAAAACATCTCTCGTTATCAGGAGAACCCTGGCCGGACTGCGGTCAGGATGGCTGGGATGCGGACGATGAAGAAATTCAAAGCCCACCCACCACCCACTTTGTAGCCACTGTCGACGATCTAACCGACCTGCTAGACTACGACTCCGAAGACATCGACGGTATGGACGACGATGCCGGAGACGATCAAGAACCAGCGCCTACAGGGCACTGGAAGACCACCTCGTCATACGACATATACATGATGGACACCCCAAAGGATGGGGATGGCGAAGAAGTAGCGGAGGCGGATTCTTCCAAGAAACAGCCCAAGCGCCAACGTCAGCGGCGCCGCTCTAAATCCCGCCACAGTAAGAATGGAGAGTCCGGTACCGGAGACAATAACACCCCAGAGAGTGCCGAAGACAACCCCCTCTAGCAAGATCCAGCACAGGAGGACGGAGTAGCCAGCCCTCAGGAGAGAGCGGCAGACGAGGAGGACGAAAATTACATGCCTCCCTCCGAAGATGAGGCAAGCCTCAATGACGACGAATTCGTCGTGCCCGAGGATCCCGTCGAACAAGAGCGTTTTAAACGCAAGCTAATGGCCACGGCAAACAGCCTAAAGAAAAAGCAGCAACAGCTTCAAGCTGATCAAGACCTGCTGGCCGACAGATGGACCGAGGTCCTCGCGGCCGAAGAGTATGAACTCGAACGCCCCTCCAAAAGCTACCCAAAACGCAAGTTGCTCCCCCAACTAGAGGAGGAAGCGTACAAACCTTCATCACCAGCGCACAATACGGCAGACCGACCACCCCGTGGTCGCGACAGAGAGGCATCTAGGCCCCCCATCAGAACCGTACCCCGGCACCGCTCAAAAAGTACGAAGCCACGGGGGAATGCGCCGGACTTGCGGGATATATTGGAGGACAAGGCAAGACAATCCAGATCCATCTACAGATCACGTGCGCGCCTCACGACCCACGACGACTACCGTCGCGCCGGATACAGCAACTTCAGCCGGGCCGAACACAACAGACAACGCTCTCTTGAGCTACGTCGCGATATTGCTCAATATAGAGGCGCCACACACCCACTATGCTTCACAGACAAAGTAATGGATCATCAAATCCCTGAAGGGTTTAAACCCGTGAACATTGAATCTTATGATGGCACAACAGACCCCGCAGTTTGGATCGAAGATTATCTCCTTCACATCCATATGGCCCGCGGCGACGATCTCCACGCCATCAAGTACCTCCCACTCAAGCTTAAAGGACCAGCTCGGCATTGGCTTAACAGCTTGCCCGCAGAGTCAATCGGGTGTTGGGAGGACCTGGAAGCCGCATTCCTCGACAATTTCCAAGGCACATATGTGCGACCACCAGACGCCGATGACCTAAGCCACATAATTCAGCAGCCAGATGAATCGGACAGACAATTCTGGACACGGTTCTTAACAAAGAAAAATCAAATCGTCGACTGTCCGGATGCAGAGGCCCTCGCAGCCTTCAAACATAACATCCGCGACGAGTGGCTGGCCCGGCACCTAGGACAGGAAAAGACGAAATCCATGGCAGCCCTCACATCACTCATGACCCGCTTCTGTGCGGGAGAGGACAGCTGGCTAGCTCGCAGCAACAACCTCAGCAAAAATGCTGGCAGTCCGGATACTAAGGACCACAATGGCAGGTCGCGTCGAAACAAAAATAAACGCCGCGTTAACGGCGACAACCATGAAGATACGGCAGTCAACGCCGGATTCAGAGGCTCTAAACCCGGTCAGCGGAAGAAGCCATTCAAAAGAACCACTCCGGGTCCGTCCAATTTGGACCGAATACTCGACCGCTCTTGCCAGATACATGGCACCCCCGAAAAGCCAGCTAACCACACCAACAGAGATTGCTGGGTATTCAAGCAGGCAGGCAAGTTAATTGCCAAAAACAATGACAAGGGGCTGCATAGCGACGACGAGGAGGAGACCCGGCCGCCGAACAATAGAGGACAGAAGGGTTTCCCCCCACAAGTGCGGACGGTAAATATGATATACGCAACCCACATACCCAAGAGGGAGCGGAAGCGTGCACTTCGGGACATATATGCGTTGGAGCCAGTCACCCTGAAGTTCAATCCATGGTCCTCTTGCCCGATCACTTTTGATCGAAGGGACCACCCCACCAGTATCCGCCATGGCGGATTCGCCGCATTGGTTTTAGACCCAATCGTCGATGGATTCCACCTCACTAGAGTCCTCATGGACGGCGGCAGCAGCCTGAACCTGCTTTATCAGGATACAGTGTGCAAGATGGGCATAGACCCCTCAAGGATTAAACCTACAAAGACGACCTTCAAAGGCGTCATACCAGGTGTCGAGGCCAATTGTACAGGATCGGTCACACTGGAAGTGGTCTTCCGATCCCCGGATAATTTCCGAAGCGAGGAGTTAATCTTCGACATAGTCCCGTTCCGCAGCGGCTATCACGCCCTGCTCGGATGAACCGCGTTTGCAAAGTTCAACGCGGTGCCACATTATGCATACCTCAAGCTCAAGATGCCAGGCCCTCGTGGAGTCATCACGGTCAACGGAAACACTGAACGCTCCCTCCGAACGGAGGAACACACAGCGGCTCTCGCGGCAGAAGTTCAGAACAGCCTCTTAAGGCAACTCTCGAGTCCGGCCGCTAAAAGACCGGACGGGATTAAACGCGCCCAGAGTAACATACACCAAGACCACCTGGCGCGTTCCGAGCACGCGTAGCAATGCGGCCCCAACCCCAGCCCTTACATGATTGTAAGACAAGCTCCCCGCGTACATCATTACGCTCTGGAGATACCTTGGGCATAGGGGGAGGGACACGACCACGACAGGCCCAGAGTGCGGCTCAACCACACCAGGGGCTCCTAAGTGTGTCGATTTTTATTTTTATTCTTATTTTATCCACAGGACTCCGTTTACAAGAGGCCCTGTCCGGCAGTAGATCTGCCGAACCCATGATGCAACAGCCAGGGAGGAACCAGGGCTACGACGAACACTCAGGTGGTCTCCATTACAAGCATTAAATCTGTTTATTACACCATTCCGCAGCCTATCCCTGGAGGGGGACATGTCTAATAGTCCAAACCCTTGCTTACCGCATTATTTGTATCGTTCTGCACTCACAGCAGAACTCCTCAAATTAACAATGCATCATTTTTTGCTTATAATTGCATTCCCTTTATTTATATATATATGTTCACTTATGACATCTTGCATTCGTACAATTCAGTACGGCAGAATACACCAGGGGCTTATGTTCCCCGCATTATGATGTGAAGTCCGAACACTTTCACAAGTGCGGCACCCCGAACTTATAGCACTATATGCATCGGCTCCGAATCATGTCTTGGGTCAATAGTTGGGTTTGCCCGGCTCCCATGTTTTGGTACCTTACGTTCCGTTCCGTCGGCTAAGGTAGCACTGGGAGAACCACTGCGATTGCGCCCCAGTTGAGCTGGGTTAACGCCTCAGTGGAGAAAGCTAAAACTGACCGTCATGATAAGGCGAGAGCTGGTCGCTGTTCGAGAGGTATTTTCGAGTCCTTAAAGACTTACGCCGCTTAGAGCAAGGAACCGGCTATGTCCGGCCAAGGCGTGGATAGCTCCCCGAATTCGGTCTTCCAAACACTAGGGGCTTCGCCGAAATTTAAAATTATAGAATTCTATGGCTAAGTGAGAGTGTTCAAGCATTATAAGTCCGGTTGCCTTGTTCGTTGTGTTGAGCGCCTCCCTAGATGGACCCAAAAATGGGAACAAGAGCGCTCAAGTTTATCCCGAACGCCCCAGCACTCGTGGCATGGGGGCTGAAGCCGACGACTTGCCATCTCTCAGATTTGATAAACGGCCGCACAGAAGGTAATATTTTAAATCAAACAAGCGTTGCTTAGCGCATATGAACAAAGTTTTCAGCGCACAGGATAACACATTGCGAGTCTACTCAAGAATTACATCTCTGGGGCACTCATCCGCAATCTTGCGGGCACCCTTCACGACAGTCTTATAGTACATTTCGGGCGTACGATACTCCTTGCCCGTCGGCGGCACGTCCGTCAGAAGCCTCTCAGCATCCAGCCTGCCCCAGTGCACCTTTGCGCGGGCAAGGGCCCGACGGGCACCTTCAATACAAGCGGAGCGCTTGATGACCTCCAGCCAAGGGCACACATCCACAAGCCGCCGCACGAGGCCAAAGTAGCTCCCAGGCATGGCTTCTCCAGGCCACAGCCGGACTATAAGGCCCTTCATGGCCTACTCGGCTACCTTGTGGAGCTCGACCAGCTGCTTCAGCTGGTCGCTAGGGGGCACCGGATGTCCGGCCTCAGCATACTGAGACCAGAAGACCTTCTCCGTTGAGCTCCCCTCCTTGGCCCGGTAGAATGTGGCGGCATCGGACACACTGCGAGGCAGATCTGCAAACGCCCCTGGAGAGCTCCGAATTCGGGTAAGTAACACGTAATTTACATTCACATGCTTGCTTTGCATGAAAAATGCCTTACCCTCCGCTATCTTCTTCATCGCCTCAATCTCCTGGAGGGACTTATGGGCCTCAGCCTTGGCGGCTTTGGCACTTTCAAGAGCCGAGGCAAGCTCGGACTCTCGAGTCTTTGAGTCGCGCTCCAAACCCTCATGCTTTTTCATGAGAGCCTGGAGCTCTTGCCGCACCTCCGCCACCCGCGCCTCCTGCTTCTCTCGCTCCGCCCGTTCTGCGGCCGCATTGCGTTCGGCCGCGGACACGGCCTCCCTCAGGGTTGCCACCTTGTTCGTGGCCCCTGCAGTACCCACGTTATCCTTGTTATTTCTATTGCAACCAAAATCCTTTTCTGTAAGGTACAAATTTCAAAGTGGTGTTACTCACCTTCTTTGTCCTCGAGCTGCTTCTTGGCAAGGCCGAGCTCTCGCTCGGACTGCTTGAGGTCCTGCTTCAAAGCACCGACCTCCGCAGTCAGTGCGGTAGAGGTCAGCAGCGCAGCCTGCAAACCCATATTGACATACTTTTTAGCACTCCTGCGTATATCTTTTTTTAGATCCTTAGTCCGGTTTTTCTTTCCGAACACCGAACCGAGCATCAGGGGCTACTGTCTATGCGGTATCACATTACATGTTTTAAACTTCTTACCTCAAAGCCTGTTAGAAGGCTGCTGCAAGCTTCGATCAGCCCGCTTTTGGCGCACTGAACCTTCTGAATCACCGCACTCATAATAGTGCGGTGTTCTTCCTCGATGGAAGCGCCGTTGAGCGCCTCCAACAAGTTGTCCGGCGCCTCCGGTTGGACGGAGGCCACCGGTGTCACGGTCTTGCCCTGCTTGCGAAGGGGCCGCCTACCGGACTCCAGAACCACTTTGGGTTCCGGCACGGAGTCCGGCGCAAAGTCCGGGAGGTTGCCTTGTGGCACCTCCGGAGCCTCCCCCTCCTGGCGGGTCCCCTCTTGGGATCCCACCTCGGCGTCCTCAGCATCGCGAGGGGTGGAGGCGGTCGGAAGGGAATCTACATCCGACGGGGCCAAGGACCCGCTGGATGAAGCGAGAAGGTCCTCCTCGGCCCGGCTACAGATAGTATGCGGCATTAGAAGGACACTACGTGGCACAAAAAAGAAATTACAAATCACTCTGGAATCCGGATACTTACGATCTTGCCAGGGGCTTGGCCCTTGAGGGCCACTCCTCGTCGCCGTCGTTGGCAGGGCTGTCCGGAGGAAGGGTCCTTCCCCTCTTGGACCCTTCGGCTTCCCCCGTCGGGGAAGCCTTCCTCTTCCTCTCTCCCCCCTCTAGGTGAGAGTCCTCTTTTTCCTCCTCGCCTTCAAGGGAGGAGTCCGCCTCGGAGTCATCAGACACCTGAAAGCGGGAACTCTTTTGAGTACCCATGGCCTTCTTCTTGGCCTTCTTCTCCGGCACCACATAAAGTGCCGGGACTAGCAGCCCTGTTAAATGGGCATCCGCTGGTTCTTCGGGGAGGGGAGCCCGACAGTTAACCTGTCCGGACATCCTCTGCCAGTCCTGTTAAAGGCATTGGGAGTTTTAGATCCCGCATAGAGTCAAACTATGAAAGAAATAAGTGTCCCGTAAAGGGGTAGAATCACTTACCTCGTCAGCTGGACGCTGCGAGCGAAATCCGTGATCTTCAGTGGCGGATGCGGGAGCTTCGGCGCCCTTGAAGAGCACCTTCCAGGCATCTTCGTACCTAGTGTCGAAGAGCCTGTTCAAGGTTTGGTGCTGTGCCGGATCGAACTCCCACAAATTAAAGGCCCATTGCTGGCAGGGGAGGATCCGGCGGACGAGCATGACCTGGATCACATTGACAAGCTTGAGCTTCTTGTTCACCAAGGTCTGGAGACAGGACTGGAGTCCAGTCAGCTCCTCCGAACTACCCCATAGCAAGCCCTTCTCTTTCCAGGAGGTGAGCTGCATGGGGACGCCATATCTAAATTCGGGGGCCGCTGCCCATTTAGGGTCACGCTGCTCGGTGATATAGAACCACCCCGATTGCCACCCCTTGAGGGTTTCCACAAAGGCGCCCTCGAGCCAGAGGACGTTGGGCATCTTGCCCACCATGGCGCCTCCGCACTCTGCCTGATTCCCCTTTACTACCTTCGGCTTGACATTGAAGGTCTTGAGCCACAAGCCGAAGTGGGGCTGGATGCAGAGGAAGGCCTCGCACACGACGATAAACGCCGAGATATTGAGGATGAAGTTCGGCGCCAGATCATGGAAATCCAGGCCGTAGTAGAACATGAGCCCCCGGACAAAGGGATGAAGTGGAAAGCCCAGTCCGTGGAGGAAATGGGGAAGGAAGGCCACCCTCTCATGGGGCCTGGGGGTGGGGATGAGCTGCCCCTTGTTGGGGAGACGGTGCGTGATGTCGCTGGACAGGTATCCGGCGCCGCGCAGCCTTTCGATGTGCCCCTCCGTGACGGAGGAGGCCATCCACTTGCCTCCCGCTCCGGACATGACTGGAGAAGGTTGAGGCGAGATGTGCGAACTTGGGCGCTGGAGCTCGAGTGCGCGAAGATGGATAAGCAAAGGAGGAAGAAAGCGTAGGTAAAAAGGTGGATCCTTATCCCCTTATATATGGGTGGACGAAGACTATGCGTCCCCACCGGCCTGGTAAAACTCGCTTATCCCCCAAGCGCCACCATCAATGGCGCAGTTGGGTTACCCACGTCCGTGTTGAAGGGAATCCCATAATAAGGGGAACACGATCTCTGCTTAGACAAGACGTGCCAAGGAAACCGCTTTGCTAAACGCGCTGAGGTGGTATCATAAAAAACGATTCAAGTAAAGGCTTGGTAGTGGTGTGACGTCATGCCACAAAATACGTCAGCAGATTGAACTTGTGTACATATTATTCTCTCTATGGTGGAATGTGGAATTTATTTTGCAGAGCCGGACACTATCCTGGTGTTCACAATCTCCTATGGATTATTCGGAGGAGGAACCCGCCTTGCAATGCCGAACAATATGCGCGCCGGACTCATCGTCATTGAAGCCTGGTTCAGGGGCTACTGAGGGAGTCCTGGACTAGGGGGTGTCCGCACAGCCGGACTATCATCGTCCGCCGGACTCCAAGACTATGAAGATACAAGATTGAAGACTTCGTCCCGTGTTCGGATGGGACTTTCCTTGGCATGGAAGGCAAGCTTGGCGATACGGATATGTAGATCTCCTACCATTGTAACCGACTTTGTGTAACCCTAGCCCTCTCCGGTGTCTATATAAACCGGAGGGTTTTAGTCCATAGGACGAACAACCATTACAACAATCATACCATAGGCTAGCTTCTAGGGTTTAGCCTCCTTGATCTCGTGGTAGATCCACTCTTGTAACACACATCATCAATATTAATCAAGCAGGACGTAGGGTTTTACCTCCATCAAGAGGGCCCGAACCTGGGTAAAACATCGTGTCCCTCGTCTCCTGTTACCATTCGCCTAGACGCACAGTTCGAGACCCCCTACCCGAGATCCGCCGGTTTTTACACCGACACACATGCTTAATCTCTTTAGGGTCATGGACCCAAATTTAGAGAGAATTGTAGATATGGGTTTTTCTCCTCCAAAGGATCCCCAAAGATTATCTTTAGAGGATGAGAAAAACTCTTATCTCAATGCTCAATCCTCTAATGTGCTTTTCGATGTTTTGAGCAATGTAGTTATATTTCAACTCATGCTGTTCCGGGATGCTCATGAGTTATGGACAAAGCTTCAAGATAAATATGGTGTGTCCAAGATTTGTGGGGATGGTTGTTCTCCCTCCATCTCCGGTCATATAGTCTTCTCAACTTCTTCTACTTCACCTACATGTGGTTTCCCACAAGGTAATGATATGGTGAGTAGTGTTGGTCATTGCAATGATGATAGTATGCTTATTGTGGATGATCCTCCATCACTATATTGTTGCAATGCTCCCTCTTTGGGCTTTAACACTTCGAGCACTCCAAATGTTTCACATGCTTGTGTTGATAGTCCTTGCATATCATGTAGAAACTGCTTGACTAAATATCATGATGATATGCTTGCTATGTCTTGTTGCCATGATAAAAATGCATCTATTTCCTCGAATTGTTGTGCTAACAATGTAGAGGAAACCGAACACTCCATGTAACAAGATGTGGTGTTTAATGGTGCCTCAAGGGATCCTACATCATCATCTATTGCGTTTTGCCTTATGGCTAAGGCGTCAAAGGTATCTCCTACTTTGTACCCCAATATGTCTCTTGATGATAATGTTGATGCTAATGATGATGAGGATAATGATGAAGAGAATGATAATGTTGCCTCCTTAAAAATTAAGGGGGAAATGGTTTTTAAAGCTCTTCATAAAAATAAAATTGCTCGTTCCAACTTCATGGAAATTATGTCCATTGCTATTGAGAGCAAGAAATATATTGATGAGTTGGAATCTCGTCTTGAGGAGCATGAGGTCACCATTGATAAAATGGAAGGTCATGGGCGTGATTACGCTAATGAGATTGTGGACCTCTCTCAAGCTCTTGAACTTGAACAAACCACCAAGGAATCTCTTGAGGAGACTTTTGCTCTAGAATTGTCTAGAGTGAAGGAATCTACTGATAGAGCTCTTGAGGTGGCCAATGTTTTTGAAACTAAAAAGCTAACCTTGAAGTTGCTCATGCTAGACTCCTTGAGGATTTTGAGCACCTCGAAAATGGCTCAAGGGTCATCAAGGGTGAGCTCATCAAACTCACCGAGTCTCATGCTCAACTTGAAGCTTCCTATTTAAAAGAGCTTGCCAAGTTGCCTTCTCCTCTTGTTCTTAATGATGATGCTTGTGCTACTAATTCTATTACTTGTGAAGCATCCATTTTGAAGGAGAATGTTGAGATACGGGCTCAACTTGAGGTGCTATCTTGCAATTATGGGAAATTGGAAGAAAGTCATGAAAATCTCTCAAGCTCTCATGATGATCTTCTAGTATCCCATAGTGTGCTAAAGATAGCTCATGAGGCCATGATTGCTAAGGTAACATCTAGTGAGCCTCATGTGGATACTAGCACTACTTCTAGTTAAAATAATATATTGCCATGTGCTAGTCCTTGTAATTCATCTACTCACAATGTTGGTACATCTTGTGATGAATTGCTTTCCTTGCCTTGTTGCTCTAACGATGAAGCTTATACTTCCTCTAGTACTTGTGTTGAGACTAACCATGTAGAGGAAATCAAAGAGCTCAAGGCCCAAGTCACTTCTTTGAAGAAAGACTTGGAAAAGTGTCATGAAGGGAAATCCACACTCAACAATATCTTGAGTGTGCAAAAATCCCCCAATGACAAAGGTGGACTTGGATTCAACTCCAATAAGAAGAAGAAGTCCAACATGAACAAAAATAAGGGCCAAGAACAAGTCAAGAATTCGGCCAAGATTGTTTGCTTCAAGTGCAAAGTAGAAGGGCATCATGTTAGATCGTGCCCACTGAAGAAGAAGGCCATTAGTGTCAAGCAACAAGGGAAGAGGGCACAAGTTCAATCACATGCTCAACCTCAAGTTGAATAAAGGCCTCTTCCCAAGAAGACTCAAGTTAATGCTTCTCAAGTTGAGAAATCAAGTGAGAAGAAAGTGAAGAGTAGACATTGCTACCTATGCCGTGATAACGGTCACCTCGCTTCTTCATGCACTAGTGGTAACTTATCCAACCCAATTATTATTGATGATGTCTATTCTCTTGGGAAGGATAAGGTTGGCAATGTGGTTGCCAAGTTTGTTGGTACTCAAAGTGGTTTGAAGCAAAGAACCATTTGGGTAGCCAAGCCTATTGTGACTAACCTCTTAGGACCCAACTTGGTTGGGGACCAACTAGCTCAAACTTGATCAATAGGTGTTGTTGGAGGGCATTGGAGACTTGGCTACATTATGAAGAATTATGGGTACTTCATCACTCTTATTGTCTCAAGCCAAGTCAATTGAATCATCAAGTTTATATCTTATATCCAATGTGCCTCCTTGCGGTAACTTGTACTTAAATTTTCTTACATTGAAAGTTACTTGCCCCCTTGCATGTTTTGGTTTTGTTCCTTGCATGTGTTTGTATATGGTGTGATTCCAACTCGCTTATCTTGAGCAATCAAGTATGTGTGTGTTGGTTTGCACATCATGTACGTGTGTGTCGTGCGTTGAGCCTTTATGCTTCTTGTTTGTATCCTAGTTAGCTCGTGTGAGAGATTAATGGAACATCCTATTTTGGGGGAGTGATGTGCTTTGTGCACCTCACAATCCTATAAATGTGTGTACATGAGGAATACCATCTAGTATTGATATTACAAGATTATCTAGTCGCTAGGTGGTATATCTCTCATGAGAAATTCAAATTCTAAATAGTCCATTAATTATCTCTTGTTTGTTCCTCTTATTGCCACTTGTTAAGTTTTCTTCATTGGTATCACATTATGGGGAGTAATATGATATGTATATTACTAGCCTAGAAAATGTGTACATTTGAGATGTTGTCACCTAGTGTTGATATTGTAGATTATCTTGTTCCTAGGTGGCATGTTAGCTCTACAAGTTGCAATTTGCTTGTGTTTGTTGTGAAGATGATGTTGGATGTCCTTGTTATCTACCACCAAGAATTATTTCCAAATACTTCTTGTCTTTTGACAATTGGTAGTCACTTATGTGTGGTAGAATTTGTTGATCATCTTTACTTTGGCTTTTGTTTTTCCTGTTCTCTTGCCAAGGTTTGTGTCAACTCCCGGTGTCTTCCCTACCACTTGTGGATCTTGTTTATTTCTTGTTCTTTTCTAGTGTTTTCTAGATATAGTGAAAGTAGTGATCCCACCTTGTGCATTTTGTATTCAAATGCAAATCCTATATAATGCACAACTCGTGGGGGAGCTATCCTATTTTCTTTAGAACACTCTTCTAGTGATCCTTATCAAGTGTGTTTTGGTGGAAGGCAAGCCATTTCTTTTTGGTACTTTGTGCCATCATGAAACTTTTTTGAGAGCTTGGTTTGTTTGGAACCATCCTCTCTTTGGGAGTTTGACATCTTTAGTTTAGTGTGTATCAATGGATATCTCATTCCTTGATGTATCTTTAATGATATCTTCCAAGTGATGATTTCTCCATTTGGTATCCTTTTCACTTGGCATTTCTTTCTCTTTAGGTTTCGGGTTTTGAAAGTCTTGAGCATGCATGTTTACTTCATGTATTTTATTTGGCATGCTTTCTTTCTTTGACTCAATATATAGGGGGATCTCCACCAAGTCTCAAATCGGATGAGATGTGTATGAAATTCATTTTCATATCTATATGCACATATTTATGTGGAGTTTGTCCTATGTATTGGTTTTTCTAACTATTTGGTCCCAATGAGTTTGGGTACCGTTTAGTTTGTGTTGTTCTTCTAGGAACATTTGGAGATGCATTGGATGCTCGGCTCACTCACAAGGAAGGTGTTGTCACCATGTGCATATTGGAGTCAAGCTAGGATGATCAATGAACTACTATCTACCTTCAATTGGTATCTACTACATCCTTCCAATGATATCTCGGTAACAAGTATCTATTCATGCTTTCTCCTCTTGAATTCAACCTTGTGTAGGTTGTATCTTGGCATGATATTCATTTCATATCTTGTGATACTTGTTTCCTTTCTCAAAGCATCCCAACGATGATCTCTTGTTGCTAGTTGCGATGCCTTTGATGGATGTGTGTTTGGACTTCATTTATATACAATAAGACCATATCTAGCCAAGTGCTATGCTTTCAAGCAAATATCTTACTGGTATATTTATGACTTCCTTGTGGATATCTTGTTCCTTCGTGTTGTAACTATTTCGGGTGTACATCCTTCTTTGTAGATATATATATCATCATGATTTCGTCTACATAGAACCTTATACACTTGAGAGAAATTACATCTCTAGTTGATATCTTTTCTTTCACGTCCACCTGGTCTTTCTTGTTATTTCTTTGGTGGCTCCGTGAAAGCTTTTGCCTTGAGTGCGTGTCCTCTATCGTTGCATCTTGTTGCACTCTTGTGTGGTGAAGATTATTTTCCTGTTGCTTATCTTTACGAGGTTTTTGCCATCTTAATTGGTATCCCTCGTCTTGATGAGCCTCCCCTCGTCTATCTTCACCACGGGTTGTCACAAGCATAGGTTCTCTTTTGCTTATTAGTAAGCTTGTGAACCCATTTGACAGTTGTGTGTGGGAATGATAGGCCTTGCACCGTGTGCCTCATTCTTTCAAGACTATGTTGATGCTTAATGCTCATCCTAATCTTAGTCTTCTCAAGTGCTTCGCCATGACTCACACACATCATTTTTGTTGAGCCTATTCTCAAGTTGCCTCTTTTACATGTTGCTCAACCATGTGCTTGTTGCAAGCGCTAGGCTTTGTTTCCTATATGCTCACTTGCACTGGATGTGAGTTTCTATTGATTTTGGGGGAGCTATGATCCTATGTTGTGCACTTTGTATTCAAATACAAAAATTCTTATGTGTGCACAAATCATGGGGAGCTTCTCTAGTTTCTTTAGAACACTCCTTTGCGCTTTTCATAATATCTTTATTCTTGTGGCATGTAGGATCATTGGTCTAGTTGGTTCAATTGATATCCGTTGATTGCTTGCTTCAATTGGTATCTTCTGATTGCTTGTGTCTCTCTTTGTTATGTCTTTGTGGCATATCTTTCTGTTGCAATCTTTGGGCATCAATATAGTTTGTCTTCCTCCAAGTATTGGTAGTTGGATATGTGTATTGCATTCCACTCTCTTGTTGAGAAATACACAATTTATAGAGGACCACAATTTATATTGGCCTTCTAAGATTTTCGCCCATTTTGGCAATCGATGCCAATGGGGGAGAAGTTTTAGAGAGTTTTGTGGAGTAGCTTTGGTTTTTGTTTCCTTAGCATTTGCATCTCATATGCATGCATTATTGGTTGATGCATTGAATGGTGATGCATTATTCCTTGTATAAACTCTCTTGAAAGTGATTGTCATCAATTACCAAAATGGGGGAGATTGAAAGGACATGTGGTGCCCCCATGTGTGGTTTTGGTAATTGATGACAATCTCTATGGACTAATGGTTGCCTTGAGTTATATTTGAAGGGTTTGCACATAGGCTTTTCTTGGAGTCCATTTGTTGGTTTCAATGAGAGTTTGTGATGACCAAGGTGCTATTAAGGAATTATCCAAAGATTGGTCATATAAGTGTTGAGCTTATTGCAAGCATGTCTTGAAGAAGAAGGTTGTGTGATCATTCATGTTTACCTTCAAGACATCATCCAAATGAAGAGAGTTGCAAAGATTCAAGGTTGATCAAGACTAAGTCAAGAGTGAATCAAGTTGATCAACTCACAAAGCGTAGAAGATGTACCGAGAGGGATCAAGTGATCCCATGGTATGGTAAGCATTGTCCATTGCACTTTATGTACTAACCCATGGTCTATGTGAGAGTTGTATGTGGGGTTAGGTACGTATCCATGGGCTTGCGTCAAGAGGAAGATATCATACAACCCATGGAAAGGATGACATCAAGTGGTGATCGTCATCAAGATTGCCGTGTGCAAGTTCAAGTGGATCATCACGAAGAGATCAAGTGCTTGAATCTTGTCATCCATTTGGTGTCAATGGACTTGTGAAGATGTGCCGAAGAGTGGCTCACCCATAGTGAACTATGGGGGAGCAATCATCTAGTCTTCATCGAGCCAACGCAATCAAGAAAGGTGGTCCAACTTGAGGGAGTCAAGATCGTCTTCATCTAGATCAAGTGGACCATGTGCAAGGCAAAGGTTTTCCCTTGATAGGTTTTCTATTTTACCGGTCTTGTGGTGGTAGTTGGGAGACTGAGTTATAGGATCGTTTGCCGTACTATCAACGGGGGCTCTCAAGTTGGTAGCTTGATCGTATCGTTAGTAGAGAGCTCAAACCATTGCATCCTTGCATCATGTTTCTTGGTTCTTGTTTGGTTATCTTTGTGAGTCTTAGAGCTTATGGTCATCTTGATGACAAGCTTGAGTTCATAAAAAACGGAGTTCACATGCGTCTTCTATGATGTTTTTGGTTGTGGAGGTTCTACCGGTCTTATCCGATAAAGGGTTCTCACCATTTTCTTATGGGACTTTTCTCATTTGCTTATTCTTGATATTTCTATCAATATTGTGTTAGCCCATGTCGTTAGCTTTCCAACAAACTTGGTTTCGTTGAATTCGGAGTCCGTTTGCAAAAGTTGTGGCTGTTTTGGTAAAGGCTGCAACGGTACTACCGCGACTAGAGCGGATGTAATTTTTTACTACCGCTCTAGAGCGGTACTACCGTGGCTCCTGAGCGGTAGTACCGTTCTAGAGCAGTACTACCGTGGCTCCTAAGCGGTAGTACCGCCCCGGACCAAAAACTCGTGTTTTCTCTCTCGATTGGGCTGTTTTGACCGTGCTAAGCGGTAGTACCGCTCCTCCAAGCGATAGTACCGCTTGTGCACGACCTGAGCACATAACGGTTGGATTCGGGAGGTCCTATAAAAGGGGGTCTTCTTCCCCAATGAACCTAATCCTTTGAGCTCGTGTTCTTCCCCCACTGTTGACCTTCTTCGAGCTTGCTAACTCTTAATCCCTCCATGGATTCTTGCTAGTTCTTGAGGGAAAAGAGAGAGGAGATCTAGATCCACGTTTCCACCAATCACTTTCTCCTCTAAGTGAGGGGAACCCCTTGGATCTAGATCTTGGAGTTCTTCGTGTTCTTCTTTCGTTCTTCCTCTCATTTTCCTCCCTAGCATTAGTTGCTTTGATGGGATTTGGGAGAAAAGGACTTGGGCACTCCGTGTGCCCTTGCCATTGCATTTGGTGCATCGGTTTGAGTTCTCCACGGTGATACGTGGAAGTGAAGTTTGAGAAGCTTATTACTCTTGGGTGTGTGGGCACCCTAGAGCTTGTTCCTCTTGGGTGCCTTGGTGCCCTAGACGGTTGGTGGTGTTCGGAGCTCAATCATTGTGGTGTAAAGCTCCGGGCAAGCGTCGGGGTCTCCAATTAGGTTGTGGAGATCGCCCCGAGCAATTTGACGGGTACTGGTGACCGCCCCCAAGGGTTGCCAAAGTGTACGGGTTCGGTGACCGCCCCCAAGGGTCGCCATTTGTACGGGTTCGGTGACCGCCCTCAAGGGTCCCTTAGTGGAATCACGGCATCTTGCATTGTGCGAGGGCGTGAGGAGATTACGGTGGCCCTAGTGGCTTCTTGGGGAGAATTGTGCCTCCACACCGCTCCAAACGGAGATTAGCATCCGCAAGGGTGTGAACTTCGGGATACATCATCGTCTCCGCGTGCCTCGGTTATCTCTTACCCGAGCCCTTTACTTATGCACTTTACTTTGTGATAGCCATATTGTTCTTTGTCATATATCTTGCTATCACATAGTTGCTTATATTGCTTAGCATAAGTTGTTGGTGCACAGAGGTGAGCCTAGTTGTTTTAGGTTTTGTGCTTGAAAAATTTACCGCTAGGTTTATTCCGCATTTGTTCAAGCCTAAACCGTAATTATTTTAAAATGCCTATTCACCCCCCTCTAGGTGACATCCACGATCTTTCAAAGTCGTCGAGCGCGGTGGAGGCGGCGTAGGGGAAGGGAAGGAGGAGGCGGACGGTGCAGGGGAGGGAAGGGAGGATCTGGTGCTGCACCTCCAGCCCGCGGATCCAGAGCTCGGTCGCCATGGTTGCGCCGCGGGCTAGGGTTTCGGGTGCTTGGGAAAGAAGGAGAAGGCGTGCGCGGTCTCCGGCGCGCCGGCGGCGGTGGTGGTAGAGGCTTGGGGGCACCGACGGTGGTGGGGTAGAGGAGAGGGTGGGGGTCTCCGGCGGTCTCGGAGGAGGTGAGGGCGCGCGCGGGCGGCAGTGGGGTGTGCGGCGCAGGTGAGGGGAGAGAGGAAGG
>NC_041387.1:10126276-10214814 GCF_002162155.2 Triticum dicoccoides
GAGAAGAGAGGGACGGGAGAAAGAAAGGAGGCGGGGGGGGGGGGTGGATGGAAAAAGTCCACGAGCTAGGGTTTCGGCTTATGTGGGCTTGGGGTGAGGACTACCGTTGGATCCGCGCTCATCCGACGGTGTTCCATGCATGATCCGCGTGAAGCGCCACCGGACCAATCAAAATGCAGTACACACGAATGATGTTATGACCTTCTAAATAGGTCGTAGTTGACTAAAAAATTGGTCGTAGTTGACTAAAAATTCATTTTTAATTTTTCAAGCGCTCAAAATGAGTTTTTTTGTAAAGGGTCTACAATATATTTATTGCAAAATTGGACCAAATCAATTTTCACCATATTTAATGCATAAATGACCAAATGGTTGGGTGTCAAAAGCTTTGGTCCATCTCTGGTGAAAAAGACAAATTTTCGCCGATCCAGCAGGAAGCGGGTCAAATTTGAACTGCAGCTGCCTCATAGTTTGCTATTTTTTTTTCAAAAATCATTTCTAGGTAAATAAGTACCTATTTAATCAGAGAAACATCAAAAGTTTTCCAAGATTCAACCACTAGCTAGGAACGGTCAAGCCCGCCGTTTTGACCGCATTTTGAAACGGGCATAAAAAATTAAAAAAAAATCAAAGAATTGGAAAACCTTCGCATTGTGTCATTATATGTGACTAGGTTTCCAGGAAAAATAATAAACTTGTAATATGGTAATTATTTTAAAAAAGTGTTCTCAGAAATGAGCTATCAAGTGTGAAGATTCATGGCTTTCAAGCCAAATGATCAATCTTATGGCCACATTCATGGCATGGTTTGTTCAAACGATCTCATATTGTGCACAAGGGGGCATCTTGGAATTCCAAACAATGTTGCCAAAGGGAGTTTTCCTTTTCTTTGCACGAAAAATTCATTTTCCATTTTTCGTGTGCCCGAAATGAGGTTTTTTTGTGAAGGACCTACAATATATTTATTGCAAAATTGGACCAAATCAATTTTCTAAAATACCAGGCTATATTTAATGCACAATTGACCAAATGGTTGGGTGTCAAAAGCTTTGGTCCATCTCTGGTGAAAAAGACAAATTTTTGCCGATCCAGCAGGAAGTGGGTCAAATTTGAACTGCAGCTGCCTCATAGTTTGCTCTTTATTTTTTTCCAAAAATCATTTCTAGGTACATAAGTATCTATTTAATAATAGAAACATAAAAAAAATTCAACATTCAACCACTAGCTAGGAACGGTCAAGCCCGCCGTTTTGACCGCATTTTGAAACGGGCATAAAAAATTCAAAAAAAAAATAAAAAAATTGGAAAAACCTTCGCATTTGTTTCATTATATGTGACCAAGTTTCCAGGAAAAATAATAAACTTGTAATACGGAAATTATTTTTAAAAAGTGTTCTCAGAAATGAGCTATCATGCGTGAAGATTCATGGCTTTCAAGCCAAATGATCAAACTTATGGCCACATTCATGGCATAGTTTGTTCAAATGATCTCATATTGTGCACAAGGGGGCTTCTTGGAATTCCAAACAATGTTGCCTAAGGAAGTTTTCATTTTCTTTGCACGGAAAATTCATTTTTCATTTTCCGAGTGCCGAAAAGGAGATTTTTTTGTGAAAGACCTACCAAATAATTGTTGCAAAATTGGACCAAATCAATTTTATAAAATACTAGGCCATATATAATGCACAATTGACCAAATGGTTGGGTGTAAAAAGTTTTGATCCACCTCTGGTGAAAAAGACAAATTGCCGTTGATTCAGCTGGAAACAGGTCAAATTTGAACTGTAGCTGCCTCATAGTTTGCTCTCTATTTTTTCCAAAAATCATTTCTAGGTGCATAAGTATCTATTTGTTCATAGAAACACCAAAAAAATTCCAAGATTCAACCACTAGCTAGGAACAGTCAAGCCCGCCGTTTTGACCGCATTTTGAAACGGGCATAAAAAATTCAAAAAAAATCAAAAAATTGGAAAACCTTCACATTGTGTCATTATATGTGACCAAGTTTCCATGAAAAATAATAAACTTGTAATACGGTAATTATTTTAAAAAAGTGTTCTTAGAAATGAGCGATCATGCGTGAAGATTCATGGCTTTCAAGCCAAATGATCAATCTTATGGCCACATTCGTGGCATAGTTTGTTCAAATAATCTCATATTGTGCACAAGGGTGCATATTGGAATGGCAAACAATGTTGCCTAAGGAAGTTTTCATTTTCTTTGGACGAAAAAACCATTTTCCGTTTTCCGAGTGCCCAAAAGGAGGTTTTTTTGTGAAGGACCTCCCAAATAATTGTTGCAAAATTGAACCAAATCAATTTTATAAAATACTAGGACATATTTAATTCATAATTGACAAAATGGTTGGGTGCAAAACGTTTTGATCTACCTCTCGTGAAAAAGACAAATTTCCGCCGATTCAGTTGGAAGCGGGTCAAATTTGAACTGCAGCTGCCTCATAGTTTGCTATTTATTTTTTCCAAAAATCATTTCTAGTTACATAAGTACCTATTTAATCATAAATACATGGTTTGGTGGCGATACGTCGAGGTTTGGGCGGTGGCCGAGGGCCCCAACTCTAGAGCGCGTAAACTCGCATGCCCGCCGCGTGGTCACCGCGTGACCGCGGCGTTGCTATGTGTTCTGGGCGGCCTAGGCATGTCTAGTGGGTTGGGCACTCCCCAGGTAGGTGCTAGGAAGAAAATTACAACATAAGATTCTCACGAGGAGACCGATCGATGCTCAAACATGAATTAGCAGCCAAGTGTTTGATTAGCGGTACGGGAAATGTACATGGCTAATGGGCGTGAGTTTTGGCTGAGGATGATCAGTTACTAAGAAGACCGTCTTCACAAATTTTCAGCTCAAAAGGAGGAGCCTAGGTGGTACTTGCTTTGCAAACTACCACACTAGACATAAATATGAATGTTGAAGCTCGGCTCAAAATAATGAATGGATTGAGCTGGCATTTGGTGGAGGATGGTTATTTGGGCATAGGAAAGCACTGTAGAAAATGGATACTATTTGGACATGCCAAAGTGGTACTTCCTTCACAAACTGTTGTTTTGAACAAAATAGGAAAATGAATATTTTTGAATTATTTTTGAACTAGGCAAGGAAGGTTTTTACATATTTGACGAAGATATGACCCAAAGAATTTATGAGATTTTTTGGGAATTTTGGGAATGACAGAAATATAGGTTGCTTCACAACCTAGGGCAAAAACTGCCACATGGACATGACACATAGGCAAAACTGATGAGGTGGCGCCTAGTCATCACAACCCACCACAATCTATAAGGTTATGACCATCTATATTGGTCATTAACAACTAGAAATAAGGCAGCGGACTAGCACTGTTTGTTTTGTGACCTTTTCGTGTAAGGAAATTACGACCTTTCTGACCAAAATGGTCGCAATGGTTTAGGGTTTGGAGCCCCTCGAACAGCTTTTGACCAATTGTTCTGAAATGGTCATAGATCTATGACCAATTCTTCCAGGGTCACTGATAGAAGGTCACTAGTTGACATATTTCTTGTAGTGACTAGGAATCCTTCTCTTTGCAAAATATGAAGAAGACGGAGGATGCTCCAAAGCGCAAAGGGAAAGGCGGTGCATAGGGAGAAAACGTGTACGTGATGATTCCACCCGAACCTTTCCAATGCGGACCCCCTCTTAATAGTACGGCTTTCCTATGACTCAAATCCACTGAAAAGAAACGTAGAAAAATGCCATCTTCAATAGTCTTCGAGGGGCACCAAACCGTCTTGTGCCTAGTGAGGAAGCGTCTGAAATACTCAAGGCACACGATTAGTCCGCAAAAGCATTGTCATCAATCACCAAAACACCTTAGGGATAAATATGCCCTTACAATCTCCCCCTTTTTGGTGGATTGATGACAATACGGGATTTTCACAAGGGGAAATAATATAGAACATAAGCAAAACCCACATCTCTAAAATATAGATGAGCTCCCCCTGCTTTGGATTGCATGGCACGTATACTAGGATCAACACTCCCCCTATATTTTATAGACAATGCATATCTTGCAACAATAAGGCTAACACTAAACAAGATAGTAAAAATGAGCATAACATAAATAGCACAATATATCATAAGCTCAATAAGGTACGATAGAGTGCATATGTCTTACACCATATGTAGACCAAGTCTCATGAGCAAAATAAACCAAAGCAAGCAAGGTTCAACAGAACAAACGCGAGCAAAGCAAACACAAGCACGACACAAAAAGCACGACACAAGAGACTCGCAAATCCCTACACTCTCCCCCCTTTGGCATCGAGACACCAAAAAGACAGAGAGGACACCTAAAACATAAGTGGTAGCTCAAGTGGAGTAATCAGTCGCACGCTCCTCGTCAGACTCGGCAGCGGGAATGGTCTCCTCGTCGTCCTCCTTAGAATCAGTCCACTTGAACCCTTGTTTTGCGATCCACTCAGCCTCTGGAGTGATGCGCTCCTCAGACCCGCCAGAAACATCCTCTCCAAAGAGGCTCATAATCTTCTTGTCGCGGCGGCGACTCTCCTTGGAGGCAACGTGAGTCATGTACTGCCCCTTTGCCTGCATGCAGAACAAGGTCTTCATCTTGTTCTTCAGCCTCTTAGCCCAAGATGGCTCGGAGGTGGGAGGGATGAAACCCTCAGAGCTATCCTCGTTCGCTGTCTCCTCCTCATCCTCATCCGCATCCACATCCATGGCAGTCGCGGCCTCAGCACGAGAAGTGGTGTTAGCCCACTGAGTCTTGACACGGAGCCGGATGGACTCATGTCGAATCCAATCATGGGCCTCAAAGTCATACTGAGGGTAGAGCTTCTCCTAAGTTGTCGAGATCAAAAGAAACAAATAAGGTCCATAGATGGGGATCTTGCGGTTGAAGACCGCAAACCGAAGCTCACACCACATGATATGTGAGACATCAAGTGGTAGCATTTGAGAGTTGCACGCTTCCTAACACAGGAGCAGCATGTCCACAAGATAAGCATGCACCTTGTCCTTGTCACCAATGCGTGGGAAGAGAGAGTTGAGGAAGATCTGGTACATGATGTCAAGGAAGAAGTTAGGCACCCAAGATGACTTGCCACTAGAGAGCTTCTTCTCAACAAGGAAGGGATGAAGCTTGTTCTTGTTGGCTGACTCGGGATTGGCATGAGGACGAACACCTTGGGATGTGGCGAGCTGCTACGTCTTGAGCTTGCGTTGGTTTTCCTCGAAGAAGAGAGGGTGATGCAGCAAGTGTAGCATAAGTATTTCCCTCAGTTTTGAGAACCAAGGTATCAATCCAGTAGGAGGCTCCTCAAAAGTCCCATGCACCTACACAAACAAACTGAGAACTCGCAACCAACGCAATAAAGGGGTTGTCAATCCCTTCAGGCCACTTGCGAAAGTGAGATCTAATAAAGATAGTATGATAAGATAAATATATTTTTGGTATTTTATAATATAGATGCAAAAGGTAAAGATGCAAATAAAAGTAGATTGGAAGCAAATATGATAAGAGATTGACCCGGGGCCATAGGTTTCACTAGAGGCTTCTCTCAAGATAGCATAAGTATTATGGTGGGTGAACAAATTACTGTCGAGCAATTGATAGAAAAGCGCATAGTTATGAGATTATCTAGGCATGATCATGTATATAGGCATCACGTCCATAACAAGTAGACCGACTCCTGCCTGCATCTACTACTATTACTCCACACATCATCCGACTCCTGCCTGCATCTAGAGTATTAAGTTCATAAGAACAGAGTAATGCATTAAGCAAGATGACATGATGTAGAGGGATAAACTCATCAATATGATATAAACCCCATCTTGTTATCCTCGATGGCAACAATACAATACGTGCCTTGCAACCCTTTCTGTCATTGGGTAAGGACACCGCAAGATTGAACCCAAAGCTAAGCACTTCTCCCATGGCAAGAAAGACCAATCTAGTAGGCCAAACCAAACTGATAATTCGAAGAGACTTGCAAAGATAACTCAATCATACATGAAAGAATTCAGAGAAGATTCAAATATTATTCATAGATAAACTTGATCATAAACCCACAATTCATCGGATCTCGACAAACACACCGCAAAAAGAGTTTACATCGAATAGATCTCCACAAGAGAGGGGGAGAGCATTGTATTGAGATCCAAAAAGAGAGAAGAAGCCATCTAGCTAATAACTATGGACCCGTAGGCCTGCGTTAAACTACTCACAACTAATCGGAGGGGCAAGGATGTTGATGTAGAAGCCCTCCATGGTCGATTCCCCCTCCGGCAGAGTGCCGGCGAAGGCTCCAAGATGAGATCTCACGGATACAGAAGGTTACGGCGGTGGAAATTGTGTTTTGTGGTGCCCCTGGATGTTTTCAGGGTATGTAGGTATATATAGGAGGAAGAAGTACGTCGGTGGCCGCCTGGGGGGCCCACGAGACAGGGGCGTGTGCCCTACAGGGGGGGCCTCCTATCTCGTGGCTTCCTCGGCAGCTTCTTGACTTGCACTCCAAGCTCTCCGGATCACGTTCGTTCCAAAAATCACGCTCCCGAAGGTTTCATTCCGTTTGGACTCCGTTTGATATTCCTTTTCTTCGAAATACTGAAATAGGCAAAAAAACAACAATATGGGCTGGGCCTCCGGTTAGTAGGTTACTCCCAAAAATGATATAAATGTAAAATAAAGCCCATAAACATCCAAAAGGGGTAATATAATAGCATGGAACAATCAAAAATTATAGATACGTTGGAGACGTATCACGAGCCCCTCATCCTGAACACCAAGCAAAGTCATGAACTCCTTCCACGTAGCAGTTAGCTGCCGACCATTGGTCATCCAAGTCATAGTCCGTTCCTCATTAGGATGAAAGTACACCGAGGCAAAGAACTAAGCCACAATCTCAGGATCATAGTCTTTGTGAAATGAGATGATGTGCTCAATGCCAAATTGCTCCACTAGATCCAAAGCCTCACCAAAGTAGTTCCGGTGCTTCTCTTCCCTCATATGATGCATGTCGATCCAGTGCACATCCACATAGATGTTTTGCTTGGCCTTGATCACATCTAGATAAATGAGATTCTACTGCTTGGTCCAGAACAGGTCATTCCCTCGAAAGTTGGCACGAGGATGCACATAGGGATTGATCTTCCTTCGAGAGATGAACTCAGCAAGTGATATCTCATCCATACCCATGTTGGGTTCCTTGTCCTTTGTGGCGGTGGTCTTGGTCCTGCATTGGGGGGGGGGCACTGGAGCCCCCTAGAGCTTCATCTTGATTTCGTAGACGCTTGGAGCCCGTGTCACGGCTTGGATTGGAACGGCGAGCAGGAGCACCTGAGCCACACACCACAAAACAAACACATAGGAGACGCGAGAAGGATCAGTGCAAAGAACACAACAAAGCAGTGAAACAAGTAGAACTCGCACTTGATAATTGCCACATGAGAGACTTGACAACAACGGTAGTACTGCTTGGCCGCGCGGTATTAAAATTTTAGTGCCATGCCTAGTCACGGTAGTACCGTGCGGGCGGTAGTACCATGCGGGCGGTAGTACCGCGCTGGAGGTGCGGTAGTACCGCACGGAGTCAGATCCAAAACTATAAATGGATCTGAGTACTACTGTGACAACAAAGCGGTACTATGGTCGATCAAATCTACCATGGGGCAACACAACAAGTACCATCTCTACGCATTACTACTCTCCTACATCCTACTATTGCAAATATTTAGCCTAAAATATCAAGAACCACATGCATCTCCCCAAAAACCTAGAAGCAAAAGAATGAACCAAAAAGAGAGGGATTTCGGGAGAAACCTTGGTCCATGGCAAGAGGAAGTGGTGGGGAACAATCCCATCGGTCAGAACCCGAGGAAAGCGGCCGGAGACGGAGATCCAGCGAGGGCCTCCGACGCCGTTCTTGGGCAGGAGAGAGAGAGAGACGGTGTGGGGAGAAAGAGTGAATGGGTATGGGGGAGTTGGAACTCCCCCTGCCCGCTCATAACCCCCACGTGCTCGCTACTGCGCGGTAGTACCGCGCGTCCTTGCGGTGTTACCACCCGGGCGGAAGTACCGCGCCGTGGGCGGTAGTACTGCTCCACTAGCGGAAGTAAAAAATTACTGCCGTGCTGGTTGCGGTAGTACCGTGGCAGGCCACGGTAGTACCATGAACCCAAGAAAATGCAGTTTCAAAAAAAGGAAGAAACAATTTTGCACGGAACCTTCAAGTGAACGAACACACCAACGAGCTAACAAACAAGACACCACAAGCACAAGCTTGGCACGAAGAGAGAAGAGCAAGAGACAACAAGGACCAAAAACGAGACACAACCTTACCAAGGAGAGGGCGGTGGCCAGAGCCACCTATGTTTGAGTTGATTGGTATGGCACCGTGAAGAATTATCCTTGGGCCCATGACCAAAACTAGTCTTTGAAGCACAAGTACCATCAAAAATGGCTAATGTGAAAGAGTTGATAAATTTATGCATAATGGGGGGAGGGATAGTTCATTTAGAGAACAACACTCCCCCTATGTCCATGCCTACACCTAAACTAGACATCAAGGTGAGTGTGGTGGGGTGTGCTAGGCTTCAAGTCACATTGCTTGAATCAATGATATTTAGCTCATGCCTTAACTCGTGAAATCTTGCTTCATCCAAGGGCTTCGTGAAAATATCTGCAAGGTTATTGATGACCCACAAGTATAGGGGATCTATCGTAGTCCTTTCGATAAGTAAGAGTGTCAAACTCAACGAGGAGCAGAAGGAAATGACAAGCGGTTTTCAGTAAGGTATTCTCTGCAAGCACTGAAATTGTGCATAACAGATAGTTTTGTGATAAGATAATTTGTAAAGGGTAACAAGCAATGAAAGTAAATAAGGTGCAGCAAGGTGGCCCAATCCTTTTTATAGCAAAGGACAAGCCTGGACAATTTCTTATAATGAGAAAAGCGCTCCCGAGGACACATGGGAATTATCGTCAAGCTAGTTTTCATCACGCTCATATGATTCGCGTTCGTTACTTTGATAATTTGACATGTGGGTGGACCGGTGCTTGGGTACTGCCTTTTCTTGGACAAGCATCCCACTTATGATTAATCCCTATTGCAAGCATCCGCAACTACAAAATAAGTATTAAGGTAAACCTAACCATAGCATGAAACTAGTGATCCAAATCAGCCCCTTACGAAGCAACGCATAAACTAGCGGTTTAAGTTTCTGTCACTCTAGCAACCCATCATCTACTTATTAATTCCCAATGCCTTCCTCTAGGCCCAAATAATAGTGAAGTGTCATGTAGTCGACGTTGATACGTCTCCAACGTATCTATAATTTATGAAGTATTCATGCTATTATATTACCCATCTATGGTGTTTTATATGCATTTATATATAATTTTATATGATTTTTGGGACTAACCTATTGACCTAGAGCCCAGTGCCAGTTTCTGTTTTCTCCTTGTTTTTGTGTTTTACAGAAAAGGGATACCAAACGGAGTCCAAATGATGTGCCAATTTTTGAGGATTTTTTATGGACCAAAAGAAGACCATGGAGCATCGGAGTTGGGCCAGAAGAGCTTCGGGCTGCCCACGAGAGAGGGGGGCACACCCCCCTCCTAGGGGGCACCCCCCTATCTCGTGGACAGCCCGGAGACCCCCCTGATGTGAAACCAATGCCAATAATTCCTATAAATACTGAAACTTTCGGGAATTAACCTAGATCGGAAGTTCCGCCGTCGCAAGCCTCTGTAGCCATGAGAAATCAATCTAGGCCCTCTCTGGCACCCTGCCGGAGGGGGCCATCATCACCGGAGGCCATGGAGGAGGATCTCGGAGGGGCCATCATCTCCATGAAGGCCAAGGACCAGAGGGGGAAAGCCATGGAGGAGGAGGCACAAGGGGGAGAAACTCTCCTCCTCTCTCTTGGTGGCACCGGAGTGCCATCGGGAGGGGAATCATCGCCGAAGTGATTGTCTTCATCAACATCACCATCATCATCACCATCCTCATCTCTTTTACCGGTCCACTCTCCCGCACCCCGCTGTAATCCCTACTTGAATATGGTGCTCTATGCTACATATTATGATCCAATGATGTGTTGCCATCGTATGATGTTTTGAGTAGATATCTTTTGTCCTTGAGTTGATTGATGATCTAGATTGGTACGAGTTGTATGTTTTATTTTGGTGCTGTCCTATGGTGCCCTCCGTGTCGCGCAAGCGTGAGGGATTCCCGTTGTAGGGTGTTGCAATACGTTCATGATTCGCTTATAGTGGGTTGCTACAGTGACAGAAGCTTAAACCCGAGTAAGGTGGTTGTTGCGTATGGGATAAAAGGGGACTTGATGCTTTAATGCTATGGTTGGGTTTTACCTTAATGAATCTTTTAGTATTTGCGGATGCTTGCTAGAGTTTCCAATCATAAGATCATATGATCCAAGTAGGAAAAGTATGCTAGTTTATGCCTCTCCCTCATATGAAATTGCAATGACGACTATCGATCTTGTTAACAATTGCTTAGGACAATTCCGCACACCGGTCCACCATCATTCCACACTCGCTATTTATATTATTTAGTAATATATTCTAGCTTTATGATAACAGCACCTACTTTTATGTTTTAGCTCTCTGTTATCATACAAAGTTATCCTCTTTATACTCACAACACAGTTTTATTTCTTGTTTCTAGTTGAAAGCAAACATTTGGTGCACATAGAGTCGTATCAGTGGCAGATAGGGCTTGAGAGAATATTGATCTTACCTTTAGCTCCTTGTGGGTTCGACACTCCATACTTATCACTTCCACCTTTGGGAATTGCTATGATGATTCCCTGCACTTGGGGATTATCAAGCTCTTTTCTGGCGCCGTTGCCGGGGAGCAATAGCGTGGGGTTGATATTCTCGTGTGTGCTTGTTTTCTTTCTTTACTTAGTAGATTTTGTTTTTTCCTTTTTGTTGCTGTTTAGTTGTGGGTGAAACATACAAAAAAAATTAAAAGAATGAAAATACCAAAAAGAATTACTTGCCTCTCATGCCTAAAAAAGTTTTTCAAAAAGAGAAGTGATTGGAAAGTTATGCATTGAAGAAGTGAGGGTCGACCTTGAGCACTTGTGTTCATGCTCACGGAAACAATGTAGAATTTTTCATGGAAGTTTCTCTGTAAATAATTACCCCCTTGTATATATTCATTGTATTATAAAAATAATGTGCCAAGCTTTGGTTGTAGGATGATAAAATAGCTTGCTTACTATGTGCAGAACAAAAACATAAACTTTGGCTGTAGTGCATGAATTTACATTTTTTACTGGAAAGTCAAATGGGTCTGAAAATTTTTGCACATTACTTATGTACAAATTTTTCAAATTTTCAATTTTATTTCATATTTGTTGGAGTGATATAAGTTCACTAAACTTCCAGATTACTACAGACTGTCCTGTTCTTGACAGATTCTGTTTTTCGTGTGTTGTTTGCCTATTTTGATGCATCTATGGCTAGTATCGGGGGGTATGAACCATAGAGAAGTTGGAATACAGTAGGTTTAACAACAATATAAACAAATAATGAGTTAATTACAATACCTTAAAGTGGTAGTTTGCTTTATTCCACTAATGGATCTCACAAGTTTTTTGTTTAAGTTTTTGTGAATGAAGCGTTTGAAGAACGAGGAGTTACCGGTGTGAGGAGAATAAAGAGAGACAAGAGTTCAAGCTTGGGGATTCCCAAGGTACCCCAAGTAAATATTTCAAAGGATACTCAAGCATCTAAGCTTGGGGATGCCCCAGTTGGCATCCCATCTTTCTTCTTCAACAAATATCGGTATACCTCGGTTTTTGTTTTGTTCACATTGTTTGTGTCCTTTGTGTTTGTATTTTCCTTTAAGATTCATGCTAGTATGAGCTAGCTCTTCATTGGTTTATAGAATTGCTCTTTGTGCTTCACTTAAATCGTTTGAAGTATGGCTTTATAAAATGCTTTGTGCGCTTCACTTATATATTTTGAGCTTGGATATTGGTTAGTCTATATTGATTGTAGAATGCTCCAGGAACTTCACTTATATCTTTTGGAGTATGAATAATACTATAATTTAAAGTGGGTTTGGAAGAGTGTCAACTTTAGGAATTAGTGACCCCACTATCTTGGAGGGTGTTGAATCTTCGTACGATATTTATGAAAGTGGATTTGGAAGAGTGTCAACTTTAGTTAGTATTCCACTATTTTGGAAGAGGTTCCAATTGAGTATGAGAACAAAGTAGCTATCCATGATGCTACTAAAAATTATTATGAGGGAGGAATATGTGCTTGTAAGAGTTGCAATAATATCAAGTTTCCTCTCTATGTGCTTAATGTTTTGAAGTTAAACTTGTTTTGCCTTCCTATGCTAGTTGATTCTTGTTCCTATAAATTGTGTGCTCACAAAATCCCTAGGCATAGGAAGTGAGTTAGATTTAAATGTGCTAGTCATAGTCTTCATGATGCTCTCTTTGTGTTTCAACTCTTTTCTTTTATGCGAACATCATTGAAGTCATCATGCCTAGCTAAAAGGCATTAAAGAAAAGCGCTTGTTGGGAGACAACCCAATATTTACCCTTACTGTTTTTGTGTGTATACATGATTAAGCTACTGTAGTAATCATGTTTTATAGCTTTTGTTTCAATAAAGTGCCAAGTAAGACCTTTGGGAAGACTTGGGTGAGAGTTAATGTGATCTTGCTGTGAAAAACAGAAACTTTGCGTTCACAAGATTAGCTGTCATTTTTTACAGAAGAGTGCTTTTGAGTTGATTCTTTTTACAGAAGATTAATAGAAAAATTCCTCACGTCCACCAAGTTATTTCATAATTTTTGGAGTAGAAGAAGTATGGTTATTGTTCAGATCATTACAGACTGTTCTGTTTCTGACAGATTCTGTTTTCATTGCACAGTTTGCTTGTTTTCTAGTTTCTATGGCTTATATTTCTCAATATAAATTGTAGAAATGATATGGTACAGTAGGCATTATGTGAAAAAAATTATGAACCTTGTCTTTTATAGTACCGAAGTGCATGGTTTACTCTTTATCATACTAACCTATCTCACGAAGTTCCATTAAGTTTTGTGTGATTGAAGTTTTCAAGTTTTGGGTGAGATATCTATATGAGGAGAATAAGGAGTGGAAAGACCCTAAGCTTGGGGATGCCCAAGGCACCCCAAAGTAATATTCAAGGAAGACTCAAGCGCCTAAGCTTGGGGATGCCCCGGAAGGCATCCCCTCTTTCGTCTTCAAAACTATCGGTACATCTTACTCGGAGCTATATTTTTATTCGTCACATGATATGTGTTTTGCTTGGAGCGTATTTTCAATTTTACTTGCTGTTTGAATAAAATCATTGGATCTGAAATATTTAACAAAAAGGGGGGAACCCTCCCATGGCTAGTTAATTATTTGACTACTCGGTGTCCTTCACTCATATCTTCTGGAGTAGTTTGTCATTTACTCATGTGCTTCATGTATATCCTATGAGTAAATGGGGGAAATGAATTGAATGTCATAAATCTAAATTTTTATATGTTTCATATGCTTATAACATGGTTAGTGATGACTTCACACATAGAAAGTATGAGGCATAAAAGTTGTTGAGAGTTGGCAAACGTAGTTTTGGTCATCGTTGCAATTAATAGGAAGTAATAAGGAAAGAGAGGTTCACATACAAATATATTATCTTGGACATCTTTTATGATTGTGAAGCACTCATTAAGTATGACATGCTAAAAGAGTTGACGTTGGACAAGGAAGACAACGTAATGGTTTATGTTTTCCAACATCTCAGTTAAAGTATATTGTCATTGACCTTCCAAACATGTTGAGCTTGCCTTTCCCCCTCATGCTAGCCAAAAATTCCTAGCACCAAGTAGAGATACTACTTGTGCTTACAAATATCCTTAAACCCAGTTTTTCCATGAGAGACCACCATATCTACCTATGGATTGAGTAAGATCCTTCAAGTAAGTTGTCATCGGTGCAAGCAATAAAGATTGCTCTGTAAATATGCATGACTTATTAGTGCGGAGAAAATAAGCTTTGTACGAACTTGTTATGGAAGCAATAAAAGCGACGGACTGCATAATAAAGGTCCATATACAAGGGGCAATATAAAGTGACGTTCTTTCGCATTAAGATTTTGTGTATCCAACCCTAAAAGCGCATGGCAACCTCTGCTTCCCTCTGCGAAGGGCCTATCTTTTACTTTATGTTTTTACTTTATGCTTGAGTCAAGGTGATCCTCACCTTTCCCTTTTTCATTTTATCCTTTGGTGAGCTCCTCTTGTTTGAAAGATCATGATATATATATCCAATTGGATGTAAGTTAGCATGGGCTATTATTGTTGACATCACCTAAAGGTGAATATGTTGGGAGGCAACACAATAAGCCCGTATATTTCTCAGTGTCCGGCTGAAACTCCATAACCACAAGTATTGCATGAGTGTTAGCAATTGTAGAAGACTATATCATAGTTGAGTATGTGGACTTGCTGAAAAGCTCTATCTTGACTCTTTCTGATGTTATGATAAATTGCAATTGCTTCAATGACTGAGATTATAGTTTGTTAGTTCTCAATGAAGTTTCTGAACCATACTTGACATTGTGAAAAGATTGTTACTTGATCATGAAAAGTTTTATGAGATAAGCTACTATTATGACACATATTGATGCTAGAAAAGGTGATTGAAATTATCTTTGATCAAACTTGTGCACCTACTAGCATTCACACTTCATAAATTATTTCTTTTTATCATTTACCTACTCAAGGACGAGCAGGAATTAAGCTTGGGGATGCTGATACGTATCCAACGTATCTATAATTTATGAAGTATTCATGCTATTATATTACCCATCTATGGTGTTTTATATGCATTTATATATAAGTTTATATGATTTTTGGGACTAACCTATTGACCTAGAGCCCAGTGCCAGTTTCTGTTTTCTCCTTGTTTTTGTGTTTTATAGAAAAGGGATACCAAATGGAGTCCAAATGACGTGCCAATTTTTGAGGATTTTTATGGACCAAAAGAAGACCACGGAGCATCGGAGTTGGGCCAGAAGAGCTCCGGGCTGCCCACGAGAGAGGGGGGCGCCCCCCTCCTAGGGGGCGCCCCCTATCTCGTGGACATCCCGGAGACCCCCCTGACGTGAAACCAATGCCAATGATTCCTATAAATACTGAAACTTTCGGGAATTAACCTAGATCGGAAGTTCTGCCGCCGCAAGCCTCTATAGCCACGAGAAATCAATCTAGGCCCTCTCTGGCACCCTGCCAGAGGGGGCCATCATCACCGGAGGCCATGGAGGAGGATCTCGGAGGGGCCATCATCTCCATGAAGGCCAAGGACCAGAGGGGGAATGCCATGGAGGAGGAAGCACAAGGGGGAGAAACTCTCCTCCTCTCTCTTGGTGGCACCGGAGTGCCATCGGGAGGGGAATCATCGCCGCGGTGATCGTCTTCATCAACATCACCATCATCATCACCATCCTCATCTCTTTTACACGGTCCACTCTCCCGCACCCCGCTGTAATCCCTACTTGAACATGGTGCTCTATGCTACATATTATGATCTAATGATGTGTTGCCATCTTATGATGTTTTGAGTAGATATCTTTTGTCCTTGAGTTGACTGATGATCTAGATTGGTACGAGTTGTATGTTTTATTTTGGTGCTGTCCTATGGTGCCCTCCGTGTCGCGCAAGCGTGATGGATTCCCGCTGTAGGGTGTTGCAATACGTTCATGATTCGCTTATAGTGGGTTGCTAGAGTGACAGAAGCTTAAACCCGAGTAAGGGGGTTGTTGCGTATGGGATAAAAGGGGACTTGATGCTTTAATGCTATGGTTTACCTTAATGAATCTTTTAGTATTTGCGGATGCTTGCTTGAGTTTCCAATCATAAGAGCATATGATCCAAGTAGGAAAAGTATGCTAGTTTATGCCTCTCCCTCATATGAAATTGCAATGACGACTATCGATCTTGTTAACAATTGCTTAGGACAATTCCGCACACCGATCCACCATCATTCCACACTTGCTATTTATATTATTTAGTAATATATTCTAGATTTATGATAACAGCACCTACTTTTATGTTTTAGCTCTCCGTTATCATACAAAGTTATCCTCTTTATACCCACAACACAATTTTATTTCTTGTTTCTAGTTGAAAGCAAACGTTCGGTGCACGTAGAGTCATATCAGTGGCAGATAGGGCTTGAGAGAATATTGATCTTACCTTTAGCTCCTTGTGGGTTCGACACTCCATACTTATCACTTCCACCTTTGGGAATTGCTACGATGATTCCCTGCACTTGGGGATTATCAGACGTTCACATAACACCACTAGAGGAGAGACAACATACATCTCATCAAAATATCGAACGAATACCAAATTCACATGACTACTAATAGCAAGACTTCACCCATGTCCTCAGGAACAAACGTAACTACTCACAAAGCATATTCATGTTCATGATCAGAGGAGTATTAATATGCAATAAGGATCTGAACATATGATCTTCCACCAAGTAAACCAATTAGCATCAACTACAAGGAGTAATCAACACTACTAGCAACCAATAGGTACCAATTTGTGGTTTTGATACAAGATTGGATACAAGAGATGAAGTAGGGTTTTGAGAGGAGATGGTGCTGGTGAAGATGTTGATGGAGATTGACCCCCTCCTGATGAGAGGATCGTTGGTGATGATGATGGTGATGATTTCTCCCTCCCGGAGGGAAGTTTCCCCAGTAGAACAGCTCCGCCAGAGTCCTAGATTGGTTCCGCCTCGTGGCGGCGGAGTTTCGTCCCGTAAGCTTGCTTATGATTTTTTTCCAGGGTAAAAGCCATCATATAGCAGAAGATGGACACTGGAGGGCCACCAGGGGCCCACAAGACAGGGGCGCGCCCAATGGGGGGGCGCCCCCCACCCTCGTGGCCTGGGTGTGGGCCCCCTCTAGTACTTTCTTTGCTCAATAATTCTTATTAATTCCAAAAATAACTTCCGTGGAGTTTCAGGACTTTTGGAGCTGTGAAGAATAGGTTTCCAATATTTGCTCCTTTTCCAGCTAGAATCCCAGCTGCCGGCATTCTCCTTCTTCATGATAAACCTTGTAAAATAAGAGAGAATAGCCATAAGTATCGTGACATAACGTGTAATAACAACCCATAATGCAATAAATATCGATATAAAAGCATGATGCAAAATGGACGTATCAACTCCCCCAAGCTTAGACCTCGTTTGTCCTCAAGCGGAAGCCGATATCGAAAAATATGTCCACATGTTTAGAGATAGAGGTGTCGATAAAAAATAAAATACGGACATGAGGGCATCATGATCATTCTTATTACAACAACATATATAGATTTTGTCATATGATTTCTCATGCTCAAGTAACAATTTATTCACAATGTCAAGTATGGATCATAAACTTCATTGAGGACTAACAAACTATAATCTCAGTCATTGAAGCAATTGCAATTTATCATAACATCAAAAAGAGTCAAGAATAGAGCTTTTCAGCAAGTCCACATACTCAACTATCATATAGTCTTCTACAATTGCTAACCCTCACGCAATACTTATGGTTATGGAGTTTTAATCGGACACTGAGAAAGATAGGGGCTTATTATTTCGCCTCCCAACGTATTCACCTTTGGGTGATGTCAATAATAATAGTTCATGCTAACTTACATCCAATTGGATATATATATCAGGATCTTTCCAACACGAGGTGCTTGCCAAAGGATAAAATGAAAAAGGGAAAGGTGAAGATCACCTTGACTCTTGCATAATGTAAAAGAACATAAAGTAAAAGATAGGCCCTTCATAGAGGGAAGCAGAGGTTATCATGTGCTTTTAGGGTTGGATGCACAAAATCTTAATGCAAAATAATTTCACTTTATATTGCCACTTGTGATATGAACCTTTATTATGCAGTCCGTCGCTTTTATTACTTCCATATCACACGATCGTATAAAGCTTATTTTCTCCGCACTAATAAGTCATACATATTTAGAGAGCAATTTTTATTGCTTGCAACATGACAACTTACTTGAAGGATCTTACTCAATCCATAGGTAGGTATGGTGGACTCTCATGGCCAAACTGGGTTTAAGGATATTTGGAAGCACAAGTAGTATCTCTACTTGGTGCAAGGAATTTGGCTAGTATGAGGGGGAAAGGCAAGCTCAACATGTTTGAATGATCCATGACAATATACTTTAACTGAGATGTGAGAAAACATAACCCATTACGTTGTCTTCCTTGTCCAACATCAACTCTTTAGCATGTCATACTTTAATGAGTGCTCACAATTATAAAAGATGTCCAAGATAGTATATTTATATGTTAAAACCTCTCTTTCTTTATTACTTCCTATTAATTGCAACGATGACCAAAACTATGTTTGTCAACTTTCAACAACTTTTAAGTCTCATACTCTTTATATGTGAAGTCATTACTATCCATAAGATCAATATGAACTCTTTTATTTCTTTTTATTCTTTCTATTTTCTCAAGATTATAACAAGATAGCAAAGCCCTTGACTCAACACTAATCTTTATTATATAGCTCATGGACTCGATTACATAAAGGAATCACAAAGCAAAACTCAAAACTAATTCATACCAAAACTTCAATCTACTAGATCAAGATATTACTAAAAGAATCGAACTAAGTAAAACGGTAAAGATAGGGGTGTGATGGTGATACGATACCGGGGCACCTCCCCCAAGCTTGGCAGTTGCCAAGGGAAGTGACCATACCCATGTGATTATGTCCTCGGAGGTGATGAAGGTGGTGATGATGATGGTGGATAATCGCACATCAAGCGTAAAAGCTCCTCCAACTTGCGGATAATGCCCTTGAGTGCGACGATATGATCCTTCAACAAAATATTTTCCTGTGTGAGATACTTGTTTTGTATGCGAGCTAACTCAATCATCTTGAAAGCTTCAATCTCAGTTGGGGTAAAGAGGTTAGGTAGAGGTTGAGGGATGTTTTCTTGTTTCGCCGCCGGCGCTTGATCCTCCATGGCCTTCTTGATCCCTTCATCCTTGTTGATCTCCCCCGGTTCTTCTCTTTTCAGCTCTATCTTCAATAGCCAAGCATCCTTATCTTCATTGTTGAAGGAGGGTGACATCATGATGCTCTAGATCTGTAAAAAAAACAGCTCGAAACGAAAACAGAAGATTTTTGCATGATACAGTGGTCAAAACCTCCGGGAGGTTATATAATGAATTTTTACCGACCAAAAGAAGTAACGTGCAAGAAAACGGAGTCCGGGAGGCACATGAGGTGCCCATGAGGCAGGGAGCGCGCCTAGTAAGGGTGGGCGCGCCCTACACCCTCGTGGAGGCCTCGTGTCCTTCCCGGATTACTTCTTGCTTCCCTAAATTCTTAAATATTCCAAAACAGATAAAAATTGTCATTAGAATTGTTTTGGAGTCGGTTTACTTACCGTACCACATACATATTCCTTTTCGGAGTCTGAAACATTCTGGAAAGTGTCCCTTATGTATTCCTCCGGGGTTACGGTTTCAATAATATTAGTTTCAACATTTATAGGATTACCTGAGATATAATATTTGATTCTTTGACCGTTCACCACCCTCGGACTTGTGCCTTTGAAGTTGTTGATTTTTATGGCACCGGAACGATAGACCTCCCCGATAACGTAAGGACCTTCCCATTTAGAGAGAAGTTTTCCTGTAAAAAATCTTAAACGGGAGTTGAATAGCAACACATAATCACCTACGTTAAACTCATACTTTTGTATTCTTTTGTCATGTTATCTTTTAACTTTTCCTTTGAACAGCTTGGCATTCTCATAGGCTTGGGTTCTCCATTCATCAAGTGAGCTAATATCAAATAACCTCTTCTCACCGGCAAGTTTGAAGTCATAGTTGAGCTCTTTAATAGCCCAATATGCCTTATGTTCAAGTTCGAGAGGTATGTGACATGCTTTTCCATAAACCATCTTATACGGAGACATACCCATAGGATTTTTATATGCAGTTCTATAGGCCCACAATGCATCATCAAGTTTCGTGGACCAATTCTTTCTAGATCTATTAATAGTCTTTTGCAAAATTAATTTGAGCTCTCTATTACTCAACTCTACTTGACCGCTAGACTGTGGGTGATAAGGAGATGCAATTCTATGATTAACATCATACTTAGCAAGCATTTTACGAAAAGCACCATGAACAAAATGTGAACCACCATCAGTCATGAGATATCTAGGGACTCCAAACCTCGGAAAAATAACTTCTTTAAGTATCTTAATAGAGGTGTTATGATCAACACTACTAGTTGGAATAGCTTCTACCCACTTAGTAACGTAATCAACAACAACTAAAATATGTGTATATCCATTAGAGGCAGGAAAAGGTCCCATATAATCAAAGCCCCAAACATCTTATGGTTCAATAACAAGAGAATAATTCATAGGCATTTCTTGACGTCTACTAATATTACCAATTCTTTGACATTCATCACAAGACAAGACAAACTTACAGGCATCTTTGAAGAGAGTAGGCCAATAAAAACCGGATTGCAATACCTTATGTGCAGTTCTATCTCCAGCGTGGTGTCCTCCATATGGTTCGGAGTGACACTTGTGTAGGATCTATTCTTGTTCATGCTCAGGTACACAACGTCTAATAACACCATCTACTCCTTCTTTATAAAGGTGTGGGTCATCCCAGAAGTAATGTCTTAAATCATAAAAGAACTTTTTCTTTTGTTGGTATGTGAAACTAGGTGGTATAAATTTAGCAACAATGTAATTAGCATAATCAGCATACCATGGAGCAGTACAAGAAGCATTAATGACCACTAATTGTTCATCAGGAAAGCTGTCATCAATAGGTAGTGGGTCATCAAGAACATTCTCTAACCTAGACAAGTTGTCTGAAACGTGGTTTTCAGCTCCCTTTCTATCAATAATATGCAAATCAAATTCTTGGAGCAAGAGAACCCATATAATAAGTCTAGGTTTAGCATCTTTCTTTTCCATAAGATATTTAATAGCAGCATGATCAGTGTGAATAGTAACTTTAGAATCGACAATATAAGGTCTGAACTTATCACATGCAAATACAAGTGCTAAGAATTCTTTTTCGGTAGTAGCATAATTTCTCTGGGCAGTGTCAAGAGTTTTACTAGCGTATTGAATAACATTTAATTTCTTATCAACTCTTTGCCCTAGAACAACACCTACAACATAATCACTAGCATCACACATAATTTCAAAGGGTAAATTCCAATCAGGTGGCTGAACAATAGGTGTAGTGATCAAAGCTTTCTTAAGTATTTCAAATGCTTCTACACAATCATCATCAAAGACAAAAGGAATATCTTTTTGCAATAAATTAGTCAGAGGCCTAGAGATTTTAGAAAAGTCCTTAATGAACCTCCTATAAAAACCGACATGACCAAGGAAACTTCTTATACCTTTAATGTCCTTGGGACAAGGCATATTTTCAATAGCATCAACTTTAGCTTTATCAACTTCAATACCTCTTTCAGAAATTGTATTCCCCAAGACAATGCCTTCATTAACCTTAAAGTGGCACTTTTCCCAATTCGAGACGAGACTAGTGTCTTCACATCTCTGCAAAACTCGATCAAGGTTGCTCAAGCAATCATCAAAAGAGGATCCATAAACGGAGAAGTCATCCATCAATACCTCACAAATCTTTTCACAAAAGTCAGAGAATATAGCCATCATGCATCTTTGAAAGGTAGCAGGTGCATTACATAAACCAAAAGGCATACGTCTATAAGCAAAAGTACCGAAAGGGCAAGTAAAAGTAGTTTTTGATTGATCGTCCGCTGACATAGGTATTTGAGAGAAACCAAAATAACCATCTAGAAAGCAAAAATGTGTATGTTTGGATTGTCTTTCTAGCATTTGATCAATAAAAGGTAAAGGGTAATGATCTTTCTTAGTAGCTTTATTTAATTTACGAAAATCAATTACCATCCTATAACATGTAATAATTCTTTGTGAAATCAATTCATCTTTATCATTAGGAACAACAGTAATACCTCCCTTCTTAGGGACACAATGGACAGGACTTACCCAATCACTATCAGCAACGGGATAAATTATACCTGCCTCAAGGAGCTTTAGTATCTCCTTTCTTACCACTTCTTTCATCTTAGGGTTTAACCGTCGTTGATGATCTCTAACTGGTTTGGAGCCTTCGTCCAATTTAATTTTGTGTTGGCATAGAGTGGGACTAATGCCCTTAAGATCATCCAGAGTATATCCAATAGTAGCACGGTGCTTCTTCAAAGTTTTCAATAATCTTTCCTCTTCTTGCTCTGAAAGCTTAGCACTAATAATAACAGGATATATCTTCTTTTCATCTAGATACGAATATTTAAGATTATCAGGTAAAGGTTTGAGCTCAAACGCGGGATCACCCTTGGGTGGAGGGGGATCCCCTAGGATTTCAATAGGCAAGTTATGTTTCAGAATAGGACACTGTTGAAGGAACAATTCATCTATCTCCCTTCTTTCATTCATAAACATATCATTTTCATGGTCTAGCAAATATTGTTCTAACGGATCAGTAGGAGGCTCGGTAATAGAAGCAAGACCAATAATTTCATCCTTACTAGGCAACTCTTTATCATGAGGTTGTCTATGAAATTTAGCAAAATTAAACTCATGTATCATATCCCCCAAGCCAATCGTAACAACGTCCTTTTCACAATCAACCCTAGCATTAACCGTATTCAAGAAGGGTCTACCAAATATAATGGGACAAAAGCTATCTTGTGGGGAACCAAGAACAAGAAAATCAGCAGGATAATTTAACTTTCCCACACAAGACTTCAACATCTCTAACAATTCCAAATGGTGTAATAGTATCTCTATTAGCAAGCTTAATTGTAACATCAATATCTTCCAACTCAGCGGGTGCGATATCATGCATAATTTCATTATATAAGGAAATAGGTATTTCACTAGCACTAGCACCCATATCACATAAGCCATGATAACAATGGTCTCCTATTTTAACAGAAATAATAGGCATGCCTGCAACAGGTCTATGTATCTTAGCATCGGGTTTAGCAATATTAGCAGCTTCCTCATAGAAGTAAATAACATGCCCATCTATATTATTAGCCAAGAGATCTTTAACCATAGCAATACTAGGTTCAACTTTGATTTGCTCAGGAGGTGTATATGTTCTAGTATTGCTCTTACGAACCGCAGTTGAAGCTTTAGCATGATCCTTTATTCTAACAGGAAAAGGTGGTTTCTCAACATAAGTAGTAGGAACAATAGGATCAGTATAAGTGAGAGTCTTTTCTTCAAATGTAACAGGTGCAACTACTTTTACTTCAATGGGAGGATTATATTTAAACCACTTCTCCTTAGGGAGATCAATGTGAGTAGCAAAAGATTCACAGAAAGAAGCTACTATCTCAGAGTCAAGTCCATATTTAGCGCTAAATCCATGAAAAGCATCGGTATCCATAAAAGATTTAACACAATCAAACTTGTTGGGGAACGTAGCAGAAATTCAAAATTTTCCTATGTGTCACCAAGATCTATCTATGGAGAAACCAGCAAAGAGGGGAAGGAGAGTGCATCTACATACCCTTGTAGATCGCTAAGCGGAAGCGTTCAAGAGAACGGGGTTGAAGGAGTCGTACTCGTCGTGATCCAAATCACCGGAGATCCTAGTGCCGAACGGACGGCACCTCCGCGTTCAACACATGTACAGCCCGGTGACGTCTCCCATGCCTTGATCCAGCAAGGTGAGAGGGAGAGGTTGAGGAAGACTCCATCCAGCAGCAGCACAACGGCGTGGTGGTGATGGAGGAGCGTGGTAGTCCAATAGGGCTTCGCCAAGCACCGCGAGATATGAGGAGAAAGAGAGGTAGGGCTGCGCCAACAGGAGAAGAAACTCATGTGTTGGCAGCCCCAAAACCCTCAAGTATATATAGGGGAGAGGGAGGGGGTGCGCCCCCTCTAGGGTTTCCACCCCAAGGGGTGCGGCTTCCCCCAATCCCATCTAAGGGTGGCGCCCAAGGGGGGAGAGGGGGGAAACTTGCCCCCCAAGTTAGGTGGAAGCACCCCTCCCCAAACCCTAGGCGCCTTGGGCCCTTGTGGGGGGCGCACCAGCCCACCTGACGCTGGTCCCCTCCCATGCTTGGCCCATGCAGCCCTCCGGGGCCGGTGGCCCCACTTGGTGGACCCCCGGGACCCTCCCGGTGGTCCCGGTACGTTACCGATAAAACCCGAAACTTTTCCGGTGACCAAAACAGGACTTCCCATATATAAATCTTTACCTCCGGACCATTCCGGAACTCCTCGTGACGTCCGGGATCTCATCCGGGACTCCGAACACCATTCGGTAACCACATACAAACTTCCTTTATAACCCTAGCATCATCGAACCTTAAGTGTGTAGACCCTATGGGTTCGGGAACCATGCAGACATGACCGAGACGTTCTCCGGTCAATAACCAACAGCGGGATCTGGATACCCATGTTGGCTCCCACATGTTCCACGATGATCTCATCGGATGAACCACGATGTCAAGGACTCCATTGATCCCGCATACAATTCCCTTTGTCTAACGGTATTGTACTTGCCCGAGATTCGATCGTCGGTATACCGATACCTTGTTCAATCTCGTTACCGGAAAGTCTCTTTACTCGTTCCGTAACACATCATCCTGTGATCAACCCCTTGGTCACATTGTGCACATTATGATGATGTCCTACCGAGTGGGCCCAGAGATACCTCTCCGTTTACACGGAGTGACAAATCCCAGTCTTGATTCGTGTCAACCCAACAGACACTTTCGGAGATACCTGTAGTGCACCTTTATAGCCACCCAGTTACGTTGTGACTTTTGGGACACCCAAAGCATTCCTACGGTATCCGGGAGTTGCACAATCTCATGGTCTAAGGAAATGATACTTGACATTAGAAAAGCTTTAGCATACGAACTACACGATCTTTGTGCTAGGCTTAGGATTGGGTCTTGTCCATCACATCATTCTCCTAATGATGTGATCTAGGGATGGCAATGGGGACAATCCCCTATGGGGATACCTACAACATCCCCATCCCCATCTATTCCCTATCATCCCATCCCCATCCCCGTTTACATGTCTGGGGTTGAAATTTCCCCATACCCATGCCCCACTGGGGAACGGGGCCCCATTAGGGTCCCCATCCCCATAAACAAATACTCATATACATAATATGACACCCTATAATCAACATAAATAAATGGTGTTGTCCTTGTCCTGCTAATGCCTATCTAGGTCGTACTTACTTCTTGGTCATGGTGGCAGTTGAGGTGAGGATGTGAGATAGGTTTAAGGTTTTTTCAAAGCTTTTTTTTGTTTTGCAAGTTTTTTGTGAATATTTTAAGGTTGACCGTTGTGTCACAGTTACTAACCGGGTCCCCGATGGGTATTGGGTATGGGGAATAGGATATCGTCCCCATCCCCGTTGTACCCTATGGGGAATAAATTAGTTTTGTAAATATCCCCATGGGGATGTTTTTCGCCCATCCCCACCCCCTAATAGATGAAATCCCCATGGGTTTGGCAGGTATGGGGCCCCATTGCCATCCTTAATGTGATCCCATTATCAATGACATCCAATGTCCACGGTCAGGAAACCGTAACCATCTATTGATCAACGAGCTAGTCAACTAGAGGCTTACTAGGGACATGGTGTTGTCTATGTATCCACACATGTATCTGAGTTTCCTATCAATACAATTATAGCATGGATAATAAACGATTATCATGGACAAGGAAATATAACAATAACTAATTTATTATTGTCTCTAGGGTATATTTCCAACAGTCTCCCACTTGCACTAGAGTCAATAATCTAGTTCACATCGCCATGTGATTAACACTCATAGGTCACATCGCCATGTGACCAACATCCAAAGAGTTTACTAGTGTCACTAAACTAGTTCACATCATCATGTGATTAAGACTCAATGAGTTCTGGGGTTTGATCATGTTTTGCTTGTGAGAGAAGTTTTAGTCAACGGGTCTGCAACATTCAGATCCGTATGTACTACACAAATCTCTAGGTCATATTTTAAATGCTGCTTCCACGCTCCACTTGGAGCTTGTCCAAATGGTTGCTCCACTATACGTATCCGGTTTGCTACTCAGAGTCATTCGGATAGGTGTTAAAGCTTGCATCGTCGTAACCCTTTACGCCGAACTCTTTATCACCTCCATAATCGAGAAACAAATCCTTATTCCTCTAACGATAATTTTGACCGCTATCTGGTGATCCACTCCTTGATCACCTTTGTACCCTCTTGCCGGACATGTGGCAAGGCACACATCAGGTGCGGTACTTAGCATAGCATACTGTAGAGCCTACGTCTAAAGCATAGGGGACGACCTTCATCCTTTCTTTCTTTTCTGCCGTGGTCGAGCTTTAAGTCTTAACTTCATACCTTACAACTCAAGCAAGAACTCCTTCTTTGACTGATCCATCTTGAACACCTTCAAGATCATGTCAAGGTATGTGCTCATTTGAGAGTACCATTAAGCGTTTTTGATCTATCCTTATAGATCTTGATGCTTAATGTTCAAGTAGCTTAATCCAGGTTTTCTATTGAAAAACACTTTTCAAATAACCCTATATGCTTTCCAGAAATTCTACATCATTTCTGATCAACAATATGTCAACAACATATACTCATCAGAAATTCTATAGTGCTCCCACTCACTTCTTTGGAAATACAAGTTTCTCATAAACTTTGTATAAACCCAAAATCTTTGATCATCTTATCAAAGTGTTTATTCCAACTCCGAGATGCTTACTCCAGTCCATGGAAGGATCGCTAGAGCTAGCATACCTTTTAGCATCCTTAGGATCGACAAAACCTTTCTGATTGTATCACATACAACCTTTCCTTACGAAAACTGGTAAGGAAACTCGTTTTGACATCCATATGCCAGATTTCATAAATGTAGCTAATGCTAACATGATTCCGACGGACTTAAGCATCGCTACGGATGAGAAAATCTCATTGTAGTCAACTCCTTGAACTTGTGAAAAACTCTTCGCCACAAGTCGAGCTTCATAGACGGTGACATCACCATCCACGTCCGCCTTCTTCTTAAAGATCCATTTATCTCAATGGCTTGCCGATCATTGGGCAAGTCCACCAAAGTCCATGCTTTGTTCTGATACATGGATCCTATCTCGGATTTCATGGCTTCTAACCATTTGTCGGAATTTGGGCCCACCATCGCTTCTCCATAACTCGTAGGTTCATTGTTGTCTAGCAACATAACCTTCAAGACAGGATTACTGTACCACTCTGAAGTAGTACGCGTCCTCGTCGTCCTACGAGGTTCGGCAGTGACTTGATCTGAAGCTTCATGATCACTATCATAAGCTTCCACTTCAATTGGTGTAGGTGCCACAGGAACAACTTCCTGTGCCCTGCTACACACTGGTTGAAGTGATGGTTCAATAACCTCATCAAGTCTCCACCATCCTCCCACTCAATTCTTTCGAGAGAAACTTTTCCTCGACAAAGGACCCGTTTCTAGAAACAACCCCTATTGCTTTCGGATCTGAATTAGGAGGTATACCCAACTGTTTTTGGGTGTCCTATGAAGATGCATTTTATCCGTTTTGGGTTCGAGCTTATCAACCCGAAACCTTTTCACATAAGCGTCGCAGCCCCAAACTTTTAAGAAACGACAACTTAGGTTTCTCCAAACCATAGTTCAAACGGTGTCATCTCAACGGAATTACGTGGTACCCTATTAAAGTGAGTGCGGTTGTCTCTAATGCCTAACCCATGAACGATAGTGGTAATTCGATAAGAGACATCATGGTACGCACCATATCCAATAGGGTGCAACTATGATGTTCGGACACACCATCACACTATGGTGTTCCAGGCGGTATTAATTGTGAAACAATTTCCACAATGTCTTAATTGCGTGCCAAAGCTCGTAACTCAGATACTCATCTCTATGATCATATCATAGACATTTTATCCTCTTGTCACGATGATCTTCAACTTCACTCTGAAATCACTTGAACCATTCAATAATTCAGACTTGTGTTTCATCAAGTAAATATACTCAGTATCCACTCAAATCATCCATGAAGTAAGAACATACGATATCCACTGCATGCCTTAGCACTTATTGGACTGCACATATCAAAATGTGTTACTTCCAACAAGTTGCTATCTTGTTCCATCTCACTGAAAATGAGGCTTTTCAGTCATCTTGCCCATGTGGTATGATTTGCATATCTCAAGTGATTCAAAATCAAGTGAGTCCAAACGATCCATCTGCATGGAGTTTCTTCATGCGTATACACCAATAGACATGGTTCACATGTCTCAAACTTTTCAAAAACGAGTGAGTCCAAAGATCCATCAACATTGAGCTTCTTCATGCATTTTATACCAATATGACTTACATGGCAGTGCCACAAGTAAGTGGTACTATCATTACTATCTTATATCTTTTAGCATGAAAATGTGTATCACTACGATCGAGATTCAATAAACCATTCCTTTAGGTGCAAGACCATTGAAGGTATTATTCAAATAAATAGAGTAACCATTATTCTCCTTAAATGAATAACCGTATTGCGATAGACATAATCCAATCATGTCTATGCTCAACGCAAACTCCAAATGACAATTATTCAGGTTTAATACTAATCTTGATGGTAGAGGGAGCGTGCGATGTTTGATCACATCAAACTTGGAAACACTTCCAACACATATCGTCAGCTCACCTTCAGCTAGTCTCTGTTTATTCCGTAGCTCTTTTATTTCGAGTTACTAACACTTAGCAACCGAACCGGTATCTTAATACCCTGGTGCTACTAGGAGTACTAGTAAAGTACACATTAACATAATGTATATCCAATATACTTCTATCGACCTTGCCAGCCTTCTCATCTACCAAGTATCTAGGGTAATTCTGCTCCAGTGATTGTTCCCCTTATCACAGAAGCACTTAGTCTCGGGTTTGGGTTTAACTTTGGGTTTCTTCACTAGAGCAGCAGCTAATTTGCCGTTTCATGAAGTATCCCTTCTTGCCCTTGCCCTTCTTGAAACTAGTGGTTTTACCAACCATCAACAATTGATGCTCCTTCTTGATTTCTACTTTCGCGGTGTCAAACATCGCGAATACCTCAAGGATCATCATATCTATCCCTGATATGTTATAGCTCATCACGAAGCTCTAGCAGCTTGGTGGCAATGACTTTGGAGAAACATCACTATCTCTAGAAGATCAACTCCCACTCGATTCAAGTGATTGTCGCACTCAGACAATCTGAGCACAAGCTCAACGATTGAGCTTTTCTCCCTTAGTTTGCAGGCTAAGAAAATCGTCGGAGGTCTCATACCTCTTGACGTGGGCATGAGCCTGAAATCCCAATTTCATCCCTCGAAACATCTCATATGTTCCGCGATGTTTCGAAAACGTCTTTGGTGCCTTAACTCTAAACCGTTTAACTGAACTATCACGTAGTTATCAAAATGTGTATGTCCGATGTTCGCAACATCCACAGACGACGTTTGGGGTTCAGCACACTGAGCGGTGCATTAAGGACATAAGCTTTCTATTGTCCGCATAATCGCTACTGTCAACTTTCAACTATATTTTCTCTAGGAACATATCTAAACAGTGGAACTAAAGCGCGAGCTTACGACATAATTTGCAAAGATCTTTTGACTATGTTCAGGACAATTAAGTTCATCTTATGAACTCTCACTCAGATAGACATCCCTCTAGTCATCTAAGTGATTACATGATCCGAGTCAACTAGGCCGTGTCCGATCATCACGTGAGACGGACTAGTCATCATCGGTGAACATCTTCATGTTGATCGTATCTACTATACGACTCATGCTCGACCTTTCGGTCTCTTGTGTTCCGAGGCCATGTCTGTACATGCTAGGCTCGTCAAGTCAACCTAAGTGTTTCGCGTGTGTAAATCTGGCTTACACCCGTTGTATGTGAACGTAAGAATCTATCACACCCGATCATCACGTGGTGCTTCGAAACGACGAACTTTCACAACGGTGCATAGTTAGGGGGAACACTTTCTTGAAATTTTAATGAGGGATCATCTTATTTACTACCGTCGTTCTAAGCAAATAAGATGCATAAACATGATAAACATCACATGCAATCAAATAGTGACATGATATGGCCAATATCATTTTGCTCCTTTTGATCTCCATCTTTGGGGCTCCATGATCATCATCGTCACCGGCATGACACCATGATCTCCATCATCATGACCTCCATCATCGTGTCTCCATGAAGTTGTCTCACCAACTTATTACTTCTACTAATATGGCTACCGGTTAGTAATAAAGTAAAGTAATTACATGGCGTTGTTCAATGACACGCAGGTCATACATAAATTAAGACAACTCCTATGGCTCCTGCCGGTTGTCATACTCATCGACATGCAAGTCGTGATTCCTATTACAAGAACATGATCAATCTCATACATCACATATCATGCATCACATTCTTCTTGGCCATATCACATCATATAGCATACCTTGCAAAAACACGTTAGACGTCCTCTAATTGTTGTTTGCATGTTTTACGTGGCTGCTATGGGTTTCTAGCAAGAACGTTTCTTACCTACAAAAAAACCACAACATGATATGCCAATTGCTATTTACCCTTCATAAGGACCCTTTTCATCGAATCCGTTCCGACTAAAGTGGGAGAGACTGGCACCCGCTAGCCACTTTATGCACCAAGTGCATGTTAGTCGGTGGAACCTGTCTCACGTAAGAGTACGTGTAAGGTCGGTCCGGGCCGCTTCATCCCACAATACCATCGAAACAAGATTGGACTAGTAACGGTAAGCATATTGAACAAAATCAACGCCCACAACTACTTTGTGTTCTACTCGTGCAAAGAATCTACGCAATAGACCTAGCTCATGATGCCACTGTTGGGGAAAATAGCAGAAATTCAAAATTTTCCTACGTGTCACCAAGATCTATCTATGGAGAAACCAGCAACGAGGGGAAGGAGAGTGCATCTACATACCCTTGTAGATCGCTAAGCGGAAGCGTTCAAGAGAACGGGGTTGAAGGAGTCGTACTCGTCGTGATCCAAATCACCGGAGATCCTAGTGCCGAACGGACGGCACCTCCGCGTTCAACACACGTACAACCCGGTGACGTCTCCCATGCCTTGATCCAGCAAGGTGAGAGGGAGAGGTTGAGGAAGACTCCATCCAGCAGCAGCACAATGGCGTGGTGGTGATGGAGGAGCGTGGTAGTCCAGCAGAGCTTTGCCAAGCACCGCGAGATATGAGGAGAAAGAGAGGAAGGGCTGCGCCAACAGGAGAAGAAACTCATGTGTTGGCAGCCCCAAAACCCTCAAGTATATATAGGGGAGAGGGAGGGGGTGCACCCCCTCTAAGGTTTCCACCCCAAGGGGTGCGGCTGCCCCCAATCCCATCTAAGGGTGGCGGCCAAGGGGGAGAGGGGGGAAACTTGCCCCCCAAGTTAGGTGGAAGCACCCCCTCCCAAAACCCTAGGCGCCTTGGGCCCTTGTGGGGGGGGGGCGCACCAGCCCACCTGAGGCTGGTCCCCTCCCACACTTGGCCCATGCAGCACTTCGGGGCCGGTGGCCCCACTTGGTGGACCCCCGGGATCCTCCCGGTGGTCCCGGTACGTTATCGATAAAACCTGAAACTTTTCCGGTGACCAAAACAGGACTTCCCATATATAAATCTTTACCTCCGGACCATTCTGGAACTCCTCGTGACATCCGGGATCTCATCCAGGACTCCGAACAACATTCGGTAACCACATACAAACTTCCTTCATAACCCTAGCGTCATCGAACCTTAAGTGTGTAGACCCTACGGGTTTGGGAACCATGCAGACATGACCGAGACGTTCTCCGGTCAATAACCAACAGCGGGATCTGGATACCCATGTTGGCTCCCACATGTTCCATGATGATCTCATCGGATGAACCACGATGTCAAGGACTCCATTGATCCCGCATACAATTCCCTTTGTCTAACGTTATTGTACTTGCCCGAGATTCGATCGTCGGTATACCGATACCTTTTTCAATCTCGTTACCGGAAAGTCTCTTTACTCGTTCCGTAACACATCATCCCGTGATCAACCCCTTGGTCACATTGTGCACATTATGATGATGTCCTACCGAGTGGGCCCAGAGATACCTCTCCGTTTACACGGAGTGACAAATCCCAGTCTCTATTCCTGCCAACCCAACAGACACTTTCGGAGATACCTGTAGTGCACCTTTATAGTCACCCAGTTACGTTGTGACATTTGGTACACCCAAAGCATTCCTATGGTATCCGGGAGTTGCACAATCTCATGGTCTAAGGAAATGATACTTGACATTAGAAAAGCTTTAGCATACAAACTACACGATCTTTATGCTAGGCTTAGGATTGGGTCTTGTCCATCACATCATTCTCCTAATGATGTGATCCCGTTATCAATGACATCCAATGTTCATGGTCAGGAAACCGTAACCATCTATTGATCAACGAGCTAGTCAACTAGAGGATTACTAGGGACATGGTGTTGTCTATGTATCCACACATGTATCTGAGTTTCCTATCAATACAATTATAGCATGGATAATAAACGATTATCATGAACAAGGAAATATAATAATAACTAATTTATTATTGTCTCTAGGGCATATTTCCAACAAAACTTAGGTGTCATACCTGACTCCTTACCATCATCGGAACCCCAATCTTCAGAGTTGTGTTTAATTCTTTCCAATAAATCCCACTTGAATTCAATAGTCTTCAGCATATAAGAACCAGCACGGGAAGTATCAAGCATGGTGTGATCATTGAGAGAAAGTCGAGCATTTTTTTTGAATAATCATTTCTCTTGAGAGCTCATGATTGGGGCATGAATATAACATTGACTTAAGCCTCCCCCAAGCTTGAGCGATGCTTTCTCCTTCGTGAGGCCAGAAATTATATATGTAATTACGATCACGATGAACAAGATGCATAGGATAGAACTTCTGGTGAAATTCCAATTTCAATCACTTATAGTTCCAAGATCCCGTATCATCACATAGCCTATACCATGTAAATGCATCTCCCTTAAAAGATAAAGGGAAGACCTATCTCTTAACAACATCATCGGCAATACCTGCAAGCTTAAATAATCCACAAACTTCATCCACATAGATAAGGTGTAAATCGGGATGCAATGTTCCATCTCCTGCAAAAGGATTAGCTAGCAGTTTCTCTATCATACCCGAAGGAATCTCAAAGTAAACATTTTCAGTAGGTTCAGTAGGTTGAGGAGGAACTCTTTGCTCTACTGGTCAGGGCGAAGGTGCCCCAAATAAGCCCCTCAAAGGATTAGTTTCCATAGTAACAAGTGACAGGAAATTTCAGCACACTATATAAATGTTTCCTTACCAAGTTCCACTCACCAAAGGCGCTTCACTCCCCGGCAACGGTGCCAGAAAAGAGTCTTGATGACCAACAAGTATAGGGGATCTATCGTAGTCCTTTAGATAAGTAAGAGTGTCAAACCCAACGAGGAGCAGAAGGAAATGACAAGCGGTTTTCAGTAAGGTATTCTCTGCAAGCACTGAAATTGTAGATAACAGATAGTTTTGTGATAAGATAATTTGTAAAGGGTAACAAGCAATGAAAGTAAATAAGGTGCAGAAAGGTGGCCCAATCCTTTTTGTAGCAAAGGACAAGCCTGGACAATTTCTTATAATGAGAAAAGCGCTCCCGAGGACACATGGGAATTATCGTCAAGCTAGTTTTCATCACGCTCATATGATTCGCGTTCGTTACTTTGATAATTTGATATGTGGGTGGACCGGTGCTTGGGTACTACCCTTTCTTGGACAAGCATCCCACTTATGATTAACCCCTATTGCAAGCATCTGCAACTACAAAATAAGTATTAAGGTAAACCTAACCATAGCATGAAACTAGTGGATCCAAATCAGCCCCTTACGAAGCAACGCATAAACTAGGGTTTAAGCTTCTGTCACTCTAGCAACCCATCATCTACTTATTACTTCCCAATGCCTTCCTCTAGGCCCAAATAATGGTGAAGTGTCATGTAGTCGACGTTCACATAACACCACTAGAGGAGAGACAACATACATCTCATCAAAATATCGAACGAATACCAAATTCACATGACTACTAATAGCAAGACTTCACCCATGTCCTCAGGAACAAATGTAACTACTCACAAAGCATATTCATGTTCATGATCAGAGGAGTATTAATATGCATTAAGGATCTGAACATATGATCTTCCACCAAGTAAACCAATTAGCATCAACTACAAGGAGTAATCAACACTACTAGCAACCCACAAGTACCAATTTGTGGTTTTGATACAAGATTGGATACAAGAGATGAACTAGGGTTTTGAGAGGAGATGGTGCTGGTGAAGATGTTGATGGAGATTGACCCCCTCCCGATGAGAGGATCATTGGTGATGATTTCCCCCTCCCGGAGGGAAGTTTCCCCGGCAGAACAGCTCCAGCGAAGCCCTAGATTGGTTCCGCCTCGTGGCGGCGGAGTTTCATCCCGTAAGCTTGCTTATGATTTTTTAAGGGTAAAAGCCTTCATATAGTAGAAGATGGACATCGGAGGGCCACTAGGGGGCTCACGAGACAAGGGGCGCACCCAGTAGGGGGGCGCGCCCCCACCCTTGTGGCCTGGGTGTGGGCCCCCTCTGGTACTTTCTTTGCTCAATAGTTCTTATTAATTCCAAAAATAACTTCCATGGAGTTTCAGGACTTTTAGAGATGTGTAGAATAGGTTTCCAATATTTGCTCCTTTTCCAGCCAGAATCCCAGCTGCCGGCATTCTCCCTCTTCATGATAAACCTTGTAAAATAAGAGAGAGAATAGCCATAAGTATTGTGACATAACGTGTAATAACAACCCATAATGCAATAAATATTGATATAAAAGCATGATGCAAAATGGACGTATCAGTTATCATGAGTGTTGACATAGTTGAGCTCGATCTCCCCTCGCCTAATATGATCCCGGATGAAGTTATACCGAATCTCAATATGCTTTGTCTTGAAGTGTTGCACCGGGTTGAGAGAAACCTTGATGGCACTTTGATAACCCACAAGTATAGGGGATCGCAACAGTTTTCGAGGGTAGAGTATTCAACCCAAATTTATTGATTCGACACAAGGGGAGCCAAAGAATATTCTCAAGTATTAGCAGTTGAGTTTTCTATTCAACCACACCTGGATAACTTAGTATATGCAGCAAAGTATTTAGTAGCAAAGTAGTATGATAGTAAAGGTAACAGTGGCAAAAGTAACGGTAATAGTTTTGTAGTAATTGTAACAGTAGCAACAGAAAGGTAAATAAGCAAAGCACAATATGTGAAAAGCTCATAGGCATTGGATCAGTGATGGATAATTATGTCGGATGTGATTCCTCATGTAATAGTTATAACATAGGGTGACATAGAACTAGCTCCAGTTCATCAATGTAATGTAGGCATGTATTCCAAATATAGTCATACGTGCTTATGGAAAAGAACTTGCATGACATCTTTTGTCCTACCCTCCCGTGGCAGCGGGGTCCTAGTGGAAACTAAGGGATATTAAGGCCTCCTTTTAATAGAGTACCGGACAAAAGCATTAACACATAGTGAATACATGAACTCCTCAAACTACGGTCATCACCGAGAAGTATCCCGATTATTGTCACTTCGGGGTTGTCGGATCATAACACATAATAGGTCACTATAGACTTGCAAGACAGGATCAAGAACTCACATATATTCATGAAAACATAATAACTTCTTATTTGAAATCATGGCACTCGGGCCCTAGTGACAAGCATTAAGCATAGCAAAGTCATAGCAACATCAATCTCAAAATATAGTGGATACTAGGGATCAAACCCTAACAAAACTAACTTGATTACATGGTAAATCTCATCCAACCCATCACCATCCAGCAAGCCTATTTTGGAATTACTCACACACGGCGGTGAGCATCATGACATTGGTGATGGAGGATGGTTGATGATGACGACGGCGACAAATCCCCCTCCTCGAAGCCCCAAATGGACTCCAGATCAGCCCTCCCGAGAGAGATTAGGGCTTGGCGGCGGCTCCGTATCGTAAAATGTGATGAAACTTTCTCTCTGGTTTTTTTTCCGCAAAACGGAATATATAGAGTTGGAGTTGAGGTCGGTGGAGCATCAGGGGGCCCACGAGATAGGGGGCGCGCCTAGGGGAGGGGCGCGCCCCCACCCTCGTGGATAGGGTGTGGGCCCCCTGGCCTTGATTCTTTCGCGAGTATTTTTTATATTTTCCAAAAATTATCTCCGTGGATTTTTAGGTCATTCCGAGAACTTTTGTTTTCTGCACAATAAACAACACCATGGCAGTTCTGCTGAAAACAACGTAAGTCCGGGTTAGTTTCATTCAAATCATGCAAGTTAGAGTCCAAAACAAAGGCAAAAGTGTTTGGAAAAGTAGATACGTTGGAGACGTATCACACTTTCATTGTCACACAAAAGAGGCAATTTGTCACAAATGACACCGTAATCCTTTAAAGTTTGCCTCATCCATAAGAGTTGTGCACAACAACTACCAGCCACCACATACTTCGCTTCGGTGGACGAGAGAGACACACAACTTTGCTTGTTGGAAGACCAACTCACCAAAGAGCAACCAAGAAATTGGCACCCTCCGGAAGTGGACTTCCTATCCACTTTGTCTCCCACCCAATCGGAATCCGAATATCCTACAAGCGTGAAGTTTGCTCCTTTTGGGTACCATAAGCCAAAGTTTGGGGTAAGAGCCAAATATCAAAAGATTCGCTTGACCGCCACAAAGTGGCTTTCCTTAGGTGCGGCTTGAAACCGTGCACAAATTCCCACACTCAACATGATATCCAGTCTAGATGCACAAAGGTAAATTAAGGATCCAATCATGGAGTGATATACCTTTTGATCCACCGCTTTACCATTGGGATCAATGTCAAGTTGGCACTTGGTGGGCATTGGGGTGGAAGCCGGCTTGCCATCACTTAGCTTGAATCTCTTTAGCATGTCTTGAGTGTATTTGGTTTGGTTGATGAAGGTTCCTTCTCTTATTTGTTTGACTTCGAAACCGAGGAAGAACTTCAACTCTCCCATCGACGACATCTTGAACTTAGAGGTCATGAGAGCGGCAAATTCCTCATTGAAAGCTTTGTTAGGGGAACCAAATATAATATCATCAACATATAGTTGGCACACAAACAACTCCCCTTTGACCTTCTTAGTAAAAAGAGTGGGATCGATTTGCCCAACTTCAAATCCATGATCTTGCAACAACTCGGTAAGGTGGTCATACCACACACGTTGGGCTTGCTTAAGGCCATAGAGTGCCTTATCGAGTTGATACACATGATCGAGGAAGTAGGGATCCTCGAACCCGGGGGGTTGCTTGACATAAACCAACTCATTAATAGGACCATTAAGAAAAGCACTCTTCACATCCATTTGTTGTAACTTAAAGTTGTGATGGGAAGCATAAGCAATCAACAAACGAATGGATTCAAGGCGAGCAACGGGAGCAAAGGTTTCACCGTAGTCGATACCCTCGACTTGGGAGTAGCCTTGTGCTACCAATCTTGCCTTGTTGCGAACGATGGTCCCATGAGCATCTTGCTTGTTCTTGAATAACCACTTGGTTCCAATGACATTGTGGTTCCCTGTTGGCCTTGGCACCAATCTCCACACCTTGTTGTACTCGAAGTTGTTGAGTTCTTCATGCATGGTATTGAGCCAATCCGGATCTTCGAGCGCCTCATAAACCTTTTGGGGTTCGACACAAGAAACAAACGCATGATGTTCACAATAGTTTGCTAATTGTCTACGAGTGCTTGCCCCCTTTCTTAGGCTCCCAACCACATTCTCCATAAGATGACCCTTGGTGGTGAGCTTGGAAGCGATCTTCGCGGCATGACACTCTAATTCCTCCTCGGATGTGAAAAGAGGAGGAGTAACTTGATCATCTTGAGCGCCGTCTTGAGCTTGTTCTTGATCTTGAGCTTGCTCTTTGATCTTGAACTTGCTCGAAGGGGAGAACTTGACTTTGGGCATTATTTGGTGGTTCACCACCATCTTGAGGTTGATCTTGCCCTTGATCTTGTTCATGAGGTTGAGGGCCTGCACTTTGTTCTTCGGAAGCGTGTGGGTCTTGGGTTGGTGATGGCTCCACGTGAGTGGAGCATTGTCCTTCTCCTTCGGCCACAAGGGGTTCCTCAATGGGTAGGATATGACCAACACCCATTCTTCTTATGGCTTGGGGAGGAATTTCATCACCTACATCACAAGTACCACTTTGCTCCACTTGGGAGCCGTTATTTTCGTCAAACTCCACGTCACACGTCTCCTCAATGAGTCCGGTGGACTTGTTGAGAACACGGTAAGCATGAGAATTTGTAGCATAACCAACAAATATGCTCTCATAAGCTCTAGCCTCAAATTTAGACAAACGAACACCTTTCTTGAGAATGAAACACTTACACCTGAACACCCGGAAGTACTTGAGGTTGGGCTTGTTACCAATAAGTATTTCATAAGGAGTCTTGTTCAAGCCTTTGCGAAGATAGAGCCGATTGGATGCATGACATGCTGTGTTGATGGCTTTGGCCCAAAAGTTGTATGGAGACTTGAACTCTGCCATCATGGTCCTTGCCGCATCCATCAACGTCCGGTTTTTCCTCTCCGCGACACCATTTTGTTGAGGGGTATATGGTGCAGAATATTGATGCTTGATCCCCTCATCACTAAGAAACTCATCCAAGGTGTAGTTCTTGAACTCGGTGCCGTTGTCACTTCTTATTGTCAAGATCTTTGCATCATGTTGATGTTGAGCTTCATTTGCAAAGTCGATGATGGTTTGTTGAGTCTCACTCTTCCTCTTGAAGAAATATACCCAAGTGTATCTTGAATAATCACCCACAATCACCAAGCAATACTTTCTACCTCCAAGACTATCAAAGGATGGAGGCCCAAAGAGATCCATGTGAAGGAGCTCCAAGGGTCTCTTCGAGTAGATGATAGTCGTGGGAGGGTGAGCCTTCTCATGAAGCTTTCCTTTGATACAAGCATTGCAAGCACAATCTTTGGCAAAACTAACATTCGTTAGTCCACGCACATGGTCCCCCTTGAGAAGACTTTGCAAAGATCTCATATTGACGTGGGCTAAACAGCGATGCCAAAGCCATCCCACATCAACTTTAGCCATTAGGCATGTCGCGGTCTTAGTGGGTCGCTCCAAAAAGTTAATCACATAAAGACCGTTCTCGACATGCCCAACAAAGGCTACTTTAAGAGTCTTGCTCCACAAGAGGGCCACAGTATCAATATCAAAGAAAGTGGCAAAGCCCATGAGTGCAAGTTGATGAACGGAAAGTAGATTGTAAGCAAGGGACTCAACAAGCATGACTTTCTCGATCGTTAGATCATGAGAAATGACAACCTTGCCAAGACCCAATACCTTAGAGGACGAGGCATCACCCCACTCGACGGTGGTAGGCATAGAAGGGATCTTGTGCATGTCCACCACCAAGTCCTTGCTTCTGGTCATATGATTTGTTGCTCCACTATCGAGCAACCATGATCCCCCACCAGAAGCAAACACCTACAAGAGATCAATGCTTGGTTTTAGGTACGCATTTTGTAATGGGTCCTTTGATTTTAGTAACAAGGGTCTTAGGAACCCAAATAGACCATTCAATGTACTCATAAGGAGAACCAACAAATTTAGCATAAACATGCCCATCACTAGCACGACACAACACATAAGAAGGGTTAAAGTCACCGGCTTTGTTGGAAGTGGTGGCATTGCCCTTTTTGACATTACCACCCTTCTCATTGTTCTTCTTCTCCTTAGGATCACCCTCTCCCTCCTTCACAAAAGTTTGAGAGGGGGAGGTCGTTTGGCCTTGTCGTTCTTCTTCTTATTCTTGGACTTAGGTACGAACCCAACTCCCTCCTTGGCCACAACTTCCTTTTGATTGCTCAAAAGGTCATTGAGGTTCTTCTGACCTTGTATGCACGTCACAAGGCCTTTCTCAAGTTGCTCCTTCAACTTGTCATTCTCCTCCACAAGATGCACATGCTCACAACACGGGTTAGTGGCATTTGCATTATCAATTAATACCATATGAGGAAAGGTGGCTTTTTCTTTGGTTAGCTTCACTTGGATTTGATCATGAGACTCCTTGAGGCTAGCATGAGCACCCTTCAATACCTTGTGGGCCTTGTCGAGTATATCAAACTCCTCCTTGAGTCTAGCATGGTCAACGCCAAGTTTAGCCTTCTCGGAAGTTAGCACACGAGATACAACAAGAGCATGATCAAGATCTTTCTTTAACTTAGCATGGTCATCGTTGTGTGACTCCTCAAGAGCCAAATGATGCCCACGCTCTTCCTCAAGAGCATTAGAGAGATCCGGTATCCCATCGGCATAGTCACGACTATGACCTTCCATCTTAGAGATGGTTTCTTCATGAGCCTCGATCATGTCATTGGCTTCACCAAGTTGTTCAAAGAGAGCAACGAAGTGCTTCTTGGATTTGCCCTTGAGCTTACTCATAAAAGACTCAAATTCATTTACTTCCTCATTAGACCCCTCACTTTCATCAATGCCATCCGTCAAGGAGGGATTAGTAATGATGGTAGTTTTGATGTTGGGGGTTACCTTGTTGGTGGATTTAGCCATGAGACACTTGGCGGTGATGTTCTCATTGGGCGAGTCGAAGAGGGACACCCGTGGAGTTGTGGCAATGGAAGCGGAGGCCATGGCCATGGCTTCACTATCTTCATCATCATCGTCATCCTCATGGTACTCTTCTTGAACCACCAACCCTCGAGTAGGAGTCTTTTTGGTGAAGTTGTTCTTGTTTGGGAAGGACTTGGCTTTGTCTTTTTGGATGAGCTTGCCACCATTGTCTTCCCGCTTCTCGTAAGGGCAATCCACAACAAAGTGGCTCACATTGCCACAATTGTAACAAGTTCTCACATGTTGCTTGCCCTTGAACCCACTTGAGTTGTTCTTGTTGAAGTTGGGCCTTGTGTTCTTCTTGCTCCAAAATTGCCTTGAAGCAAGAGCCATGTGCTCATTATAATCATATTTTGTATCTTCGGGGTTGCTCTCCTCATCTTCCTCTTCTTCCTCTTCTTCCATAGTAACCTTGGCCTTCAAGGCAAGGTTGGGATTCTTTGCTCTTTGAGAACGCAACACCGCATTATCGGCGGTTTTGTCCAAGATCCTTATTGCCACAAACTCATCCAACACTTCATTTGAGGTCAAGGAGTGGAAGTCCGGTCTTTGATGGATGACAGAGGACATGGCCTTGTGGTAAGGCATCATTGCTTTGAGGAGCTTGCGCTTGATCCAATTGTCATCCGTGGCCTTGCTCCCATGATCTCGGAGTGAGACTGCGAGTTTGGTTACTCTCCGAAAGAGCTCATGAGGTTCTTCATCTTCTTTCATTGCAAACTCATCGGCTCCATCTCGCACCACTTCATAGTTGGGCGTTGAATGCTTGCGCTTCCCTTATAGAGGGAAACAACACAATGCCATGCATCTTTGGCCATGGCGAAGGGTCGAAGATGAGGGAGATCTTTGGGTGGAACCGCATCTTGAATGATGAAGAGAGCATTCTCATTGAATTGATTATGCATGGCTTCTCTCGGGGTGAAGTTGCTTCGGTCATGTGGATGGAAACCTTCTTCAATGATTCTCCAAAGATTAGTATTCACATGATTTAAGTGACGCTTGAAGCGATAAACCCAAGAATCAAAGTCCTCATTTTTCACAATCTTAGGAGGAGGGCCGACATGATTTAAATGAGTAGAGGGAATCGGTCCTTCATAAATTGGAGGTTCCACATTGGCAAAGATGACGGTGCCATTTCTACCACTAGTAGAAGGACCCTTTTCACTAGTAGCTTCCCCTTGTCGGAGTTAGCATCCGTCACCTTGTTAGTGGGATCACCCACTTTCATCGGCGAGGTAGATAGTTTAAGTCCTTCTAAGAATTTATTAAACATGCTTTCAACCTCGGTTGTCATGGAGGTTTTCAATGTGTCCAAAGCCACATTGAATTCCTCACGAGAAACCGCGGTTCCCCCATCGGCCGTAGACGAGCTCGGATTCACACCGGAGTGCCCCTCCACACCGTCTACGGTGTCAACCATACTCTTCGGACGACAAAGTCCTTAATAAAGAGACGAGGCTATGATACCAATTGAAAGGATCGATATAGTTGACTAGAGGGGGGGTGAATAGGCAACTAACAATTTTAGCTTTTCTTTACCAAATTAAACTTTGCATCAAAATAGGTTGTCTAGATATGCAACTAGGTGAGCAACCTATATGATGAAACAACAATAAGCACACAAGCAAGCAAGGGATATAACACAAATAAGCTTGCAAAACTAAAGGCACGAGATAACCAAGAGTGGAGCCGGTGAAGACGAGGATGTGTTACCGAAGTTACTTCCTTTTGAAGGGAAGTACGTCTCCATTGGAGCGGTGTGGAGGCACAATGCTCCCCAAGAAGCCACTAGGGTTACCGTATTCTCCTCACGCCCTCACACAATGCGAGATGTCGTGATTCCACTATTGGTGCCCTTGAAGGCGACGACCGAACCTTTACAAACAAGGTTGGGGCAATCTTCACAACTTAATTGGAGCGTCCCAACTACACCATGAAGCTTCACCACAATGGACTATGGCTCCAAGGTGACCTCAACCGTCTAGGGTGCTCAAACACCCAAGAGTAACAAGATCCGCTAGCGATTAGTGGGGGGAATCAAATTTCTCTTGGTGGAAATGTAGATCGGAGCCTTCTCAACCAGTCCCGAGCAAATCAACAAGTTTGATTGACTAGGGAGAGAGATCAGGTGAAAATGGAGCTTGGAGAAACAATGGAGCTTGGGGGTGGAAAAGGTGGTCAACTAGAGGAAGAAGACACCCCTTATATAGTGGAGAGACAAATCCAACCGTTATCCACTTAACTAGCCCGTGACCTATGGTACTACCGCCCAAGACAAGCGGTACTACCGCAAGGGCTCACGGTACTACCACGGCGGACCGTGGTACTACCACTGCTACGGCATGAGCTAGTCCAGGCCTGAGCCGCAAAGGCTGAGGGCGGTACTGCCGCTGACGCGGTACTACCGCTCCCCCTTGCGGTACTACCGCAAGGCCGGATTGGACGAGCCTGGGAAGGGCACGGATGAATAAAAATACATCCGTGCCTACTTCCGCTGAAAATCAAATAGTGCAAATATCCGACACGGTACTACCGCACCTGGCATGCGGTACTACCACGCAGGGAGCGGATGTAAAAACTTACATTCGCCCCTACTTCCGCTCATGTTGCTGTGCTAGACCAGGACTCACGGTACTACCACGCGCATGGGGCGGTACTACCGCGTAGGGCGCGGATGTAAAAAATTACATCCGCCCCTACAGCCGCGCGAGTGGCTGAGTCTGGTCCGAGGCCATGGTACTACCGCAAGGGCGTGCGGTACTACCGCGGGGGCCTGCGGTACTACCGCTCCTAGGAGCAGTACTATCGCATGCCTCAGAACAGCAACACTAGGAATCCTTCTCTTTGCAAAATATGAAGAAGATGGAGGATGCTCCAAAGCGCAAAGGGAAAGGCGGTGCACAGGGAGAACACGTGTACGTGATGATTCCACCCGAACCTTTCCAACGCGGACCTCCTCTTAATAGTACGGCTTTCCTACGACTCAAATCCACCGAAAAGAAACATAGAAAAACGCCGTCTTCAATAGTCTTCGAGGGGCACCAAACCATCTTGTGCCTAGTGGCGAAGCGTCTGAAATACTCGAGGCACACGATCAGTCCGCAAAAGCATTGTCATCAATCACCAAAACACCTTAGGGATAAATATGCCCTTACATTGAGTCATTGATGTACCCAAATATGTTTTACAACAAGTGTGCCATGAAAACAAAGTCAAATGACTCAAAATATACCAACATAGTTTCAGCAAGCATAACGTCATTACTTTCAGAGTGCTCTCTTGCTATGTTGTTGAGAACTAGCCGAATTGAAGGATACACGCGAAGAATATGCATATAGTAGTTTTGTGGTAAGATCCCTAAGGAGTGTCGCCTGACCTAATCAAACCCATCTGTTGGTTCATGCCTTTACTAGTTTAAATGTCTTCCAATTCTAATGCTTGAATAATCCATTCAGCTTGATCCACACGAAGCATTATAATGTTCTTACAAGACATCCCAAGAACATTCAACGGATCAGGAAGTTGCTAAATGAACAAAACACAATCACAATTCTCCTTAGCAGTAGCAACTGGAGATAGCCGAAGTTGATGAGCAAAACAATGCACATAATAGGCAGAAGGGGACTCATCCATAATTAGTTTCTTTAGACCATTGACATGACCCTTCATGTTGCTAGTGTTGTGATACCTTTGCCGACATACTCTATAGAAGTTCAAACCATGATCCATAAGCAAGCTTTCAATTGCTGTTTTGAGTGTCAAAGATGTGGTGTTCACAACATCTAAAATACGAAAAAACCTCTCAACTACCCTTCCTATTTCATCATCATAACACAGACAAAGAGACAATTGTTATTGTAGATACACATCACTTGATTCATCGACAAGTATTGAGAAACAATTACCACCTACCCCTTCCATCATACGCCTAGTAGTTTCTTTGGTACATGATTTGATGGGGTCTGTTTGTATTTCTTGAGCTATCATTTTATTGTTCCTTGAAGCATTCTTGAGAACCACCTCGTTCACTTCTTCAAAATCTCTCCTAGCCAGTGTATAAGCTCAAGGAAATTACCTTTATGTAGTGAATTTTCTCTCCAATTCATGTCAACGAAAAGCTAACCCTTGACGCAAAAGAAACCTTGGGCATTAAAAGGAATATGTCAACCAACTATATATAAAACCTTGCCTTGTTTGGTGGTTGAAGAAAATGACTCTATGATTGTTGTTTTTGGTGCAATGAAGGAATTGTATTTCTCTTGTGTTTTGTTGCGTGCACTATTGATTCCACCAACACGTTTCACAAAACTATCCTTGTGATTCTAATTTCTAAACCATCCATTCACAAAAAATGTCCACCAACATGCAATTATCCTCGAAAAGATGACATACCAGCAGGAAACATCATATAGTTCTTTATTATACTCAAGCCAACCAGAAGACTTGAACCATTTAGCTACAAATATCGATGCGCACCTCCATCCGGGGGGGGGGGGGTGTTGTGGAAAAGTATGTTTTTTGGTCGACAAGCCCCTTTTGCAATGTATCCTCTTGTAATCGTATTCAGATCATTAACATCACAAGCTGCGATTGACATCCTCTTCCCAGGATCAGGTTCACGCAATTGAACATCATAAACTGCATCTTCAATGTCATCCTCTCCCCGTATATTTTCTTATTATTGACTTCCTTTGTTCTCAATATCAGGTTTTGCGGTTGGACTTTTGTTGACGCCACTAATAATTTGTAGTTGTTGCGGAATATGAACTAAAGGGGAGCTCATGGTGCAGTGAAGTTGACTTGATGGGAAATTGCTCTACGCCTGCACTTGCTGCTCAACCAAAATACATGGCTTGGACAAATTGATGTTCTACTACATAAATTTTGAAATCCGCAGACATTTTTTAGTACACGAACGTTTTTCCACTATACGGTGAACATTTTCCATATACTGACTTTTTTTTTCATATATGGTGAAAATTGGTGTAATATACGCTGAACTTTTGTAAATATATGCTAAACATATTTATAATACATCAATTTTGGAGTTCTTTTGGAGTTATGAACATATTTTATAATACATCAATTTTAAAAACACATATTGAACATTTTATAACATACGATGGACGGTTTTATAATAATCGATGGACACCTTTTGGAGTTCCGAACATTGTTTTTGAAAGCACGAGCAATCTTCCAGGAAAAAACAAAACAAAACTAAACAAATGAGAAACCCAAAAAACAAAAGGCAAAGCAATACAAAACAAAACAGAGAAACCTGCAGAAAAAACGAAACAGAAAAAGCAAAGAAAGAAGCCGGACTGGGCCAGTGGGCGTCGTGGCGAATGTTGTTTACACGGGCCTCGCTGTGGCAACACGCCGTGTACTAGTTTTCGCGGGAATCCAACCAATGCCGAAATCCCTCCCCGCGCGAGTCCAGCGCCGGTCTGGTGACTTCTGGCGCCTTCCAGAACACTCCACAAGCTCCCACGGCCGTGTGATCAGATCAGCACGAAGCACGAAATTTAAAGCGCGGCGATATTTTCTTTCGCCAGCCTCCGGGCGACATTTCATTTGAATTTCAAAAATCAAAAACGGAAAAGCTTTCTCTACCCCCGAGGCCACCCCACCCACCCCGCCGTCACGTGACGCCCTCCCCCCCGCGCGGCCGCATCCGGGCCGTCCGCGCCGACAGCTGGCCATTCCCCACCCGAACCGACGCCCAGGATCGAGCGAGCGGCGAGCTCGTCGAGCATGGATGAGCGTCCACGGCTCCCCAGGCTATATAAAGCCGCCCGCCACTCGCTGCCCCTCCGCCATTCCACCAGTCCACCACACCGCTCCACCATCACCGCGCCAGAAACCCTAGAGAGAGAGAGAGAGATCACTCCGCCCCTCCCCACCGATGGGGAGATCCCGGCGCCTGCTGCTGGTGGCGGGCCTGCTCGCGACGGTCGTCGCCGCCGTCGGGCCGCAGCCGGGGGCGCCGTGCGAGCCGACTCTGCTCGCGGCGCAGGTGGCGCTCTTCTGCGCGCCCGGCGTGCCCACCGCGCAGTGCTGCGACTCCGTCGACCTCGGCGTCCCCTGCCTCTGCCGCGTCGCCGCGGAGCCGCAGCTCGTCACGGCGGGCCTCAACGCCACCCACCTCCTCACGCTCTACAGCTCCTGCGGCGGCCTCCGCCCCGGCGGCGCCCACCTCGCCGCCGCCTGCGAAGGTACGTCGCCACCATCCCTCCCTCCCTCCCTCTCTCTACGTACCGATTTCCCGTGCTCGCTTTCCTGCTTACCTAGCGCGTAGTTTCCCATGGCTTCTCGACTCGCTAGCGCTCCGATTTGGGTCTGGTTTTTTTGCTGTTGTGCTGGATCTGCCGGTACGGCGCGCGGCTTGTGGTTCTCGTCGTTCCCGTGGCGAGCAACCCGGCGGCGCGCGCGCGTACGTACGTCTTAGCTTGTTCTTCGGCCGCGGCGGGTTTGCCGTCGTTCATGGCGAGCAACCTCCGCGCGCTCGTATTAGCTTCTTTACGGCCGCGGCTGGCCCTTGTAGTTTCTCGTGGCCAGGAACCAGCAGCGCGCATGGCTACCTTCTTCGCTCTTACGTCGGCGTCTAGTTGGTTTCTCGAGTAGCTAGTGCGTCTTCCGGTACGGGGTGCTCGCCGCCTCCCGTGCGAGCGACATGCGCGCGCGCGGCGCCGGGTTCTCGCCGCCTCCCGTGGCGAGCGACCTGCGCGCGCACGGCCTGGCTACTTACGGCTGTACCTTGAGATTTACGGAGCGATTTAGGGTCTACTCTGAGTATTTCGTCATCGTCGAACGCATGTAATACGCGCCATTGTTTCACATCGATTTTAGATCTGCGCTTGTTTCCGCGAGTCAGCGCCGTACGCAGAGGCAGAGGTCTGCGGTGTCTGTCTGTTGCTCGAGTTATCTACCGTCAGTATATATATTTGCCGTCTATATGATATATAATATGTTTCGGTGTTGGTTCTGCTAGCCTCGCATTGGGCTTATTATCATCGTGCAGTACTAGTCATGCCATGTCCACGCACGCGTTCTTGTTTTGAGGCATGCATACTTTTCCTGCTACTGTGTCTAATCGCCTCCGTTCCCGTACGTACGCGATTGCACTTTGTTTCAAACCGCAACGCAGCTTTTGCTTCATGCAGAATCATCTGCCTTCTTTTACCGTGTGCAGTAGGTCTTTCTTACGCTAGCTGTTTATTGATCGACCGAGGGCAGAGGCAGCAGAGGGAGAGCTTGCTCGCGGTGCTTTCCGCTCTGCAGAGCATCGTCTCTCCCTTTCTTTTGCATGGTATTTCAATGTTGATCCTGTGGCAGTGCTACTTTTTGTATGCGGTTTGCGTAGCCTTCCTCTTTCGTGAAAAAAAGGACGGGTCAAACGGACCGCCTACTGGCAGAGCAGCAGCGGCAGCAACAGATAAGCTGGCTGTCTCGCAGCTTTGGCAGAGTCGGTCTGTCGTCTCTGTCGCCTGCCACCGTTTCCTGATGTTTGTTTCTCTCGTCTCAATCTCGCCTGCCACTGTTTCTTTTCTTGTTGCGCACGTACGTCGCCACCTTCTTCTTTATTTTCCAGTTTTGTTTACTTTTGATGAAAAATACGGATGAATCGGCTGGTGATTAACTTTGGTTGCTGTTGTTACTGTGGGTTTTGGACGCAGGACCCGCTCCCCCGGCCGCCGTCGTCAGCAGCCTCCGGCCACCCGCGCCGGCCTCGCCTGCCCCACGACGCACGCAGACAGCGCGTACGAAACCTCTCTCTCGCCTGCATCTCGCTCTGTTTATCTATGTTCATATGCTGATCAGCCTTGTTTACATACTGACATGTGCTTTGGATTGGTTTGGCAGACGACGCCCCACCGCCGCCGCAGTCGAGCGAGAAGCCGTCGTCCCCACCGCCGGCCCAGGAGCACGCCGGCGCCGCCCCCCATGCCAAGGTCGCCCCCGCCCAGCCGTCTACTTCCCCGCTCGCGCCCGCTGCTGCCACTGCCCCGCCGCCCCTGCCACGGCACTCCGCCGCGGCGGCGTCCAAGGCGGCCTTCATCTTCGTCGCCACAGCCATGCGTATGAACCTCCTCCCCCTATCTCTACTCCATTGGTCTGTCGTCGAGAATGCTAATGTCGGTGCAAAACTTGTACGCGTCTTGCAGTTTGTGTTTGCTCGGACAAACTCGCGTTTTAGTTCATCTCCATTCGCTACGTTGTGCTAGCCGTGCAGTAGTCATGTCCATGAATTCTCATTTCGAGGCGACCAGCGTAGGATAGCATGGCCGAAATCATCTTCGGTGTTCCCAGCTGCTTAAATCACTTGTTCCATGCCGTAGCCGTAGCTCAGTTTTGGTTTCTGCGATACATGTGCTGTGTATATATGCGTCTTCTTCTTTGGCCGAGGCCAGGGCCAGAGGAAAAGTTTGCTGCCGTATGTCTTTCTCTTTTGTCAAAAAATTTCATGCTGTTCCCAGCATTACTAGTAGAACTCTGCTTAGCTTCCTCTATTTGACAATTGTTTGATCCAACCCAACTAGCAATATATAGCCCTGTCGCAGTTTTAGCCAGTTCTAATTTGTTACCACCGTGGGTTTGGATGCATTCGCAGGACCAACTCTCCCTGCTGCAGCCGTCAGCAGCCCCCCACCTCCCTCGCGCACCAAGCAGCCAGCAGCGCGTATGAACCTCTCCCTTTTTCTTTTTCACTCCATTGACCTCAGTTGATTGGGTACCATTATTAATCGTGTGCTCTGGATTGTTCGGTTGGTTTCGCAGCATCGCCGTCGCCGTCTAGCGAGACGCCCTCTTCGCCTGACGGCGTGGGTGTGCTACTTATTTTTGGCTATATATTCACAGGAGCCCTTTACTTATCTCCCATGTAATATATCTTATTTACTATATTTTCTTTATTTTTCCTATAACATGTGTTCATTTAAGTGCTTTTTTTCTTAGAACTCAATTGTTTTTTGTTGCAGCCCTACGATATGGCACATCCGCAGGGAGGGTAATGTGGGACACTACAAGGTTGATATGTTTCTGGTGACGCTAACCAGGTGCATCGTTTGGACATTTTATGGCCTGCCAGACCCGATTCATTTACCACTCGTACTTATTAATGCTGACGGAGTAGGAATCCAGGTAAATATTGCTTGGACCGTTTTCAATCTTTACACTGTACTTATTAGTGTGACATGTATAATAGTATGTGTAGGCATTAAACAAAATTGTCCATTTGAACCTGCTTGTGCGGTTATGCTGCGTTAGGCTAGTCATAGTGGGAGTAATATACGTAGTAACATAGATGCCACATAAGTAAAAAAAAAATGATGTGTCATGTAATTAAAGAGGAGAGAGACAAATAGAGTAACATAATATGTTATCATCACATAGCGGTTTTCAATACAAAATGAGTCTACAAAGCAATAAATTAATGAAGATATGCATGTTACTACACCTATGACACTTTCCACTATGAAGGTGGTAACATGGACTAATAACATATGTGTATTACTAGTCTAAGTTATTCCTTAGAACGAGATTCTAGTATTAAAAAACATTATCCATAAATGCCCATCTTACCTTGCAGCAGTACTGGCAACCAAGTAGGGAATGAATAGTGGTCAAAGTTAAAACAAACTTGTCTTTTACTTGAAATATGTGCCGCAAGAAGACCAAGAAATGATCAATCTGTGCTATCATGGTGCAGGTTGTCTATTTACTGCTGTTTCTCTGGTACTCCCCACCTGAGGGCAAGGTCCGATTGGTGATTTGCTTGGTGCTGATCGCTGGATTCTCCTTCGTGGCTGCCGCGGGCTTCTTTTCGTTGCTCAAGGATCCACGTCTACCTCTTGGCATATTGGGCGATGTACGCTGGTCCCATTCGTCAGCTTGTGAGGCCTTTCAATACTTACATTAAGCTTCCGTTTTGCAAATTGACTAGTTGTGCTCTGTTTCTAATGTTTTTAATTTCCTTTGACACAGATTTCTGTGTGGCAAACCAACGATGCTGGGAACATGTCTATCTTGGTTGCCGTGTTTTCGCTTTTGAATGGGATATGTTTGACAGCCAATGGTTTCCTAGTCCGGCCACGAGATGTTTTTCTAATAGTATGTTTACTCTTTGCTTCTGTTCTGTGCACTCAAGTCTTTATTGCTAGAATGTCAAGTCTCAGCTATTTTGTGTAGGTATCGAGCTGTGCTGGCATCGTGTCTGGGACATGCCAGGTGGTCCTCTGGGTCAAGGTCAAGTTCTTCGGATGAAGGGGGAAGGAGTTCGGCAGCTGCTGTCTAGTAGGTCAAGTTGGCAAGTTGGAAATAGTGTCGGCATGAAGGGGGAAGGAGTTGCGCCGCTGCTGTTAGAACCTCAAGTTGGAAATTGTTGAACTAGTATGCTCTTTCTTTTCTGATACTTATCTTGCTGGAGTCTGTTTGGTTAATGTAGTTCCATCCATGTACTGTTGTGATTTCTTTGCTATGCAATGGAATCGGGGCTGGGCCCTCCTTCTTCTAAAAAAAATGGCCAAGATTTGGATGTCGCCTCTGATCAGACCTTGTTTTGTGAGCAATAATATGCTAAAATCAATCGCAACCATTTCATATCATGGTATGGTTACTCTCTGCTTATCTGCATGACAGAATGTCCATCAGATGAGGATCTGGGGGTGTTTCAAACTGAAACATCAAGTGCAGCACCTTTGAAGCATCTGAATTGAGAAAAAAGAGCTGCTTAACTACCGAGCCGGTTCCACACTCGCTCTCTCCTCGTCGGTGGCCTTGAGCATGTCCGGCAGCGGCGGCGGCGCGATCCGCTTCTCGATGCTGAAGGTGAAGTACTGCTCCACGTTGGAGACGAGGAGGATGGGGTCCGCGGCAGGTACTCCAGCTTGGGCGCCATGGTCCGCTCCACGCTGGAGACGAGGAGGATGGGGTCCTGGAACGCGAGCGCGCGGTTGTCCCGGAAGCCGAGGCGGCGGAGGTAGATGAGTGCCAGGCGGAGCTGGTCGCGGACGCTGCAGGCGAGCACGCGCGGGCCGGCGTTCGAGGCGCTGGTTGCCAAGGCGTGGCGGAGCCGCACCCACGCGGCGGGGTTCGAGCCGGACTCCACCGTGCACCTCTGCTTGGCCCCTCTTGCACGCCGTTCATCTCCATTGCGGTCGCGTCGCCGGTCTCGGGCTGGAAGAACGGCAGGAAGGCCGGAGCTGCGCCAGCGAAGGGCGAGACGGAGGCGCTAGTCCTGGAACGCCGAGCTGGAGTGGGAGGAGCTGGAGGCTGCGCGCCGAGGCAGCGGAGGAGGGAGAGGAGCGGCTGTGCGTGCAGCTCCGTGAGGCCAAGTGCGAGGCCCTGGAGCTCGCGCACGCGTACCAGGGCATTGGCGAAGGCCACTTGCACGGCGCTACCACGCGGCCCCAGCAACGGACCGCGGAGGAGGAGCCGGCGGCCGCCATCGCTACAGCCTGGCCGCGGAGGAGGGACTGGCGAGGACGCTGTGGCCCTCTTCCTCGCGGCGACGGAACTGTCGGTGGCCGACGTCACGCGGACAGGCCGGACTCGCGGCTGCTCGACCACCTCGCACCGGGCGACAGCGACGCGCGCGAGGATGCGCTCATGGTGCATCTTGTCGCCGACGCAGTCCTGTGTCGACCCGCAGGAGTTGCGGCGCAGGGAGGGCGGCGTCACGGCGGCGCGGCGCGGCGGCTGGGGCCGTGCTCCCGCTCTCGTAGCGGCTACTCGGAAGCTAGCAGTCGTGCTTCCTGCTGCGGTCTGCCCCGCGTGCGGCTGGACGGCAACGCAGAGACGCAACGGCGTGGCCACGCGGTGGCGGCTGGCCAGCACGGATGCAGCGGTGGGGGCGTGGTTGCAGTGGTGCCCGGTGCGTAGCAAAGCAGTGTAGAACAAGAGCGAACAGGAAGAGGAACCTTATCCTTTCGCCATTTCTACTTTAATCCTCTGATTCTATTTCATTCGCCTAATTTGCCTTAATTTTCTGTTCATAGTCGAAATTAACAGAAATTTGCAGATTAACCTTCTGATTGACTCACCTGGCAGTTTAGCCCAAGGTTTGGTATTTTCAACACTATTAACCATCCAGTAATTATAATTATTGCTGTAGATGGTGAAAAGTGGATTAGAGGAGGTTACTCGATATGATTGAGTATGGCGGTTCATCATCTTAACTGCTCGCCTCCTTAAAACCTCACAAGCATCCGTGATATGCTAAACCACCATCGGGTGGGCTCGCCCAATAGTCGTATGAGATACGACAAGGCGAGGAAAATGGGCATCAGACAAAGAAAGAAAAACTGATATGCTCTCGGGTGCCACACACCCCTATATGAAAATAGCATAAAAAATATTAGAAAAATTCAAATAATTCTGAAATATTGGGATATGAAATGCATTACAGCTCTCGGGTGCCACACACCCCTATATGAAAAATAGCATAAAAAATTATCAGAAAACTCAAATAATTCTTTTGGGATATGAAACCTGAGTGCCCTTTGTACACCCGTGTTCATTTTCATGGGAATGGGTGCCTGTGGTATCCGCGGCGTAGGAATTACGGTCCGACATACGCTACCTTCAATTTTTTTCCCATACATATGATTATTTTCTCTTTTTACTGGCATTATCACGGGCACCCATTGCCCACGAAATTGAACAAGTGTGCACAACGGGCAACCAAGTTTCATACCCAAAATATTAGAATTTATTGAATTTTTCTAATATGTTTTTAATGTTATATCCATATACGGGTGTGTGGCACCTGAGAGCCACAAATCCTCATCCCTAATCTCACCCACTAGTTTGGGTTGTCCATTTTCCGGCCATTACTATTTTCATCTTTCTTTTCTGTTTAGCTTTTAGCTACGCAGTTTTTCTTTGTACGTGTATTCACAGTAATTTATGATATATTACTATATTGTAAAGCACGTTAATATATCAACATATCTAAATCGGCAATTTGGTTATTGTTGTATGTTGATGATGCTTGAAAATTAATTTACTAGAGAGTAAATTAATTGGCATAAAGATTTCATGCAGGATATGTTGGACATATCCAGAATGAATTTGTCGAGTTTGCCTGAATCTCCGTTCCACCATAACCACACCTGCTCAGGGTGCTCCTGCTATAACAAAATAGCGTGGTATGCTGCATTGCACTTCATCTGACATCACCTACACCCTGGTCTATTCGGAGTGGTGATGATACCTGAAGCACATAGGGAATGGGAATTGGTCCGATTCCATGATTTCAGTTATTGGCAATATACAACTACTCTGATGTGCATAAAAACGACTGAAATTTGAGACTGCAGTAGTGCAGTTTTGGATGCTGATCTCATCAAGAAATGCTCTTTACTTTCAATCCTACGAGGATTTTGGGTGAACGATACCATCCACGGTAAAGTAAAGTGGTTGTGATGAGAAGTGGAATAAGAGTGGAGCTCAAAGGGGCAAAAGTCATTTCAAGAAAAATGACAATGCTAGCAACTCTTGTGTTTGCTATAAGTATGGTTGTATGACTAATTGCAAGGACATTTGATATTTCCAAGCATTGGTGGATCTGCATGCAATCAATTGCCAAGGGAAAGAGGCTCAAGGAAACCAGTGTGAAGCTTAGCTCACTGGAATGATTTCCCTATGGTTGAAATTTCCTAGAAGTTCCTCGGAACGTGGGCAACCAGGAGAATGCTCACCAAAAGGAAGGTCCACTACTTAATTAGTGTCGATGACATACTAGTGGACTTCGCTTCTAGTGGCATATAATGAATGTATTATTTCTATATGAGTTCAACCATATGTTGAATTTGGTTTCTTTCTCTATAGAAGCCTATTGTATTAATCCAATTGAGAAGAAAACATTTAAGTAGAAATTGGGTCTACTAACATGATGATAAAGGAGATTAAGCATTTCCATACTCCTGAGAAAAGTAGTGGAAGTGTCATGGCAATTGTCGTGATGTGATAATTGTTGGTTCTGGCCAAGCTGCAATTGCACTTGCTATGGGTACTACATGGTAATTATGGATGCATTGATGTATCTAGATTCTACTCGTACCTTGTTGAGTTTTAAGGATATTCGCAACGATTTCTAAAATGAAACTCATAAGGTGAGTGAGGTTGGAAACCTACTCATGACTCGGCTAACGGGACTTGCATGAAATCCTAGAGTAAATGTCTTCTCTATATTTTGGATTGTACTATACATATATTAAATTGGATACGCATTGGGCGTAGAAGATAATTTTCTAAAATCTTGATAAGTTCAAGATATGGCATGGTTACCTTGATCATCCTAGTATTGCGATGATGATAAAATTATTGGGTTCCACAAGACACAATCTAACGGTGTGAATTTTTCGGAATCATTGAATTGTGTATGCACGATGTGTGCAAATCGGGAAATTGGTCACAAGGGCATCTTATCTCGAAAAAGAGGATTATATGTGATCCAATTGAACCCGTTATATGGAATATTTAGATATTCAACAGTGCTTTTGGATGCATCGGCAATATGTTCCAATGTGTGTCTTACTTAAAGAACCATATTTTTACAAAGTTGATTGCTCAGATCATTAATTTGAGAGCATATTATCCCGAGAATGGGATAAAATCCGTCAGAATGGATAATGCTACGGAATTTAGTTCGTGAGTATTTGATGATTACTGCCTAGATTAATCAGGAACTGAGGAAACGTACGGTCTTGCAGGGAAAGCTGGGACCTCAACCATAAGCCTCGCCTCCAAGCATAGAAGCCATGCTGCTGCATGGGCCGTGCCATTACCACCAGCCCCATTAAGCTAATGCAGCTCACCACAACTTTTTGTGCCTACCTGCGTGCGTATCATCTTCTTAGTTTGTCCTGATCAGGTTCTTTGATTATTCAATCTACATAGCCGCCTGATCAGTTTTGTGACAGGGTTAGATCCATTGCTTCTGGATTGCTAATTCACGGCTTCATTGTTCTCTAACTCCGCTACATGAGTTTATGGGCCTATTACTTCACAGTAAACACATTTATCTGATTATGAGGTTTTAGATATGTTTTACATGTTCGTCAAATTACTGCGCTTAGTGTTAGAACACTCAATAGTGCACCCAAAAAAACAACATGCTGATAGTTGGTGTCTCGACACACAATAGCTAATTCATACATAATTTTTACCGGTCCATCTATACTTCTCCTGTGTTATGTTTCTTTGTTATTTCCTATATACACATTCTGTAATCTTAAGGACCGGTGATGCATGAGAGAGATCCCATTTTTTTCATCACTACTAATTTTACCATCTCCAGTGATATATATATCAACATGACATAGTGGAGTTTCTCAATTTCCCTTGGAGAGTTTGTGCTTAGTATCAATCTTATGTCAGACTAGCAACATTATGTAATAACATGTATAGGTATGAAGAAGTTGTGATTTTTATATTAATATATGCTATGGGAACCCGCCTCTGCCAATTCTAGGATACATAGATGATCCGGGCCGAGATTGAGGATGAGGAGCTTGTCAAGTCTGCGCTGCCATGAAAGATTGACACTTTTCCGTGCAAATACCTAGGGCTCCAGCTAAGCATAAGACATTTGAAAAGATCCGAGTGGCAGCCGATAGTAGATGCGGCACTGCACATCTTGCCAGGATGGCAAAGGGGCCTGGTGACTAGACCTGGGAGACTTATCCTTGTCAACAAAGTCATGTGGGCGTGTGCCACCCATCACCTCATGATTGCGGAGGCGCCAAAATGGGCACTGGAAAGAGTGGACATAGGCTGTCGGGCCTTCTTCTGGGCTGGGACAGAGGAAGTGAATGGGGGCAAATGTGTTGTATCCTGGACTAGGGTATGTAGGCCAAAGCACATGAGAGGGTTGGGCGCCATTGACCTGTTTAAGCGCGACATTGCTTTAAGGCTAAGATGGGAATGGCTCCGATGCACAGATGAATCTAGGCCTTGGCAAGGTCTCAACTTGACCGCGGACAAAAAGGTGGACCAAGATTTTGGGAGCCCGGTTAAATTAAATGGAAGGTTGGATCGGGAGACAAGACCTGTTCTGGAAAGACCGATGACCACAGGGCGCAACCATCATAGATATAGCCCCTTGGTTGTGACGACGGTACGTACGCAAGTGGCCAACTGGAGGCTGGTACGAAATGCTATGTGCATGCATACATGGATGAACGACATATTGGGTGACCTATGCACGGAGGGTTTAACCCAGTTCATCAGACTTTGGGAGATCCTCTCGTAGGTTCAAATGAATGCTCAGATAGAGGACTGCCCCATTTGGGCTTGGAACGTGTACTGAATCGACACCGCGTCATCAACATACAAGATGCTGTGTGAGGGAGGAGTTAGATTCCACTCGTTAGGGGCCATCTGGAAATGTTGGGCACCACTTGCGTGTAAGATATTCATGTGGCTTGTAGTGCAATACCGACTGTGGACGTCGGATAGGAGGGCTAGACACGGATTGCAAGACCAGACATCAAAAAGCTACCTATGTGACCAGGAGGAGGACACGGTTGACCACATATTGCAGCAGTGTGCGTTCTCGCGGCAAGTGTGGTACCGTTGCATTGCTAGGATGGGTTTGAGGACGGAGTTATGCCCAACAAATGACTCAAGGTTGGTGCAATGGTGGACGGAAGCTAGGAAACAAATATATAAGCAAACTCGAAAAGGATTTGACACATTCATGATGCTAATCTGTTGGACACTATGAAAGCAAAGGAACGCGGGGGTGTTCGGCTCGGGCCTAATCAAGAACGAGTGGGATACGGTGGACATGATATTCGACGATCTGAGAACCTGGGCCACAGCAGGAGCGTTTGGTGGACAACTAGTATCAGAGTAGTCAAGTAGAATGAGGGAGTGGTGTGGAGGCTTGGTTAGGGTCGACTTGTGACACCTAACTAGCGCATTTGTAATCACTTGTATATTTTTTCTCCTTTCTATAAAGCTAAGGTACGCCATTGACGTACCCTCGAAAAAAAAACAAGGACGCGTCGTGGCGTGTATTCAACGCGATTATGTGGGCCAGCAGGAAGGGACGTAGCCCTGAACAGTGGGATACGGTGAGTCTGCCGTTCGATTTGACGATGTCCTGACGGCAAGACGTATGTTCCAATGGTACACGATGCAGCTACCGGCGTCCCGACTGCTTCCTCTCCACCCCAGTGGCTCCCACTGCTGCTCGACGGCCGGCGGCTCCCGTTGCTGCTCGACGACCCGGCGCTTCCCTCTGCACCCCGATGGCTCCTGCTGTTGCTCGGTGGCCGGCGGCTCCCTCTACTGCTCGTCGGTGCTGCGGCCACTCAGCGACCAGGTGCCTCGTATTTCCTTTCCCTGCTCGACCCCCTTGCTCCTCTCGATTCCTCCGCACGGCAGCATGCAGCTTACAGCTGCGGAGGGATTTAGTGTTTGAGCAGTGCATTTTGAGCACTTCCCTCTGATCCCTCACGCTGAACTTGTGAATAGATTTTTGAGGGATCCCATTAGCCACTGTCGTGTAAGCATAGGTTCTGAATCAGTTACTAATGTTTCTGTTTTTTTTTGCGGGTAAACTAATGTTTCTGTCTTAATTAGGAATACATGGACAACTGGAGTATAATGGAAATATATCCGCGAACGGAAGAAAGGTCGAAGGTAATGATACACAACTAAACTATACACATAGTTAAATGACTTGTTGCCTGTTATGCGCACTTCCTACAATCAAGATAGGAGTCGTATCTCATACTACAATAGATGACTCTGTTCAAATCTTAGAATCAATGCAAATCGTCACACAAAATAGATGATTCAGAATTCACACCTCACAATTTATCACAAATTGCCACACAAAAGTAATGATGCTGAGTTCACATATCTGAGTTTAAAACAAGTCATTACATCATTGAAATCAACATATAGCATCTTAATGCAACAAAATCTCAGAGTTATTTCTTCTTTGGGGTCAATTTCTTCCTGGATGCTGTAGAGCTTGAAGGCATGTCAAAAAGAGGAGTTGCTGGAGAAGCACTAGTTATGCAACATGGATGAGATGCATCTTCTTGTTCTATGGCCATGGCAAGTCTCCTGCATGTTTACACATGAAGATTAAGAACCTGCCCATTTTTGCATCTAATGAATGTGCATATGAGTAGTATAAATTCTACCTCCTTGTGATTGGCCCCGGGCTTATGAAGGCTTGCTGGCAGTGTGATTTCTGTTGTTCTTGTAGATGTCCTAGCAACAACTGTGCAAAGGGACTACCTCTGGAGCAGCCACCAATCAGCAACCTCTTCAGCAGGTTGATTTTCACTCCTATTAACAAGTTTAGCCCTTCTCATTCTACTGCGGTTACACACAAATGGGACAAAAGTATAAATGTGATAGTAATAAAAATGTTACCAAGAAGCCATCAAGGCATGGCTTAAGTGCCATTAAAAAAAAAATCTGCGGAAGTAACTTCACCTCCTTCCATCTTCACATCAACCTCGACAATGCTACCTGAAGATCTCTTATCAATTCTCAACTTTGAAGTTCAGTAAGTTCTGAAAGCTCTTTCCCCATGTCCCATATAACATATTAGCGGCCCTTTCTTTTCCGTTTTGAACAGTATGATACCCGATAGTACATTTGTACGCGGCTTGGAGCTTTTTTAGCAACTCAGTGCCACCAATGTTTGGTTCAGCCTGAAGTATGCCAATTGCCTTTTCCGCCACCCATGCTTGGTCTGCCATACTTGTAGTCACTTTAGCAGTTGATGAACACTTATGAGGCTTTACTATCTTGTTAACCTGCATGAAAACATAATGCCGACCATTTATTGCTAGTAATTCTAAGAATAGCTACAAAATAAAAAAGGACGAATGTTGGATAAGTTAGTACCCTCACTGTTTTTCCATCTTCTCTCGTTCGAGCTGTTCTTCTCCAAGGGCATCCATTTTGTTTACAATGACCCATAAATCTAGTGGTGTCACTATCCTTGATTTTAATGTCAAACTTGCCCCTAATAGCAAATGTTCTCAGGAACATCCTATACTCTTTCATTGAACGAAATAAGGATCCTTCCTCTATCACGGGATGTTCCTTATCATACCAAAAGTGATCCTCTTCAGGCATATGGTCAGGCACAGGAAGAGCTGCATCGGCAAGTAAATCCTTATCAATATCAGCCACACATGCATCAATATTTCCAATGGAGGCTTTGGTAGCTGCTTCGGATACAACTTTGTTCATGCCCAGGTTCATCATTAATTCCAAGCACTGAGCACATATTCTCTTCTGTTATAGGAACATCAATTTCATCGTCATTCGTTGGTGCTATCTCATTCTGGGACCAGTCAATGCCTCCTCCTTCCATAGTTGATATGTATGTATCATTGCTAGCAAACACAACACAATTGCTTTGTCGTTGTAAAGAATATTTCATCTAGTTTCTTTTTCTTTTTTAACTGAATGTTGATTTATTCTTCCTGCACTTACTTATTTCACACAACACAATTTTGTAATATCTGCGCTTTAACCTCAACATCCCATGGTCCCAAGAATCTAATTCTTTCTTTGTTTCAGTGTGTTGGTCAATCACAGGACGAGATATTCACGTTTTCTGGAGGAACATGTCAAAGAGATCCAGGACACCAGATTAGTCTCACCCATCTGGAGCGGCAGCCGTTGCAGGCTCGTTGTCCTCGCCACCGCCGTCACCGTCGAACATCGCGGCTCCTGTGAAGTTGCCGGAGTCGCCTCGCCCCGCCGTGATCACAGGAGTGGTCGCGCCTCGCGCCCAGATGTGGCTTGTTGTGGCCGGCGGCCCTTCCGCCTCTTGCACTTGAGAATGAACAAAGGGACGCGCGGGATATTGGTTGTGGTCTTGTGGATGACTCGGATGGCTTGTCGGGGTGAACTGGATGGCCCGGTCGAACCAGGTAGGGAGAAGATCAGGCAATGAAATTGCAAAACTGCCATAGGCGCAAAACGGTCATTCCACGTTGATTTTCTGAATTAAAATAATCAAGAACTCATTAGAATATTGATTAGGGCAAATGATCAAATGATTAAAGAAAAATGGGGCAAATCGTCTAAATAAAGTGGGCAAATCATCTAATCACCAAGTAAAACGTGGCAAATCATCCAATTTCCCCAAAGATTCCCATAACCTTGTGCACATTCTAGTTAACTGATATGTGATTGTGTTGACAGCATCAGTACGGAGGCAACTAATCAAACCATTTGCAGTTCTGTAGCTCAACGCGAGGCCCTGGGTGTTCTCTGGGTTGTTCAAGTTTCTAATGCAGCAGGCCTTGGGTTCAGTGTTATTAACTCTGCCTCTCCCTAGCCGGCGCACCTCGTTTTAGACGCAGAGCTCGCTCCGTAGGCGCGGCCAACTGTGATCAGATTCGTTCAGGGTTATGGCTCCTTCCTCCTTGGTCCACGGCTCGACGGGCTTCAGTGCCGCCGGTGATGCAGCAGCCGACGCGAGTTCTCAGGTACGTTCTGCCTTTACTCAATACTCGCTCGCCCTTTCCCTGTGTCCCAGTCCGACACCGGCACCAGGGGAGCGGTAGTCTCTCCTAGGATACCCTTGTGCGGAGCGGTGGAGCACGGCCCACGACGTATGCCCGTCCGTGTGCGGTTGGTACAGGGTGCGGTCTGACGGCGTCCACCGTTCAGTTCAAACGGAATGGCGCTACGCGGTGGGGCTAACCCAGGTTTTTCCGTATACGGATACCTGACTAAGACACCCTCCAGCTCCGATCCCAACAGAAACGAGCGCGCGGGCAATGATATTTCGAGTGGGTCCACCACGTTTCTGTTTCCCTAAGAGGCGACCCGAGAGGCGATCGCGGAGGCGATCGGGAGGCGGCGCTAGGGTTAGGGTTCAGAACGCCGGGTGGTGATCTTCAGGGCAGCGTGGACGCGGCGACGGCGTTGCGTCTCTGGCTGCGCCCTGTGGTTGCGAACTCCTCCTTGACGGGGTGACAATGGCGTCGTCCTTGAGTAAGGGAGAGAAGGCGACTTCTGTGGCAGCGACTCCGACGAAGCGGACACCGGCAAAGACGGGGGAGATGGGAGGCAAGCTGGGGCGGGGTACCTCGGTGTCTCCGGCCGATGGCAAGTCCACGGAGGAGGCGGCCTTCCTGTCGGCGAAGATGGGGGGCTTGGCGCTGACTGAGAAGGAGGCGGCGGGGTTTGTGTTCGAGGAAACTAAGCCTAGATTTAAACGCGAGATCAAGTGGGCTGTGGTGGGCAAATCTTTTTCCCCGCGACCCCTAATCAAGCATGCTTTTGAGAGAGCGATGCAACGTGCATGGGGTCTCCACAGGGAGGCCCAATTCAAGATGCTGGGTGGGAATATGTTCATGATCAGATTTGGAAGTGAGGGGGACTGGAAGGATGTTCTTAATAATGGCCCATGGCAGTTCGATTTCAATGTGGTAGCTCTGAAGGAATACGATGGAGTGACTAGACCCTCGGAGATGATCTTTGATTCCATTGAGGCCTGGGTTAGGGTTGACGATCTTCCGTTGGATAAAAGATCGAAGGAATTTGGAGAGGCTCTTGGAAACTGGCTAGGACAAGTTGTGAAGGTTGATGTGGGAGAAGATGGCTTTGCAAGGGGAACACAACTGAGGGTGAGGGCAAAGATCGCGCTACAGGAACCCCTCGTTCGGGGCTTCTATCTTAGGAAGAAGGCTGATGATCTGGAGAAGACGTGGTTTGACTTCGCTTATGAAAAAGTTCCTCACTTCTGTTTTGACTGTGGTAGATTGGTGCATGTAGATGGTGTCTGTGACCCCCCGGTGGATCCTCTGTCGCAGTGGGGGGAATGGTTACGGGCCTCCCCGGGAAGGGCCTCGTCGAGCCACCAGGAGAGGAAGCAATGGCAGGGTAATTCAAGCAAAATTTTTAGCAGAGAGAGCTCAATGTCCAGCGGAGGGGACACTGGCCTAAAAGGGCAGGCGTTTGTGCGTGATCTACCAACGCGCAGGTATCTGTACAGAGACTACACTCCGTCAGCTGATTCCCACACTGGTGGGGCGAGGCGGAGAGAGAAGGATCAGGAGGAGGAGGTGTTAAGCCCGCAAAAATCGCACACTGGTGCAGGGGGCGAAAAAGAGCAGGATTTGCGACAACATCTGGAGAAGAAGAAAGAGAAGGTGCTGAGAGAAGAACTTCAGAAGAAAGTTAGGGAAGGTGTCATTTCCCCAAGGAAGAACCAAGAATATAGAAGAAGGCAGCACGGCGGGGATGAGCCAGCACGAAGGGAATTCCACCGGAAGCCGGGGTACTACGTTCGTAAACCAAGAACAGAGGGGTCTTCTTCTCGACAGCGAGATGAACACCGCGGGTACAACCCAGCTGAGAGGAAAAGAACATCTCGACAGATGTGGGTGCCGGTGGGAGAAGGAGTTTGGAAGGAGGGGAACGATGCTCTGGTTGGTGAGAAACGGCAAAAAGTGTCGTCAGTCTTCGAGCGCATCGGTGGTCATGGATCTACATCGGCGGACCCGCAAGCCGGGGCCGCCGTGAACAATGAATATCCTGATGTGGAACTGTCGGGGATTGGGGTTGGACCCGACAGTTGGAGAGTTGAGGGACCTTATACGGTCTTACAACCCAGTGGTGGTGTTCCTAAGCGAGACAAAAAAGACGGCGCGAGCAATGGAAAAGGTGAAGTGGAGTTTAGGTTTTCGGAATGGAGTTGCGGTGGATTGTGCGAGGAAGAGTGGTGGTTTGGCGTTGCTTTGGAGGGATCATTTATCTGTCATAGTGAGGCCATGGTGCCAGTACTATATTGATGCTGAGATAGCGTTGGAGGGGAAAACTGTTAGATTCACTGGAATCTACGGTGAACCGAGGACTGAGCTCAGAATGAAAACATGGGATGCCCTTCGCTACTTAAGGAGACAAGACAATTTACCTTGGGTGTGTGCAGGTGATTTTAACGAAATTCTCTTCCAAACAGAGCAACGTGGGGGGAATATGAGAAGCTTCAAACAGATGGAGGATTTCAGGGAATGTTTGGGTGACTGTGGCCTGGCGGACTTAGGCTTTACGGGGTACCCTTTCACTTGGGACAACAAGCAGGATCAAGGAGCCAATATCCAGTGCCGGCTAGACAGAGCTACGTGTAACGATGAGTTCATGAGTATTTTCCCTGAAACGGCCGTCGAACACATTCTCACGGAAGAATCGGACCATGCGGCGGTGATCATTAGGGCGACTGCATCACTGGATGCGAGCAGAAGGAAGATACCAGGGGGATTTAGATTTGAGGAGGCATGGACGAGGCACAAAGAATATGAGAACATGTTTGCATGTGAGTGGGAGCAGGCCAATCAACAACATGGGCTGACAGCAAGCCTAAGCATGAAACTAGGCACGCTTTCCAAGGCCATGCAAACATGGAGTCGAAACGTTTTTGGCTCCCTACGTAAACAGATAGCGAAGCTAAAGGTGCAGCTCAAGGATGCGAAGGAAAGATCGCTGGTGACAGGTTATTTTCAGGAGGTAAAGGATATCGAAGGACAGTTGCATGACTTGTATGAAAAGGAGGAGATTTATTACAAGCAACGATCCCGGTTAGACTGGCTGCAATGGGGGGACCAAAACACAAAGTATTTTCAAAATCGAGCGTCCCATAGAAAGAGGAAAAATACGGTAAAGGCCCGCTATAGGGATGATGGCACCAGGTGCACCTCGGATGAGGAAATGCGTGCGTTGGCAGCGAGTTTTTATGCTACGCTTTTTAGTTCAGAGGGCTCAAATGAAGCGGAGAGGGTGCTGCACCACATTGACATGCTCGTTTCAGAGGAGATGAATGAAAAGTTTTGTGCAAATTTTTCGGACCAAGAGATTGAGACAGCTCTTTTCCAGATGGGTCCGACTAAGGCTCCGGGGCCGGACGGTTTCCCGGCGTTGTTCTACCAACGACACTGGTCGGTGGTAAAAGATGATGTATGTAGAGCGGTAAGGGATTTTTTACTTGGAAACCACCCACAGGAGGGGTTCAACGATACGGTTATTGTGATGATCCCTAAGGTCAACTCACCGGAGTTGCTACCCCAATTCAGACCGATAAGCTTATGCAATGTGCTCTACAAAATCGCTACAAAAGTTCTTGCTAATAGGTTGAAAGGGATCCTACCTTTGCTTATATCGGAGGAGCAAAGTGCTTTTGTGCCTGGAAGGCTTATCACGGACAATGTTCTCGTTGCATACGAATGTATCCATGCAATAAGGAAACGGAGTAGAAGAATGCCTCTGTGCGCGGTCAAGTTGGACATGATGAAGGCATATGATAGGGTGGAGTGGGTTTTTCTGCGAAGGGTGATGGAAAGGTTTGGGTTTAGTGCGGTTTGGATCCAGATGATAATGAGATGTGTAACCTCAGCACGGTTCCGAGTGAGGCTCAATGGAGGGATATCGGATCCGTTCCTGCCTTCGAGGGGTCTCCGCCAAGGGGATCCGTTGTCACCGTATCTTTTTCTGTTCTGCGTTGAAGGTTTTTCGGCTCTACTAAGACATGCACAAGAGGCCGGTGAGCTGAAAGGGGTTTCTTTTGGGAGCACTGGCCCCATGGTGACCCATTTGCTTTTTGCGGACGATAGCATTGTATTTCTCGAAGGATCAGAGAGTAATCTACTGAAACTTAAGGAGATTCTAGGAGACTATGAGCAGGCTTCAGGACAGAAAGTTAACATGGAGAAGTCGGCCATTTTCTTTGGGAAGGGATGTTCGGAGGATAACAAAGAGCAGCTCAAGACGGTCATTGGGATCAATTCCGAAGCCTTGAGTGAGAAATATTTGGGCCTGCCGACGGCGGTGGGTAAGTCCAAAGATGGTTCTTTCCAATACGTTAGGGAGAGTGCCAAGGGGAAGGTCACAGGATGGAAAGGCCAAGATTTATCTAAAAAAGCTCGAGAGGTGCTGGTCAAATCGGGGCTCCAGTCTACCCCAACTTTCACCATGAGTTGCTTCCAACTCAACAAAAAATTGTGCGGGAACTTGACATCTATCTCTTCTAACTTTTGGTGGGGTGAAGCTGATGGTGAAAAAAAGGTTCATTGTATCGCCTGGAAAAAGATGTGTACGAGCAAACGGGAGGGGGGTATGGGATTTAGAGATATGGAAGTTTTTAATCAAGCATTATTGGCAAAACAAGCATGGAGGATCATGGTTGTGCCCTCTTCACTTTGTGCCCGGGTGCTTAAGGCTCGATACTTTGCTGATGGGACCATCCTCAATGCTACCTGCCCAAGTGGTGGCTCCTATACGTTCAGAAGCATCCTTTTCGGCCGTGAGCTGTTGCTTCAAGGTCTAATTTGGCGTGTCGGAGATGGCTCGAGCATTAAAATCCATCATGATAACTGGATTCCACGCAAAGGGAGCTTGCGGCCACTGGGCCAAGTTTTCTTGCCAGGCATTGTGCGGGTGAGTGACCTTCTCAATGCTGATGCTACGGGATGGGACAGTGCTAAGCTCGAGGTGATGTTCTCTGAGGATGACATCCGGGATATTTTGCAAATTTGTGTGGGGGAGCGGGAACTGATGATGTGCTTGCTTGGAACTTTACAAAAAATGGTATCTTCTCGGTCAAGTCAGCGTACCACCTTGGCGTAGAGAGGAAACGGGCGTGTGCGGGACAGCCCGGCCCGTCTTGTTCGACTGCAGCACATCATGGCTGGCTTGCATTGTGGAGCACGAACGCACCAGGCAAGGCACTAATTCATGTGTGGAGACTGATCAGGAATGGATTGGCAGCGGGGGCTGAGCTGCTTCGAAGGAAAATCAAACCGGGAGTGTTTTGTCCGGCATGCTTTCATTCTATGCTCTTTTGGAAAGAGTTGAGTTCGGCATTGGGTGCGAGGGTGGCGATCCCACCTGGCATGTTCTGCACCCAGAGCTCGCTTGCAACGTGGCTGCTCCAGTGGCTTCCAGGGGCAACGGAGGACGACAAGGCTGCGATGATCCAAGGGTTGTACGGTCTGTGGTTGGCTAGAAATGACACAAGGGAAGGCAAACGCATTGAAGATGCTAGGTCGGTGGCCAGGAGAGTTGCTGCGATCATGGAGGAATGGAAGAGAACGCATGTGACGCAGCAGACTTCGCCAAATCCACCCCAACATGTGATATGGGAACCACCACAGATGGATTGGATGAAAGCAAATGTTGATGGGGCGACGAGTCGGTCGGGAGCGGATGGAGGGGCGGCCGTAGTTCTCAGGGATGAGGCGGGAGCTTTCAGAGGAGCTGCATCGGTCTTCCTTCCTGGGATCTCGCAAGCACTGACCACAGAACTTTTAGCATGCAGAACGGCGGTGCAAGTAGCAATGCAGCGAAATATACAAAAATTGCATGTGGAGACAGATTGTCTAGAAGTGGCGACGATGCTAAACGAGAAGGAGAGGAACCTGTCGGCTGTGGGAATCATTGTCGAGGAGATCAAGCTAATGGCAACAAGTTTGGAAGATTTCAGTGACATGGGTCAGGCGGACTGCGAATAAAGCGGCTCATGTTTTAGCATGTTTTGGTTTACATAATGCTTCTTCGGTTTCGTGGGATACAACCCCACCTGATTGTATCTTAAGTATTGTATCAGATGAACTACCTGAACTAGAATAAATAAAGTGGGGGAAGTAATTTTCAAAAAAAAAAACAGAAACGAGCGCGTGGAGATAACGTGAGTAGGCGACCTCGTCCGCTCCTACCAATTTTTGCATAGAGATGCTACTAAGCATATAACTAAACTATTCCGTGAGCAAAATGAAAACATGCATGTAGCTAGAAAAAAAGGAAGCAAACCTCGAGCAGCAGAACAGAGTTATAGCAAAGCAGGAGATCAAGATGCGGAAACACCGGAGATCACAAAACCTGCTAAATAAACAGAGATGAAGTAGTCAAAGCAGGTAAAGAAAACTTCAAGCGCCAAGGCATTAAAACCTTTTACAGTTCATTTTGCAAGTTCAAAATTGACGCCATGGCAGCACAAAACTGTAGAGTAAAAGACCAGCATGCTATGCATGTCTACCATGTTTCACTTTGAAATGAAGCTGGATTGCAACTGAAATATCTCTCCTTGTATCTCCTATATCCAACACACCTAGATTAAACCAGCAAGGTAGCATGTCATTATCCCTTCTTTAATAATTTCCTTTCTTCTCTGCAGTTCTAGTTTTTCAACATGGCGCAATGATTTATCGCTATTTAATCTTACACTAAGATCTAAATTTAGTGTGTGGCATATATGTTAATACACCCAGCCTAAAATTGAGAAGAGCAAAAGCAACAAAACTGAAAGTTCCCTTGGTTATTCTAAGTTTCCGTCGAACTGGCAAAATCATCTGTAGGTAACTCAAGTTTTACGCTGCCTGCAAGAACTGAACTTCCTAGGCAACCTCACAAATGCAGGACAAGCCAGACAAGCAACAATATATTGAGGACTAAATGCTTATCAATACATGAGCTGAGAAACCGATATACCTTCAGATTCAACAACGCAATTATCCTAGAAAGATATTAAGCATGGAGAGTCCCTTCAACTGAAGGGAAAACAGTACGCCTGCATATCAATCAACAACACAAGAGACAGTTTGTTGGCAAATCCAGCAGTAATCAAAAGAAAAAAAAACACGCTGCTAATTCTTAATATCATAAACCTCGTAAGATTTGTACACACTAAGCTATGTCAGTGTTTCTTACACCAAATCAGTATACCACTGCCATAGTACTGCACCATCTAATTACTATAGGATGAACAGACTGAAGAAAATCATTGCAGCATGAATCACACGGACCATATACACAACTAAAAGGGGTAAGTAAGGTGGAAATGCAGGCACATACCTCTGCTTATAGAGGTGTCTCTTATAGTACTCTCTTCCCGGCTTGATTACATATCTAAGCTTCTACTCGTATGTAGCATGCACCTAAGAGGGGCACGGGTTCCCTCTATCGGCTCTGTAGCTTTGGGGACGTGTCGGCAGAGTTCTACAGCTATGTATGAAAAAAAAACCTATGCCCCGCCTATATGCCGGCGTGGCCAGCCTTTTTTCAACAAATAGCACAAATTTTGCATGATTTCACACACAATTTTTGCATTATTTCACAAACAAAATAAATAGCAAAGTTTCAACCAAATAAATAGCATAGTTTTACAAGCCAAGTAAAGGTAAAATGGTCTCACATAGTTTTGCAAGTCGAATAAAAAATATGCATCTATTGATTGCCAAGATGAGCCTCACATATGCTCAACCAAATCATTTTGCAGTTGCATGTGAGTTTCTCAATCACGCAAGTCATGATGAAATTGGGTGAACTGTTCAAATGTTACCGCTCCTCCATGCTCAGGCACAACATTCTCACACTGAACTGAAACCCTTGATCGTAGAGACGTTTCGGGCGCTCATCTTCTACGATCATAATGTGCATGATCTCACAAGCAGTCATCACCTCCCATAGTTTCTGCGTGCTCCAAGTATTAGCAGGATACCGAACGGTGCCCCATCGAGATTGCAAAACACCAAAGGCACGCTCGACGTCCTTCCTAGCACTCTCTTGCTCTTGGACAAATCTTTTCCTCTTCTCTCCGACAGGGTTGGGGATTGTTTTCACTATAGTGGTCCACTGAGGATAGATACCGTCACCCAGATAGTATCGTTTGTCATAGTTGTGGCCGTTGACAGTAAAGTTCACCGGTGGCTGTTGCCTTCGGCAAGCCTAGCAAACACCATCGAGCGCCGAAGCACGTTGATATCATTGTGTGATCCGGCCATGCCAAAGAAAGAGTGCCAGATCCAGAGATCTTGAGACACCACAACCTTAGGTATGACAGTGCAAGCCTTGACATGGCCCTTATACTGCCCTTGCCAAGCAGAAGGGCAGTTCCCCCACTCGTCGGCGGAGTCCATTTTGTACCTTCGCAAACTGTCGAACAACTTGCGAGCGTCGACGAAGGAGACGACTGACGAAGGGAGCCGCGCGCGCCCTCGGACCAGCTAGCTGCCTGGCGGCGTCCGACGAGCATGCCAGTGAGGATCTGGCCGGGGCGGCGAGGCGGCTTCTTGGTCGCGGTCGCAGCTGTGTCGGGGGAGTGGGGATGGGAAGCTTTCGGTTCCCTGGCGACAAGACGGCGGTGGCGGGCGGCGTGGGAGGTGGCGGCGTTGCAGAGGGGATGTTGCGGCGCCGGCGTTGCTGAGTCACCAGAAAAATGCATGGCGGCGGCGACGACGAAGGAGGCGGGCGAGGCTTTGCTGTTGGAATGGGAGAGGATGGCCAATGTGCCACCGACCAGTGGGCCAGGGGGAGGAGTAGGCGGGCGCGCGTGTCCGTTTCTTGTCCGTGCCTACGCAAACCTGACTAAAAAATGGGCAGGGAATGGGTCGGCAGGCGGACGAAAAGCGGACGACGCGCGGACCCAAACGGACGCACACGGACGAAATGGGTCGCCGCATTGGAGTTGCTCTAACGATCCATTTCTATATTGTGTCCATTTTGTGTCTGAGACCCATTTCATTCTCAAATTAGCGTCATATTTGTGTCGAAGGTGGAAACAAAGCGGACATTTTCCGTGTCCTCTTCGTCCGTTGCATGCGGGGACTGGCCTACCTATCACAGATCAACCACCTCCCACATTTCTCTCTCTTCCTTTTCGTTGCACACCCACGATGCCACCATGCACCCACATCGGCGACCGGCCTCGCCTCGCCTTCCCCACGCTTGGGCGCTGCTGCTAGAGCAGGAGCGCCCGCCGCCCCCCGCACTGCGCTCGACGCATGCTGATGGTCGCGCTCGGCCTCGTCGATCTCGCGTGCGGTGGTCATACGTTGCTGCCGACCTCCCGTCTCGCCGGCGAGGGCGCGGGAGCACGTGTTGGGGAACGTAGCAGAAATTCAAAATTTTCTACGCATCACCAAGATCAATCTATGGAGATACTAGCAACAAGAGAGAGGGGAGTGCATCTTCATACCCTTGAAGATCGCGATGCAGAAGTGTTACAAGAACGCAGTCGGTGGAGTCGTTCACTAAGCGATTCAGATCGCGACCGAATCCGATCTAAGCACCGAACAACGGTGCCTCCGCGTTCAACAAACGTACAGCCCGGGGACGTCTCCTCCTTCTTGATCTAGCAAGGGGAGAGGAGAAGTTGAGGGGGAGCTCCGGCAACACGACGGCGTGGTGGTGGAGATTGCAGTTCTCCGGCAGAGCTTCGCCAAGCACTACTACGGAGGAGGAGGTGTTGGGGAGGGAGAGGGCTGAGTGCTTATGTAATGAGGGGAACGGTCACTGAAGCAGAACTACCCTAGATTCAAAAATGTCTTCGGTACCTCAATTCTAAACCGTTTAACATTACGCACTGAACTATCATGTAGTCATCAAAACGTGTATGTCAGATGTTCGCAACATCCACAAACGACACTCGAGGTTCAGCACACCGAGCGGTGCATTAAGGACATAAGCCTTCTGTGCAGCAACAAGGACAGTCCTCAGTATACGGACCCAGTCCGCATAATTGCTACTGTCAACTTTCAACTAAATTTTCTCTAGGAACATATCTTAAACAGTAGAACTAAAGCGTAAGCTGTGACATAATTTGCAAAGACCTTTTGACTTTGTTCCTGATAATTAAGTTCATCTTATGAACTCCCACTCAGATAGACATCCCTCTAGTCATCTAAGTGATACATGATCCGAGTCAACTAGGCCGTGTCCGATCATCACGTGAGACGGACTAGTCATCATCGGTGAACATCTTCATGTTGATCGTATCCACTACACGACTCATGTTTGACCTTTCGGTCTCTTGTGTTTCGAGGCCATGTCTGTACATGCTAGGCTCGTCAAGCCAACCTAAGTGTTTCGCATGTGTAAATCTGGCTTACACCCGTTGTATGTGAACGTTTGAATCTATCACACCCGATCATCACGTGGTGCTTCAAAACAACGAACTTTCGCAACGGTGCACAGTTAGGGGGAACACTTTCCTGAAATTATTATGAGGGATCATCTTATTTACTACCGTCGTTCTAAGCAAATAAGATGCATAAACATGATAAACATCACATGCAATCAAATAGTGACATGATATGGCCAATATCATTTTGCTCCTTTTGATCTCCATCTTCGGGGCTCCATGATCATCATCGTCACCGGCATGACACCATGATCTCCATCATCATGATCTCCATCATCGTGTCTCCATGAAATTGTCTCGCCAACTATTACTTCTACTACTATGGCTAACGGTTTATCAATGAAGTAAAGTAATTACATGGCGTTATTCAGTGACACGCAGGTCATACAATAATTAAAGACAACTCCTATGGCTCCTGCCGGTTGTCATACTCATCGACATGCAAGTCGTGATTCCTATTACAAGAATATGATCAATCTCATACATCACATATCATTTATCACATTCTTTTTGTGCATATCACATCACATAGCATACCCTGCAAAAACAAGTTAGACGTCCTCTAATTGTTGTTGCATGTTTTACGTGGCTGCTATGGGTTTCTAGCAAGAACGTTTCTTACCTACGCAAAAGCCACAACGGTGATATGCCAATTGCTATTTACCCTTCATAAGGACCCTTTTCATCGAATCCGATCCGACTAAAGTGGGAGAGACTGGCACCCGCTAGCCACCTTTATGCAACAAGTGCATGTCAGTCGGTGGAACCTGTCTCACGTAAGCGTACGTGTAAGGTCGGTCCGGGCCGCTTCATCCCACGATGCCGCCGAATAAAGATAGGACTAGTAACGGTAAGCAAATTGAACAAACCAACGCCCACAACTACTTGTGTTCTACTCGTGCATAGAATCTACGCAATAGACCTAGCTCTGATACCACTATTGGGGAACGTAGCAGAAATTCAAATTTTTCTACGCATCACCAAGACCAATCTATGGAGATACTAGCAACAAGAGAGAGGGGAGTGCATCTTCATACCCTTGAAGATCGCAATGCGGAAGCGTTACAAGAACGCGGTCGGTGGAGTCATTCACTAAGCGATTCAGATCGCGGTCGAATCCGATCTAAGCACCAAACAACGGTGCCTCCGCGTTCAACAAACGTATAGCCCGGGGACGTCTCCTCCTTCTTGATCCAGCAAGGGGAGAGGAGAAGTTGAGGGAGAGCTCCGGCAGCACGACGGCGTGGTGGTGGAGCTTCCAGTTCTCCGGCAGAGCTTCGCCAAGCACTACTACTACGGAGGAGGTGTTGGGGAGGGAGAGGGCTGCGCCAAAAGCAAGGGTAAAGCTCCCATGCACCTCCCCACTATATATAGGGGTGGAGGGGGCTGGTTTCTTGCCCTCCAAGTCCATTGGGGCGTTGGCAAAGGTGGGAGGAAAGAAATCCCATCATTTCCTTCCCCACCGATTGTTATCCTTTTTTAGGGATCTTGATCTTATCCCTTCGGGATATGATCTTATTCCTTCTAAGGGGGGATCTTGGTGCGCCTTGAACAGGGGTGTGGGGCCTTGCCCCTACTACCCACGTTCATGTGGGTCCCCTCATGCAGGTGGGCCCCACTCCGGAACCTTCTAGAACCTTCCCGGTACAATACCGAAAAATCCCGAACATTTTCAGGTGGTCAAAATAGGACTTCTCATATATAAATCTTTACCTCCGGACCATTCCGGAACTCCTCCTGACGTCCGGGATCTCATCCGGAACTCCGAACAACATTCGGTAACTGCACACTAATTCCCATAAGAACTCTAGCGTCACCGAACCTTAAGTGTGTAGACCCTACGGGTTCGGGAGACACGCAGACATGACCGAGACGACTCTCTGGCCAATAACCAACAGCGGGATCTGGATACCCATGTTGGCTCCCACATGTTCCACGATGATCTCATCGGATGAACCACGATGTCAAGGATTCAAGCAATCCCGTATATAATTCCCTTTGTCAATCGGTACGTTACTTGCCCGAGATTCGATCGTCGATATCCCAATACCTCGTTCAGTCTCATTACCAGCAAGTCACTTTACTCGTTCCGTAATGCATGATCCCATGACTAACTACTTAGTCACATTGAGCTCATTATGATGATGCATTACCGAGTGGGTCCAGAGATACCTCTCCGTCACACAAAGTGACAAATCCCAGTCTCGATTCGTGCCAACCCAACAGACACTTTCGGAGATACCCGTAGTGCACCTTTATAGCCACCCAGTTACGTTGTGACGTTTGGCACACCCAAAGCATTCCTACGGTATCCGGGAGTTGCACAATCTCATGGTCTAAGGAAATGATACTTGACATTAGACAATCTTTAGCAAACGAACTACACGATCTTTGTGCTACGCTTAGGATTGGGTCTTGTCCATCACATCATTCTCCTAATGATGTGATCCCGTTATCAATGACATCCAATGTCCATGCTCAGGAAACCATAACCATCTATTGATCAACGAGCTAGTCAACTAGAGGCTCACTAGGGACATGTTGTGGTCTATGTATTCACACATGTATTATGGTTTCCAGTTAATACAATTATAGCATGAACAATAGACAATTATCATGAACAAGGAAATATAATAATAACCATTTTATTATTACCTCTAGGGCATATTTCCAACAACACGAGTGAGCGGCGGGGTGGGTGCGTGAGCATGGGCGAGCGGAGGGGCGAACAGGTCGGGCTCACGGGCGGGCACCCGCGTGGGCTCGCGAGCACAGGTGAGCGGCGGGGCCGAGTGCGGGCGGGCACACGGGCGGGCAAGCACGCGAGGACGGGCTGGCGCAAGCGTGCACGAGGACGGGACGGGAGCGTGAGCATGGATGTGCGCACACACGGACGAGACGGGCTCCCGAGCATGGGACGGGCGCGGGTGCCCTCTTTGCCAGCACAGGTGGGAGCTCGAGATAATTCAAGGAATGTCTCGCCCACCAGGTGTTCGTCGGAATGCCAGGGCGTACATATCACAAAATGCGCCCGTCCCCGTTGGATGCACCTGCAGACACATTTAAAAAAGGGACACGAGCGAGCTTTCAAACAGACAAAAACCGGATAAAATAAACGTTCGTTTGAGTCGGTTCATTGGAGTTGATCTACACCCATGTCGGCGGCCGGCCTCGCCTCGCCTTCCCCATGCTTGGGCGCTGCTGCTAGAGCAGGAGCGCCCGCCGCCCCCCGCACTGCGCTCGACGGATGCTGATGGTCGCGCCCGGCCTCGTCGATCTCGCGTGCGGTGGTCATACATTGCTGCCAACCTCCCGTCTCGCTGGCGAGGGCGCGGGAGCACGGGTGAGCGGCGGGGTGGGTGCGTGAGCATGGGCGAGCGGCGGGGCGAACAGGTCGGGCGCACGGGCGGGCACCCGCGTGGGCTCGCGAGCACAGGTGAGCGGCGGGGCCGAGTGCGGGCGGGCGCACGGGCGGGCAAGCACGCGAGGACGGGCTGGCGCAAGCGTGCGCGAGGACGGGACGGGAGCGTGAGCATGGATGTGCGCACACACGGACGGGACGGGCGCCCGAGCATGGGACGGGCGCGGGTGCCCTCTTTGCCAGCACAGGTGGGAGCTCGAGATAATTCAAGGAATGTCTCGCCCACCAGGTGTTCATCGGAATGCCAGGGCGTACATATCACAAAATGCGTCCATCCCCGTTGGACGCACCTGCAGACACAAATTAAAAAAAGGACACGAGCGAGCTTTCAAACAGACAAAAACCGGATAAAATAAACGTTCGTTTGAGTCGGTTCATTGGAGTTGATCTAAAAGCATGGCTAATAGAATAATAGAAGAGCCCGTTGCCAGCTCTATGCTTTGTGCCACATCTGCTCTAGCCTTTCTGTAAAAGTACTCCAATGCTTGCATGCAGAGATGGGCAAAGGAAACGCACAGAGATTGGCTAGTAGAAATAAGCGCCTGTCTTTAGTCTTGCCACGATCTGCATGCTGGCTCGATTTCATCGTAGATTGTGGTATAGCCGGGCGCTATGTGTGAAGTGCCCGCTCCATTCTCTCTCTTGCATCCTCTCTTCTCCGGCTAAGATTTTGCTGATGTGAAACATCTTATATCCTGCTGATTAGGATTCATTATACTTGTTCCAAAAGAACATCCTCACCGCGGCTGATGTAGTGCGCCTGATCTGCGGGATGATTGACGAAACTGCATCGCACATTATGTTTGCCTTCCCCTTCGCCAGATCGTTCTGGGGCTCGATTGGCGGAGGCCCTCCGGCCGACGTCTCTGTTCGTGAGCTGTCACCCTTCCAATTCCCTCCGCGATCCCCAGAGGGACGATGTCAACGTTTGCTCTCCTTTGTTACTCGAATCTGTGGGAGCACCGGAATGATGTGGTGTTTTGTGGCTCCGTCCGGACCTACCCACTCTTCGGCATGTGTGCCAAGAGGAGGCGGCGATGTGGAAGGGGCGCCTTCCACGTGTACTTGCTGTGCGAACCGCTTGCTGGGTCATCGTGTTCTCTGGCTTAGGCTGGTCATAGTGGGGAGTAACTTAGAATAGTAACATGCATACGTTACTACTCTATGTTACTACCCTTATAGTGGGAAGTGTCATATATGTAGTAATATACACATGTTCATTTATTGTCTTGTAGACTCATTTTGCATTGGAAAGCGCTATGTGATGGTAACATATTAGGTTACTCTATTTGCCTTTCTCCTCGTTAACTACTTGCCACATCAACATTTTTACTTATGTGGCATCTATGTTACTACCTATGTTATTCCCACTATGACCAGCCTAAGCGGAACCAACTCCCTGCCCACTCAAATCCCCATCTTGGCCTTATTCTACTCTCTTCAACTTCGCACCTCCTCCCACTTGAATAGCATAGGCGCACTCCTCCAACGCCGCCGCTGCACCGTACCTCTTCGGCCGCGACGCAGACATTGCCGGAAGTCCGCCAACCAATCACCCACACGCCTACTCGCCTTGTACTACGCCATCGTCCACCCTGGATTCGTCTGTAGCCAGGTACCCTCCGCCCCTGTCGACGATGTCCATGGTCGACACCGCGACCGACACGTGTTCAAGCAAATGCCATTGAGCTTATTTTTAAACTTCATGTTGGTTTTTTAGAGTAGGGAGGATGACGGGGTACTCGACCATGAATGATAAGTTATTATGTGATGCTTGGAGAGAACGGGGCAGCCGCCCCGCCCCCCTCCCCCCTAATTCCAAGGGGCCCCATCCTGGGTAGGCACTCTACCGTACTGGGCCTGGGCGCAGCGTACAGGCGACTCGTACGCCCTCCATCACATCGTGTGATTCTAGCGAACAATTGTACCCGACTGCTCCACGCAAACCCCCCAAATCAGATGAGACCACAACCCAGCGCGGCGAAGCCAGCTTCCGACGATCGTCACTGTAGCGATGGTGTACTTGCCTACTTGGGTTCATGGGACTAGTTCGTCGACCAATTCACGCAAGCCCTTCTGTTGCAGCCCCAATACAGTATTGGTATGCTTCGATCCCATCCTTCCTTCCCAATTCTCATCTCATCGACACAGCCCCAGTTTTGCATACCTACATCTTAATATCAGTTATGTGTTGGCCATGTAATACATAATCGGTATGTGATGAAAAAGCTGACCGTCTTGTTTGCTCTCCTGTCTGGTGAACCTGATGTTACATATGTAAAATTTCAGGGAAGGATTAGGCAGAGTAACAGCAAAACCTGAAAAAGGGGCGAGGCAGGAGGCAGTTAGAGCAACTCCAACGCAGGGATCCAAACAGACACGGATTTTGTCCGTTTGGGTCTCATGTCCGCTTGACGGACATGGAGTGGACTAGACGAGCATCCAACGCCAAAACACAAAAGAGGACAACAGCTACACCAGGCGCCCCGCCTCCTTCGTGCCGGTCGGCACCTCCTCCCGTCGCCCCTCCTCTCCCCCTCGCGTCGCCGTGCCATTCTGCTACCCCTCACGCCGTAGGGCCCTACGCTCCCCCTTGCACTGTTGCGCCCCTGAGCTCACATCGCCCCCGCGCCGCTCAGTGCCGCCCACTTCTGGCCCCGTCCGGCTTCTGCCGCGCCGGCACGCACTCCCGCCATTCGCAGCTCGGCGCGCCTCGCCGCTCCGCCCCGGCTTCCACCTCCCCTGCCCTCCTTCTCGCCGTGGGCGCGCACCAGGACGGCCTGCAGGTCATCGCAGAGCAACGCCTCCTGCATCTGCTGCAGGACGAAGCTCTGCAGCTCCCACACGACTCGCTGGCGGAGCCCAGGCTGCTCGTCCCACCATGCGCCGCCGCCGACGAGATCTGCAGTTCCCTGGATCTTCCCGGCGCCGCGCCGCCCGTGTGCAGTTCCCCGGCCCCGTCGGCTCGGCTCAGAACGGGGGGCGGCAACAGAGATCTCCCCGTCGTCCTAGAGCGCGGCGGCGGGCCTCGAGGACGGCGAAGGAGGCGGGAAGGAGGACTGGGTGGGGATGGCGGCGGCCTGCGCCTGTGAGCAGGACGACGGAGAAGGCGGGGAAGGAGGACTGGGTGGGGGACGCCAGCTCGTGCGCGCTCACTGCTAAGTGGGACCAAGGGCGGACATGAGCGGACGACAACGGTCGAGCAGAGCGTCCGCTTCTGTCCGCTTCGTACACATTTCTGCCCAAATTTGGGCCAAGTTTGGGTCGGGGACGGACAGCACGCGGACACGGACGTCCATTTGGGTCGCCTCGTTGGGCCAAGTTTTGTGTCCGGATGACCCAAACGGACAAAATGGGTCGCCCCATTGGAGTTTCTCTTGTTGGGGAACGTTGCAGAAAATAAATTTTTTCTACGCTTCACCAAGATCAATCTATGGAGTCATTTAGCAACGAGAGAGAGGAGTGCATCTACATACCCTTGTAGATCACGAGCGGAAGCATTCAAGAGAACGGGGTTGAGGGAGTCGTACTCGTCGTGATCCAAATCACCGAAGATCCTAGTGCCGAACGGACGGCACCTCCGCGTTCAACACACGTACGGTTGGGGAAGATGTCTCCTCCTTCTTGATCCAGCAAGGGGGAAGGAGAGGTTGATGGAGATCCAGCAGCACGACGGCATGGTGGTGGAAGTAGCGGCGATCTCGGCAGGGCTTCGCCAAGCTCAGCGAGAGGGAGAGGTGGTATGGGGGGAGAGGGAGGTGCCAGGGACTAGGGTGCGGCTGCCCTTCCTCCCCCCTCTTTATATAGGGGCCCTGGGGGGGGGCCGGCCCCTAGAGATCCCATCTCAAGGGGGGGGCAAGGGGGGACTTGCCCCCAAGCCAAGTGGGGCGCCCCCCATCCCTAGGGTTTCCAACCCTAGGCGCAGGGGGAGGCCCAAGGGGGGCGCACCAGCCCACCAAGGGCTGGTTCCCTTCCCTCTTCAGCCCACGGGGCCCTCCAGGATAGGTTTCCCCACCCGGTGGACCCCCGAGACCCTTCCGGTGGTCCCGGTACAATATCAGTGACCCCCGAAACTTTCCCAGTGGCCGAAACTGGACTTCCTATATACAATTCTTCACCTCTGGACCATTCCGGAACTCCTCCTGATGTCCGGGATCTCATCTGGGACTCCGAACAACTTTTGGGTTACCGCATACTAATATCTCTACAACCCTAGCGTCACCGAACCTTAAGTGTGTAGACCCTACGGGTTCGGGAGACACGCAGACATGACCGAGACGACTCTCCGGTCAATAACCAACAGCGGGATCTGGATACCCATGTTGGCTCCCACATGTTCTACGATGATGTCATCGGATGAACCACGATGTCGAGGATTCAAGTAATCCCGTATACAATTCCCTTTGTCAATCGGTACGTTCTTGCCCGAGATTCGACCATCGGTATTCCAACACCCCGTTCAATCTCGTTACTAGCAAGTCACTTCACTCGTACCGTAATGCATGATCCCGTGACCAAACACTTGGTCACATTGAGCTCATTATGATGATGCATTACCGAGTGGGCCCAGAGATACCTCTCCGTCATACGGAGTGACAAATCCTAGTCTCGATCCGTGTCAACCCAACAGATACTTTTGGGGATACCTGTAGTATACCTTTATAGTCACCCAGTTACGTTGTGACGTTTGGGACACCCAAAGCACTCCTACGGCATCCGGGAGTTACACGATCTCATGGTCTAAGGAAATGATACTTGACATTGGAAAATCTCTAGCAAATGAACTACACGATATTGTGCTATGCTTAGGATTGGGTCTTGTCCATCACATCATTCTCCTAATGATGTGATCCCATTATCAATGACATCCAATGTCCATAGTCAGGAAACCATGACTATCTGTTGATCAACGAGCTAGTCAACTAGAGGCTCACTAGGGACATGTTATGGTCTATGTATTCACACATGTATTATGATTTCCGGATAACACAATTATAGCATGAATAATAGACAATTATCATGAACAAGGAAATATAATAATAATCATTTTATTATTGCCTCTAGGGCATATTTCCAACAGTCTCCCACTTGCACTAGAGTCAATAATCTAGTTACATTGTGATGAATCGAACACCCATAGAGTTCTGGTGTTGATCATGTTTTGCTCGCGGAAGAGGTTTAGTCAACGGATCTGCGACATTCAGATCCGTATGCACTTTGCAAATATCTATGTCTCCATCTTGAATATTTTCACGAATGGAATTGAGGCGACGCGTGATGTGCCTGGTCTTCTTGTGAAACCTGGGCTCCTTGGCAAGGGCAATAGCTCCAGTGTTGTCACAGAAGAGAGTGATCGGCCCCGACGCATTGGGTATGACGGTGATGAACTCCTTCATCCAGATTGTTGGAAATATGCCCTAGAGGCAATAATAAAAGTGTTATTATTATATTTCTTTGTTCATGATAATAGTCTTTTATTCATGCTATAACTGTATTATCCGGAAATCGTAATACACGTGTGAATACATAGACCACAATATGTCCCTAGTGAGCCTCTAGTTGACTAGCTCGTTGTGATCAACAGATAGTCATGGTTTCCTGGCTATGGACATTGGATGTCATTGATAACGGGATCACATCATTAGGAGAATGATGTGATGTACAAGACCCAATCCTAAGCCTAGCACAAAGATCGTGTAGTTCGTATGCTGAAGCTTTTCTAATGTCAAGTATCTTTTCCTTAGACCATGAGATTGTGCAACTCCCGGATACCGTAGGAATGCTTTGGGTGTACCAAATGTCACAACGTAACTGGGTGGCTATAAAGGTGCATTACAGGTATCTCCGAAAGTATCTGTTGGGTTGGCACGAATCGAGACTGGGATTTGTCACTCCGTGTAAACGGAGAGGTATCTCTGGGCCCACTCGATAGGACATCATCATAATGTGCACAATGTGACCAAGGGGTTGATCACGGGATGATGTGTTACGGAACGAGTAAAGAGACTTGCCGGTAACGAGATTGAACAAGGTATCGGTATACCGACGATCGAATCTCGGGCAAGTAAAATACCGCTAGACAAAGGGAATTGAATACGGGAATGATTGAGTCCCAGACATCGTGGTTCATCCGATGAGATCATCGTGGAACATGTGGGAGCCAACATGGGTATCCAGATCCCGCTGTTGGTTATTGACCGGAGAACATCTCGGTCATGTCTACATGTCTCCCGAACCCGTAGGGTCTACACACTTAAGGTTCGATGACGCTAGGGTTATAAAGAAAGTTTGTATGTGGTTACCGAATGTTGTTCGGAGTCCCGGATGAGATCCCGGACGTCACCAGGAGTTCCAGAATGGTCCGGAGGTAAAGAATTATATATGGGAAGTCCTGTTTTGGTCGCCGGAAAAGTTTCGCACTTTATCGGTATTGTACCGGGAGTGCCGAAAGGGGTCCGGGGGTTCACCGGGGGGGTCCACCTGCCCCGGGGGGCCACATGGGCTGTAGGGGGTGCACCTTGGCCTATATGGGCCAAGGGCACCAGCCCCAAGAGGCCCATGCGCCAAGGAAACTTGGGGAGGGAAGAGTCCTCAAGGGGGAAGGCACCTCCGAGGTGCCTTGGGGAGGATGGACTCCTCCCCCCCTCTTGGCCGCACCCCTTCCTTGGAGGAAGGGGCAAGGCTGCGCCTCCCCCTCTCCCTTGCCCCTATATATAGTGGAGGGGAGGGAGGGCAGCCACACCTGAGTCCCTGGCGCCTCCCTCCCTCCCGTGACTCCTCCTCCTCTCCCGTAGGTGCTTGGCGAAGCCCTGCAGGATTGCCACGCTCCTCCACGACCACCACGCCGTTGTGCTGCTGCTGGATGGAGTCTTCCTCAACCTCTCCCTCTCTCCTTGCTAGATCAAGGCGTGGGAGACGTCACCGGGCTGTACGTGTGTTGAACGCGGAGGTGCCGTCCGTTCGGCACTCGGATCTCCGGTGATTTGGATCACGACGAGTACGACTCCTTCAACCCCGTTCTCTTGAACGCTTCCGCTTAGCGATCTACAAGGGTATGTAGATGCACTCTCCTTCCCCTCATTGCTGGTTTCTCCATAGATAGATCTTGGTGACACGTAGGAAAATTTTAAATTTCTGCTACGTTCCCCAACAGTGGCATCATGAGCTAGGTCTATTGCGTAGATTCTTTGCACGAGTAGAACACAAAGTAGTTGTGGGTGTTGATGTTGTTCAATATGCTTACCGTTACTAGTCCAATCTTGTTTCGATGGTATTGTGGGATGAAGCGGCCCGGACCGACCTTACACGTACTCTTACGTGAGACAGGTTCCACCGACTGACATGCACTTGGTGCATAAGGTGGCTAGCGGGTGCCAGTCTCTCCCACTTTAGTCAGAACGGATTCGATGAAAAGGGTCCTTATGAAGGGTAAATAGCAATTGACATATCACGTTGTGGTTTTTGCGTAGGTAAGAAACGTTCTTGCTAGAAACCCATAGCAGCCACGTAAAACATGCAAACAACAATTAGAGGACGTCTAACTTGTTTTTGCGGGGTATGTTATGTGATGTGATATGGCCAAGAAGAATGTGATGAATGATATGTGATGTATGAGATTGATCATGTTCTTGTAATAGGAATCACGACTTGCATGTCGATGAGAATGACAATCGGCAGGAGCCATAGGAGTTGTCTTTATTAATTGTATGACCTGCGTGTCATTGAACAACACCATGTAATTACTTTACTTTATTGCTAACCGGTAGCCATAGTAGTAGAAGTAATAGTTGGCGAGACAACTTCATGAAGACACGATGATGGAGATCATGATGATGGAGATCATGGTGTCATGCCGGTGCCGATGATGATCATGGAGCCCCGAAGATGGAGATCAAAAGGAGCAAAATGATATTGGCCATATCATGTCACTATTTGATTGCATGTGATGTTTATCACGTTTATGCATCTTGTTTACTTAGAACGACGGTAGTAAATAAGATGATCCCTTACAAAAATTTCAAGAAGTGTTCTCCCCTAACTGTGCACCGTTGCTACAGTTCGTCTTTTCGAAGCACCACGTGATGATCGGGTGTGATAGATCCTTACGTTCACATACAACGGGTGTAAGACAGTTTTACACACGCAAAACACTTAGGGTTAACTTGACGAGCCTAGCATGTACAGACATGGCCTCGGAACACAGAGACCGAAAGGTCGAGCATGAGTCGTATAGTAGATACGATCAACATGAAGATGTTCACCGATGATGACTAGTCCGTCTCACGTGATGATCGGACACGGCCTAGTTGACTCGGATCGTGTAATCACTTAGATGACCAGAGGGATGTCTATCTGAGTGGGAGTTCATAAGATGAACTTAATTATCCTGAACATAGTCAAAAGATCTTTGCAAATTATGTCGTAAGCTCGCGCTTTAGTTCCACTGTTTAGATATGTTCCTAGAGAAAATATAGTTGAAAGTTGACAGTAGCGATTATGCGGACAATAGAAAGCTTATGTCCTTAATGCGCCGCTCAGTGTGTTGAACCCCAAACGTCGTTTATGGATGTTGCGAACATCGGACATACACGTTTTGATAACTACGTGATAGTTCAGTTAAATGGTTTAAGTAGAGGCACCAAAGACGTTTTCCGAAACATCGCGGAACATATGAGATGTTTCGAGGGCTGAAATTGGGATTTCAGGCTCGTGCCCACGTCAAGAGGTATGAGACCTCCAACGATTTTCTTAGCCGACAAACTAAGGGAGAAAAGCTCAATCGTTGAGCTTGTGCTCAGATTGTCTGAGTGCAACAATCACTTGAATCGAGTGGGAGTTGATCTTCCAGATGAGATAGTGATGTTTCTCCAAAGTCATTGCCACCAAGCTGCTAGAGCTTCGTGATGAACTATAACATATCAAGGATAGAGATGATGATCCTTGAGGTATTCGCGTTGTTTGGCATCGCGAAAGTAGAAATCAAGAAGGAGCATCAATTGTTGATGGTTGGTGAAACCACTAGTTTCAAGAAGGGCAAGGGCAAGAAGGGATACTTCATGAAACGGCAAATCAACTGCTGCTCTAGTGAAGAAACCCAAGGTTGAACCCAAACCCGAGACTAAGTGCTTCTTTGATAAGGGGAACAGTCACTAGAGCGGAATTACCCTAGATACTTGGTAGATGAGAAGGCTGGCAAGGTCGATAGAAGTATATTGGATATACATTATGTTAATGTGTACTTTACTAGTACTCCTAGTAGCACCAGGGTATTAATATACCGGTTCGGTTGCTAAGTGTTAGTAACTCGACATAAAAGCTACGGAATAAACGGAGACTAGCTGAAGGTGAGCTGACGATATGTGTTGGAAGTGTTTCCAAGTTTGATGTGATCAAACATCGCACGCTCCCTCTACCATCAAGATTAGTATTAAACCTGAATAATTGTCCTTTGGTGTTTGCGTTGAGCATAGACATGATTGGATTATGTCTGTTGCAATACGGTTATTCATTTAAGGAGAATAATGGTTACTCTATTTATGTGAATAATACCTTCAGTGGTCTTGCACCTAAAGGAATGGTTTACTGAATCTCGATCGTAGTGATACACATTTTCATGCCAAAAGATATAAGATAGTAATGATAGTACCACTTACTTGTGGCACTGCCATGTAAGTCATATTGGTATAAAACGCATGCAGAAACTCCATGTTGATGGATCTTTGGACTCACTCGTTTTTGAAAAGTCTGAGACGTGCGAACCATGTCTATTGGTGTATACGCATGAAGAAACTCCATGCAGATGGATCGTTTGGACTCACTTGATTTTGGATCACTTGAGATATGCAAATTATACCACATGGGCAAGATGACTGAAAGCATCGTTTTCAGTAAAATGGAACAAGATAGCAACTTGTTGGAAGCAACACATTTTGATGTGTGCAGTCCAATGAGTGCTGAGGCATGCAGTGAATATCGTTATGTTCTTACTTCACAGATGATTCGAGTAGATGTTGAGTATATTTACTTGATGAAACACAAGTCTGAATTATTGAATGGTTCAAGTAATTTCAGAGTGAAGTTGAAGATCATCGTGACAAGAGGATAAAATGTCTATGATATGATCATAAAGATGAGTATCTGAGTTACAAGCTTTGGCACACAATTATGATATTGTGGAAATTGTTTCACAATTAATACCGCCTGGAACACCATAGTGTGATGGTGTGTCCGAACATCATAGTTGCACCCTATTGGATATGGTGGGTACCATGATGTCTCTTATCGAATTACCACTATCGTTCATGGGTTAGGCATTAGAGACAACCGCACTCACTTTAATAGGGTACCACGTAATTCCGTTGAGACGACACCGTTTGGAGAAACCTAAGTTGTCGTTTCTTAAAAGTTTGGGGCTGCAACGCTTATGTGAAAAAGTTTCAGGTTGATAAGATTGAACCCAAAGCGGATAAAATGCATCTTCATAGGACACCCAAAACAGTTTGGTATACCTCCTAATTCAGATCCGAAAGCAATAGGGATTGTTTCTTGAATCGGGTCCTTTCTCGAGAAAAGGTTTGTCTCGAAAAGTTGAGTGGGAGGATGGTGGAGACTTGATGAGGTTATTGAACCATCACTTCAACCAGTGTGTAGCAGGGCACAGGAAGTTGTTCCCGTGGCACCTACACCAATTGAAGTGGAAGCTTATGATAGTGATCATGAAGCTTCGGATCAAGTCACTACCGAACCTCGTAGGACGACAAGGACGCGTACTACTTCGGAGTGGTACGGTGATCCTGTCTTGAAGGTCATGTTGCTAGACAACAATGAACCTACGAGCTATGGAGATGCGATGGTGGGCCCAAATTCCGATAAATGGTTAGAAGCCATGAAATCCGAGATAGGATCCATGTATCAGAACAAAGCATGGACTTTCGTGGACTTGCCCGATGATCGGCAAGCCATTGAGATAAATGGATCTTTAAGAAGAAGACGGACGTGGACGGTAATGTCACCATCTATGAAGTTCGACTTGTGGCGAAGAGTTTTTCACAAGTTCAAGGAGTTGACTACGATGAGATTTTCTCATCCGTAGCGATGCTTAAAGTCCGTCGGAATCATGTTAGCACAAGCTGCATTTATGAAATCTGGCAGATGGATGTCAAAACGAGTTTCCTTACCAGTTTTCGTAAGGAAAGGTTGTATGTGATACAATCAGAAAGGTTTTGTCGATCCTAAGGATGCTAAAAGGTATGCTAGCTCCAGCAATCCTTCCATGGACTGGAGTAAGCATCTCAGAGTTGGAATATGCACTTTGATAAGATGATCAAAGATTTTGGGTTTATACAAAGTTTATGGGAAACTTGTATTTCCAAAGAAGTGAGTGGGAGCACTATAGAATTTCTGATGAGTATATGTTGTTGACATATTGATGATCAGAAATGATGTAGAATTTCTAGAAAGCATATAGGGTTATTTGAAAGGTGTTTTTCAATAGAAAACCTGGATTAAGCTACTTGAACATTGAGCATCAAGATCTATGAGGATATATCAAAAAACGCTCAATAGTACTTTCAAATGAGCACATACCTTGACATGATCTTGAAGGTGTTCGAGATGGATCAGTCAAAGAAGGAGTTCTTGCCTGAGTAGTAAGGTACGAAGTTAAGACTTAAAGCTCGACCATGGCAGAAGAGAGAGAAAGGACGAATGTCGTCCCCTATGCTTCAGACGTAGGCTCTATAGTATGCTATGCTAAGTACCGCACCTGATGTGTGCCTTGCCGCTTGTCTGGCAAGAGGGTACAAAGGTGATCAAGGAGTGGATCACTACATAGCGGTCAAAGTTATCCTTAGAGGAATAAGGATATGTTTCTCGATTATGGAGGTGTTAAAGAGTTCAGCGTAAAGGGTTACGTCGATGCAAGCTTTAACACCTATCCGAATGACTCTGAGTAGCAAAACGGATACGTATAATGGAGCGACCATTTGGAATAGCTCCAAGTGGAGCGTGGAAGCAGCATTTACAATATGACATAGAGAATTGCGAAGTACATATGGATCTGAATATTGCAGACCCGTTGACTAAAACCTCTCTCACAAGCAGAACATGATCAAACCCCAGAACTCATTGAGTCTTAATCACATGATGATGTGAACTAGTTTAATGACACTAGTAAACTCTTTGAATGTTGGTCACATGGTGATGTGACCTGTCAGTGTTAATCACATGGTGCTGTGAACTAGATTATTGACTCTAGTGCAAGTGGGAGACTGTTGGAAATATGCCCTAGAGGCAATAATAAAAGTGTTATTATTATATTTCTTTGTTCATGATAATAGTCTTTTATTCATGCTATAACTGTATTATCCGGAAATCGTAATACACGTGTGAATACATAGACCACAATATGTCCCTAGTGAGCCTCTAGTTGACTAGCTCGTTGTGATCAACAGATAGTCATGGTTTCCTGGCTATGGACATTGGATGTCGTTGATAACGGGATCACATCATTAGGAGAATGATGTGATGGACAAGACCCAATCCTAAGCCTAGCACAAAGATCGTGTAGTTCGTATGCTAAAGCTTTTCTAATGTCAAGTATCTTTTCCTTAGACCATGAGATTGTGCAACTCCCGGATACCGTAGGAATGCTTTGGGTGTACTAACCGTCACAACATAACTGGGTGGCTATAAAGGTGCATTACAGGTATCTCTGAAAGTATCTGTTGGGTTGGCACGAATCGAGACTGGGATTTGTCACTCCGTGTAAACGGAGAGGTATCTCTGGGCCCACTCGGTAGGACATCATCATAATGTGCACAATGTGACCAAGGGGTTGATCACGGGATGATGTGTTACGGAACGAGTAAAGAGACTTGCCGGTAACGAGATTGAACAAGGTATCGGTATACCGACGATCGAATCTCGGGCAAGTAAAATACCGCTAGACAAAGGGAATTGAATACGGGATTGTTTGAGTCCCTGACATCATGGTTCATCCGATGAGATCATCGTGGAACATGTGGGATCCAACATGGGTATCCAGATCCCGCTGTTGGTTATTGACCGGAGAACGTCTCGGTCATGTCTACATGTCTCCCGAACCCGTAGGGTCTACACACTTAAGGTTTGATGACGCTAGGGTTATAAAGGAAGTTTGTATGTGGTTACCGAATGTTGTTCGGAGTCCCGGATGAGATCCCGGACGTCATGAGGAGTTCCGGAATGGTCCGGAGGTAAAGAATTATATATGGGAAGTCCTATTTTGGTCGCCGGAAAAGTTTCGCACTTTATCGGTATTGTACCGGGAGTGCCGAAAGGGGTCCGGGGGTCC